>NW_022680355.1:0-345424 GCF_004115265.2 Rhinolophus ferrumequinum | reverse complement strand
GGCTTCCGGGTAGAATATAGAACGGAGGGGAACATACCAAAGGCCTTTGGCGGTAGCCCCATCAAGTGATAATGGGAATAGAGGTGGAGAGAAGTGGAAGGATTCAAAGTAAGTTAAGTCACAATAAGCAGGACTTGGTGATTAACTGGCTGTGAGAAGGAAAGGAAGGGAAGAGAGTTAAGTCCCAGGTTTCTGGGTTAGACATTGAAATTGGTGCTATTTTTTAAGGCTCGGGGATGGTCGTCATACAGTTTTTGGACATGATTTTAAGGTTGCTCTGGAAATGTCCAAGTGGGCTGTCCAGTAGGCAATTGGATGTATGAGTCTAGAGCCCTGCAGTGTGGTCAGGACTGGAGGCCTCGCATAGAGACGGTCATTGGAGCCAGGAGAGAGGGTCAGTGGGTCCAGAAAGAGTGTGGAGGGTGAGAAGGCTGCCTCGGGCAGTGTCCTGAGAAACTTTGGCATTTAAAACACTTTTTTACAACAGTGGTCGTGACCTACAAGTGGGTCATGAAATGATTTTAGTGGATTGTCACCAACACTGACTACAACAGTAACAATGGTAGTAGTAGTAGTAGTAGTAATAGTAGTAGTAACCGTAGTAGTTAACAGTAGTAGTAGTAATAGTAGTAGTAGTTGTAGTAGTAGTAATAGTAGTCGTAGTGAAATAGAAAAGAATAGAAAATACCTGAGTGCATTTCATGCAGGAATAAATTCATGCGACTTTTGTCTTAGTTATGTTCATGCCATACATATGTATGTGTTTAGGTCACGAAAAATGTATCTCTTGCTGTAAACCAGGGTCAAAAAGAATTTGGAAGCCACTGATTTAAGCTATAGTTAGTTGCCTTAGCCTGGAGGTTTGCCGTGAGTCTCACATTGGGAAGCTAGCACCTCCCCGGGTGCCTTTGGACCCAAAGTTAGCAAAGTTCCTTGAGATCCTTTGAAGAAAAAGGTGCTGGGGATGTGATCCATTTTTCATGATTAATATTATTTATGTTGAAGATAAACCTGTACAACAGCATGTGTATTTATCTTGAAATATTTAAAAATTTTAAATGATTGAAGAAAGGTAATATGGCCAGTACCTAATCATGTTCCTACTTAAGTGACCCGTGATTAGATGTGTAAGTAACATCTCAGTCAGGAGGAGATTTGCATGACTGTATTAGCATCCTTTAAGAAGGATGTTTTCTGTACAGGAGAGCAGAGGATCAGCATTTCAGATTATATTAGAAAGGATCACCTCTTTCCAAACAGTAAATTAGGAATATTTATTCTATCCCTTATTGAATGAAGGCAAGATTTTGGTTACGCTACTATGGGAATACGGAAGCAGCTCTTACTCTGCAATTTGTTATATTTTTCCTATGTGTATTGTCATCCTTTGAAGACTTCTGAAATATGCTTCACGGAATCATGAACACAAATAAATTCTTATCCCACTTTTTCCAAGTTTTAATATTTGGCTTTTGTAAACTAACAGGATTCCCATGAACCATGTTTCCAATTTAAAATGAAATATCTGAATCGTATTCTTAAGTTTAAAACAGTACAATTAAATTGGAATCCATAAAAATGATTTGGTCTGATGATTTCATTGTTCCCACCTAGTTTACATAACTAGGTGGTAAGGGTGGTGACTAGTTCACACAATGCCCAACACATGTCATGACAGTTTCCTGGATGCCACACAGCTCAGCTTGTGTGAATGAAGCCCTTCTTGCCATTCAGCCAGTTCCTTGAGCAGTTTCGTAGAATTAAGTGAAGTGCTTCGACCTCAGAGCCTGATGGATCCAGTTTAACCGTATAATCTCAAAGTCTCTGTTTTCTCCTAGGTAAAATGTACTCATCAATATTCAAACCTCTTAGTTAGTTGTCAGGACTATGTGTAGGCAGAGTGTTTGCCAGAGGGCCTGATACATTGTAAGCGCTCCATAAACGGTATCATTAACGCCTTCCCTCCCGTGTCCGTCCAAATTCCTTTTAAAATACATGGCTTGTAATAAGCTTCAAGAGGAAGTAATTTTAGGCGTGTACACCAAGGGTTGCAAAATATGCCACACCCTGCACCCTCCTTTCTTGTCTTTATTCTACTGCCGTCTCTAACCACCTATTTCTTATTCCTGCCCAACTTCCCTGTTTCCTGAGTAACATAGAGGATGGTTTTATGCCCAAAGCTTTATGCCCAGCAGCCTTTTATATTCCCAGCTTTAGAATACCAAAAGGAAAAGGGTATACATAACTCTTCTAGATTATTTTTTTCTTACAAAAAAGTAATATACATTTCAAAACCATTTTTAAAATTAAAATTTATAAAGTTGAAAACAAGGTAAAAAGTAGAAGATCCTGTCTCAGTCACACTCTCCAATGATAACCACTATTACCAAGAGAGTGTGTGTAAAAAGTATGTGTATGTGTTACAAAAACACATACAATGGAAAATGGAATCTGACCTATCATATTTTGCAATTTTTTTCACTTGACGGACTCTCCATTCATTACACACAGATTGAGTACCTAGTTTCAGCCAGGCAATTAGGCCCTGGTTATCCAGTAGTGAATGAAGTAACCATGATCTCAACCATCATGGACTCTACAGTTTATCCTGCATGTATTTCCAGATGACTATAAAGGGGTGTATATCATTCTTTATTTTTTAAATTTAATTTAATTTTTGTATTAGCTTCAGGTGTACAAAACAACATATTGATGGGACCTTTACCCACCTCACAAAGTGATAACCCCAACCAGTCTACTACCCATTTGACATCGTACATGATTATTACACCATTGACTGTATTCCCTATGCTGTACTTTACATCTCGTGACTATATATGTTTTTTAACTATAGTTGGCATTCCATATTATTTTATATGTTTCAGGTGTACAGCATAGTCGTTAGGCATTTATGTAATTTTTGAAGTGATCTTCCCCCCAATAAGTCTAGTACCCATCTGATACTATATATAGTTTTTGCAATATTATTGACTACATTTCCCTTACTGTATTGTACGTCCCCGTGACTATTCTGTGACCACCAATCTGTACTTCCTAATCCCTTCACCTTTCTCACCCATCTCCCAACCCCCCTCCTCCCATCTAGCAAGTATCAGTTTGTTCTCTGTAGGTATGAGTCTATTTCTGTTTTGTTTGTTCATTTACTCTGTTCTTTAGATTCCACATATATAAGTGAGATAATATGGTATCTGTCTTTCTCAGTCTGACTTATATCACTCAGCATAATATCCTCTAGGTTCATCCATGTTGTTGCAAATGGTAAGATTTCATTCTTTTTTATGGCCGAGTAGTACTCCATTGTATAACTGTACCACAATTTCTTTGTCTAATCATCTGTTGGTGGGCATTTCAGTTGTTTCCATATCTTGGCTATTGGGAATAGTGATGCAGTAACCATAGGGGTGCAGATATTTTTTTGAATTAGTGTTTTGGATTTCTCCCAGAAGTGGAATTACTGGATCAAAAGGTTGTTTTATTTTTAATTTTTTGAGGAACCTCCATTCTGTTTTCCATAGTGGCTGCAC
Organism: Rhinolophus ferrumequinum; assembly: GCF_004115265.2. Classification (NCBI taxonomy): domain Eukaryota; kingdom Metazoa; phylum Chordata; class Mammalia; order Chiroptera; family Rhinolophidae; genus Rhinolophus; species Rhinolophus ferrumequinum. The sequence goes on along the minus strand of NW_022680355.1, from coordinate 341,879 downwards.
CAATCCGCAGTCCTACCAACAGTGCACAAGGGTTTCCTTTTCTCCACATCCTCGCCAGCACTTGTTGTTTGTTGACTTATTGATGATGGCCTATCTAAAAGGTGTGAGACGATATCTCATTTTGGTTTTTATTTGCATTTCCCTAATAATTAGTGACATTGAACATCTTTTCATATGTCTAATGGCCATCTGTATGTCCTCTTTGGAGAAATGTCTATTTAGGTTCTCTGCCCATTTTTAAATTGGATTGTTTGGGTTTGTTTGGTATTGGGCTGAATAAGTTTTTTTATAAATTTTGGATATTAACCTCTTGTCAGATGTCATTGGCAAAAATCTTCTCCCTTTCAGTAGGATGTCTTTTAGTTTTGTTGAGTTTCTTTTGCTGTGAAAAAACTTTTTAGTTTGATGTAGTCTAAACGGATCTATATCATTCTTTACAGATATATAAAGATACATCATAATTTTCATTATACTGATATATCATAATTCATTTATCTAATGCTCTTTGATAGATGTTTGGATTGTTGTCAATGTTTCACTAATAAAATGATGCTGCAATGAATATCCTTATACATATGTCACAGGTAGTTGTTTGGGTATTTCTGTAGAATAACTTTCTTCAAGCAGAATTGCAACAATTTCTCTCCGAAAAGGTTCCCCACCAGCAGCCTACAAGAGTGGTGTAACCCTCCACCTTCACCAGAAATGGGCTCTATGAATCTATAGTAGTCTTTGCCAAATTCAAAGACAAAGAATTTCACATTATTTGATTTTCATTACCTTAATAACATGGGAGATTAAGAGATTTAAACCGCTTATTTCTCTTGTGAATTACATGCTCATGTCCTTTGCCCATTTTTCCATTGTTAGTATTTGTCTTCTTCACTGAGTTATGAGACCTCTCCCGTGTATTTGGGATTTTAACTCTTTGGCTTGACTATTCCTGAACACTACTTGAAGGGGTAGCTTCTGACCTAGTCGCTTAACACTGCCTGGAGTTACACATGAAGGGAACATTCAGTTGGGCAGCCATGTGACATTTATTATAAAAGTTAGTCATCCATGATACAAAAACATCTGGGGGAGAGATGAGGAGATAAACTGAATTGGTTGGGTAGTTCTAGTATGCCATATCGTTCCCTTATGAAAAACCTTCACTGATTTCCTGTCATTTTCAGGACGAAGTAGAAATATCAAGATCCTTCTGTTTTTGACTTTGCCCATTCAGTGCCTACACTTCACCTAAGCTTCTTCACCATCACACACTGTTTTCCTCTGCCCTCCGTGCTGTTTCTTCTTTTCTCTTCCCAAAGTCACCCAAGGAAATGCTGGCCATCTTTTATTGACCAGCTCAAGTCTTACCATCTTCCTGCAGCCAGCTATCATTTCCCGGTTTAAAATGCTCTCTTCCTCTCCATAATTCCTAGAACACTTGTAATTTATGCAATGTCCAAGGCATTTAAAATATATCCTTTTGGTTTTGCCTGTTCCGTCATGTACACTATAAATGTATTCCTAGAAAGTGTAGCTGGGGACGTTTAAAAGGCTGACTTAAAAGCAGCAGCTCTTTGCTCTCTGTGATGGCCCAGACCTCCCCTTCCACTGGCCAGTGCGTCTTAACCGGCAGACGTGTAACGGTGGGTGCTCAGTGCTGTTCCACGTGCTACAGGAATCTGCCCATCTCGGTAGGTGGAGAACAAAGTATAACATTTGCATTTTTTTTTAAGATAAAACGAAGACATCAAAGAAATTGTTCCTTATTCCCCTCTTAGGACTTTGCCATCAAACTTCTCATAGATGTTTATCTCCTTTGTCTGTAGGTGTTCTTTGAGGAGCACATTTGAGAAACAGCGTGACAGCCCATTTCCACTGCTGGTCCTTGATTCACTTCCTGGTATTTCTCTCTTCCTTTAGCCCTTAATGCCCGTCTCAAGTTTTTAGCCTTTTTTGCTTTGAAGATCTGTTTTCCAGCTAGGATCCATGGCACTCTTTCTTAGTACCTGTCCTGATTAAAAGAGCTCTAGCCTCCCGCAGCAGGTAGCCCATACTGGGTAAGCCTGCCCGTTTGTTCCGAAAGACGCCTATAGTCTCAGAATAGTTTGTGCATTCGTCTTCCCTGCTAGGCTGCAAATTCCTGAATGGGAGAGACTGTATCTTATATTTCTTCTCTTTTTTTTTTTTTTTTTTTTTTTTTTTTGGTCAACCAGTATCTCATACTTAGTAGTTGCCCAATACATACATCTTTATGGAATGGATAAGTGAACCTGATATTCTCTAAATAGAAAGAGTCTTGGTTGTCCTTTCAATGAAAAAGCCATGTATACATTGGGCTGTTTAATTATTTTCCACCTATAACTTTCAGTTTAACAGAGTCCTCAAACATGTGGCAATGAATTTGCAGTTTAAATGCTCTTTATCATAGCATCTGATTCAGCCAATTAAATGATTCTGTAGCCACTTTCTTGCCTCTTTCCTTCTCAGTGGCATTTAGACTATGTGGTGGCGCCCTTGGAATTCTTGAATATATTCCAGGGAGTGTTTCAGGAATGTGGGTTCTAGCTCGCTCTCATCGACCTAACTGTGCTCCTGTTCATTTATTGGGGTTCCACTTAAGACTGCACTGGGAAAAAGGGGCTTATTTGGAAACCATTGCACTCTTGTAGAAACCAATGCTTTTCAGACCATTTTTGCTGAGTTGGAATCCCAGTCTTGCATGTCCCTTGTAAACATGGCTGTTGTCCATGAGGGTGGCCAGGTGGGACCTTGATCGCATCTGCGTGGCAGTGGGTTTGGTCAGGGTGCCAGCCTCAGGCCCTCTCATAGCACAGAGTCTGCTTCAAATTCCTGTGCTTTTAGGCTCATTGGCTGAGACTTATGGTGAGAGCTGCAGCATAGGCATGAAGGACCGGGTCTCCTTTTTCCTGTTCCTCCTCTTACTGCTGCCATGTGACAGGCTGTGGTTTCATTTGTTTCTACAGCATGGCTCCACGCCAACTTCTACTAGTATTGGAGAGGAGATGTTTGGATCATTCAGTACAAATCTTGGTCATTTTAGTATTCCTCCCTCATGCACTCAACTTTTTTTGCTGTTTATTTTAACATGTCATTACCTGAAAAAATGCAAGAGTTTTACAGTCTTTTTTAAAAGTATATTCACAGGGTTTTGTCACCATTACCACCATCCATCTCGTAAACTTTTTCAGCATCCCAAATAGAAAAGACTTCTTATTGTCACCCAAGCTAGAAATCTTGGGGGTATCTGTAATGATTCTTCTCCTTCACCTCCTCTCCCCCCACCCCCACCCCCAGCTAACCACCAACTCTGTGTGATAAAACTTAGGTGTTTCTCTCTTCATCCCCAGCCCCCAAAGTCCTGGTACAGACCATCGTGTCCTTCACGTACCCTTAACCAATAATATTGTAACTGGTTTTCTCTCCATACCACTTTCACCATAATTTTGGTGAAAGAATTGTTATTTTCAAGGATGGATATGATTATTTACTACCCTTATATTAAAAGAGATCGTGAATTTAAGATCACCCAGAGTAAGAACCCAATACCTCCAGTGTAAAGTTACTCTTGCTTAGCCTGGCAGGTAAGGCCCTTCATGGAATGACCTCACTATATGTGTCAACTTCATCCCCCGCCACTTCCCCTTAGGAATCTTAACCCCTAGCGCCTGGAAGTACTCTCAGGAAGAAGGGCATCAACTCAAACAACAGTGAGCCTGGGGCCAGAAGAGTGAAGTTTTGAGGAGACACCATCCCCAGCCCTAAGGGAATGGGAGGTGAATAAGTTTCACACAGGGAAAGCAGCCTCCCCAGGGAAGGTCTGTTAGCTCTAGCAGGGAAACAGTGTCATCTGCAAATAGTAGGGCAGTTGGCACCGGAGCTCTGGGGCACCCAGTTAAAAGAGGTAGGGTTTACTGGCTGGGGAAAATCAGGACCATTTTTCAGAATTACCAACAAAGGGATGTTGGTAAAAGATGTTGAGAGATGGGGGAGTAGCTTTTACTTTGTACCAGATCGTTATATCTCGGGGGGCCTAGGAAGTGCTCGATAAATGTTTGTTGAACAATTTATTTCTGGTACTTTTTCACTCCATTCTATCAATATATTTTTTGTTTATAACCTTAGCGTTACACTGAATTCCACGTGATTCATTCTGGTGCTGAGGAGCCATGTCTTTCACTTATTTAAGACAGGTGTACGGAATACCTACTATCCATCAACACTAGTTCATTTGTAGTGCAAAGGTACGATTTCTTCATGAATTTTCATAAGGAGTGCTATGTAGATGGACATACAATGTTCACATACAACTTCTCGGTACATGTTCATACCTTGCCATCTTTTTCTTTTATCATCCAGCCCATGAATTATCGTGTTCTGTGAGTATATCCTTCTCTCCTGGCCAAGTGAAGGGAGATCCTGTACGATGACTTCTCTGTTGCAAGACTCTGTATGTATTGTATACATTCTTTATGTAACGGACCTGGTAGAGTCTTGAAATTTAGTGAAGGGTAGAATTCAGGCTGCAATCTTTTTCAGACTATGTCCAAGGAGCATAGTTACTAACCTCTCAAAAGGATTTTAGTTAAGGTTGTTTTACCTACAAGGGAGCCACATAGCATGGCTCCATTTTAGTAAGATTTCTTTTTTTGTTCGTTTTGCCTAAAAAGATTCAGCCTCTTGGAGTGGAGTGTAAGTGAAGAAATAGAGAGGTTTGGAAAGAAGTCAGGAAAATGTACAGGTCTCCTTGTAGAATCATGCTTCTTTAGAATTCCATCTCCATCACCCCTAAGCGCTTCTTTTTCCTGGCATTTACACAGGGAGAAGGCATTGACTAATTACAACTGGAAGACGAAGGGCAGCTAAGGCTTCAAATCTCAATTTCATATATACGTCGCACCGTTGTTGTTTTTTTAATTTTTTAAATCAAAGAACTTGGGCTCCCTCAATTAAAAAGCAAACAAACAGAGTGGGCTCCACGGTGAGGGCAGAATAAGCCCACTTTTTCTGAGAAGGACACATGTGACTTTCAGAGGCATCAGGGGCTGTTAGCATCTTGTAACTATGAAAGCCCTGCCTCCCCGACTGCACTGCTGCTGGTTCAGACCTTTGTTTTACGATTCAGGTAGCTGAAATGTGAGAAGAGTGGGTGACTTGTCTCATATCAAGTAGCAAGTGAGCACATTGAAGAACTGAGGCCAGGCCTTGGGAGTACAGGCCAGGCCTGTCCATGCCCCAGACCGGCGTCTGGGGGCTGAGCTTCTGCCCGCTCACCTCCTTACCTGCCGTCAACACCCACTCCACCCCAGCTGATGGGGTTGACTCAACTTTGTTGGTCATTCCTACTTTTAGTCTTCAGGTCTCATTTCTGACCCTCTGCTCGCTCTGGCGGAGCCTATCATCCATTGCCTGCATGTGTAATCGGGCTCCGGGATCTCTTGTCCCAGGTGGTATTTCCAGGGCTGCTCCCTGCTTCTTTGGCTAAAGGAAGGACAGTTCAGTTACCCTGGAGACCATTTGTACACATCTGGTTGTCCTCTGGGGACACCCAGCCTGTCTCATCCAAGAATCGGTCCCCAGCCCTTCTTCAGCCTTCCCCACAGTCTCCCTCCTCTACCCTCACTGCCGTATGTAGTTTTCTGTCCTTGAAAATGTCCTCGCGGTCAGATGGGCTGTGAGCACCCTGCTGAGGGAAGTCCGGCAGGTCCGCCTTGGTCTCTGCCGTCCTCCTTCACAGCACAGTTTCTTCCTCCTGGTCCTGATGTATTGTTGTTTGTTTTTTGTTTTGACTTTGGAAGAAAGTTGGTTTCAAATGTCGCAGGGGCTGCCGACGACCAGAATCGCCCTTTATACTTTTCCCTTCTTTCCTCGACTCAACTCGCTACTTAGGATTCTGGGCCTCCACATGAAAATCCAAAATATGCAAAACTCAAGTGGTATTTTCAGTCTTGTGATTTTCAGAGGTGTAAGTTTTAGAACTATGAAACTAAGGTCATAACAAAGCAGATTTGCTCTTAGAAAGTTCCAGAAGCCTTGTGACATTTTTCCCCCTCCTAAGTTAGCACTTTTTCATAGAATTCACTCTCCAGAGTGGAGAGATGGAACCGTTGAAAAAGGGAGTATCCCTTTTGCTGTGATGTGCCAGGGTTCGTGTGGAGAAGTCAGCTGGCACTGACTCAAGAACCAGGCAGCGTATGGCCCTGCCGGTGCCGCTCTTGCCAAGAAGCCAGGAGAGAGGGGAGTGGCAGCCACCAGCCAGTGCCAGCGAAGATCAGTGTGCTGCGACTTCCCTGATCTAGAACATTGAGGGTAAAATTCCCACAGGATAGAAGCTGTTTCTTGCCCACACTGTGCTGTTAACTAGCCAGGAAAGTAGTCTGGCTGTTGAAATTACCACCACATTCACTTATAGATTTATCTTTCAGAATTCTTCTGGGAGCAACTCCAGACACACCCTGTTCCACAGACATCGCAAGGAGGTTGTAAATTCTGCTGGCTTTGCATTATTTAAATCGTGCTTGGTCATTCTCATAAAATCTGCAATATGATTTACTGTTTCTACATTGGAATTTTCACAGGTGTTTGACGTAAAAATGGTTTTATTAAAAATTAAAATATTTCTTCTCCTCTCAAGCTTAGACCAACACTGAAGAGTACTGTAAATTTGGAAATCTGTGTCATTTCTGTGTTCACCCATGTTTGATATTCAGGCAGAATTAGCATTTTTATTACCATTTAAACAATTGAAGATACATATTTCAAAATAGTATATAATAGTTTCCTTATAGTCAGTAATATATTTATATATTAATTAGCTAAATATCTAACTGGACAACAAAAAATACCTAGATTTGTTGTACAGTTACCAGTTCTATAGAGAAATAGGGCTTACACGATGCTAAGTGCATTAAAACATCATTACCGTGTTTCCCCGAAAATAAGACCTAGCCAGACAATCAGCTCTAATGCGTCTTTTGGAGCAAAAATTAATATAAGACCCGGTCTTATTTTACTATAATATAAGACCGTGTCTTATATAACATAGTATAAGACTGAATCTTTTATTAGTTTTTGCTCCAAAAGACGCATTAGAGCTGATTGTCCGGCTAGGTCTTATTTTCAGGGAAACACAGTATATTGAATGTCCTGCATTTATTTGCAGGAGCTGTTTTTCCCAATAAATACGTTCTGTGGGGCTTTTCTTCTTCTCATTGTTTAAATTTCAGGCATTAAGTAGAGTGACTGCATGAGTGTGTTTATACACCCTGGCATGATAAGATTTTTATTTTAACACCCAGATTTGAGGGGGAAAAAAATCCACTCTTCTTAACCTTTGTGAAGATACTGGCTGATGCATAATTTAAGAAGTTAGAATGTTTGAAAATAGCTCCTAATTGATATCAGCATCTTCTAATGCTCTTATTTATAGAACATATTTTATATCTGTATAATTTTAGAGTCATCTCTAAGTAATATTTATTAAGTACTCACAGTGCATCACAGAGATACTTTAGTGCAAAAAAAAAAAAATTCCCTGAGGGAAAAAGAATCGTGTTTAAAAAGTTAATGTAAAAATTCTGGAGATCTGTTACACAACGTGAATATGCTTAACTGATCTGTGCACTTAAAAATGGTTAAGATGGTAAATTTTACGTTATGTGTTTTTTACCACAATTTTTTTTTAAGTCAATGCATACATGAGGTGGAGTTTGAAGCAACCTGTTCTCTTTTGCACATTTACCAAGTGGAGGTGGCGGTGGATTTGGTCCTGGCAGGTCCACGGTTGGGGTGGGCAGAAGGGGAGGATGGGGCTGGGAGCAGGGCAGGGGTAGGGGCTGCACTTCTCCTTCCGGTGCTTGTTCCGCCAGGGACCCCTGGATACCACCTGGCTGAGTCACAGTTCCAGGGGTGTCTCCCTGGGGAGCGGGGCCGAGAAAGACCAGGCCTTCCTCCCTTGCCCCAATGCCTCTCTTCTCTTACACTGTCATCTCTGTAAATGTCATCTCTGACATGTCTCCACCGACTGTCGCACACCCCCTGTTATCGGTGCTGCTGCTGTGCCAACACTGGGTCCTCAAAAGGCTCTCTCTGCATCCCAGCCATTGCCACACATGCTGCCAGGTGCCTGCACCTGACCGCCGGCAGGTGAGTGAGCTGCCTCGCCAGCCTGGCCATCACAAGTGAATGGTGGTAGCAGCTCCCAGCAGAGGATTTCAGCCTTGTAGTCCCATCCTTGGTCTTCTGCCTCAGACTATTTTCTTATGATGACACACTCACCCAGAAACACTCCCAAAGAAGGAATTGAAAGTTTGTCACGGGTGAAACCTACTCAGGAAACCTCTTTTATTATGAGAATTTTGCCAGAAAAAGATTAAATTGAGAGGAATATGATTGGTTTCTTCAGACTATAGCCGTTTTTCTTGCCTTTAATTTTTATGGATTACTTAAGGATCTAGAACTTGTGTCTGGAATCAGTAATCTTTGCCATTTTCAAAGAAGTGATAGTGGGTTTGTTTTTTGTGTTTTGGGGTGTTTTTTTTTGTAGTAGTAGTAGTAGTAATTTTTTCTTTTACTAACTTACAGTGATATCTTTGGCCATGTTCCCATTAGGAGGTGAAAGCATGGAAATTAAAAAACAAATTACAGGAATGAGAAGATTACTGAATGACAGCACTGGGAGGATATATCAGCGTGTGGGCAAGGAAGGAGAAAAATTAAAAGAAGAACCCCAGGATTTGGACTCCCTCTGGCCTCAGCGTCTGAACTCCTCCGCTGAGACCCCACAGAGCCTCCAGCGTTCTTCACGGGGTGTGTGGACTGAGTTCCCGCCCCAAAGTGGGCAGTTCTCAGGGCAGACTGGCCCCCGCTCTAGAACCTTCCAGAATCAGCTGCACACGGCTGGGAGCTCCAACGGTATGGTTGTTATCAGATGTGCAGAATGCTTTCATACGGGTGGGGAGTGTCTAAATGTGTTTTATGTCTAAATGTTCACTATGTTCTTTGAGTTTAATACAGAAGTCCTCATGTAACGTCATCAGTAGGTTTTTGGAAACTGACTTTAAGCAAAACGACATGTAATGAAACCATTTTACCATAGGCTGATACTAACAAGAATTAAATTCCTACACCCTATTTCTGGTCACCAATCTTCAAAGTAAAAACCCAAAAACTTTAACATTGAAATAAATGTGACCTATACATACAGTTAAGAAAGACAAATAAAAACAAGTAAGAATTATTTTCCAACCTGCTTATTCTAGTTCAGGATTGCAAGTGGCTGGAGCTTCTCTTGACAGCTCAGGGCGCCAGGCAGGTGCGCACTCCGGACAGGATGCCCTTCCAGTACAGGGCCACTCACACCCCACACACACGCTCAGACTGGGACATGCACACACGCCAGTGACCCTCAGGTACACATCTTTGGGATGTGGGAGGAAACAGGAGTCCCCGGAGAAAACCGACACAGATGTAGGGAGACCATACCTACTCACAGACAGTGGCCCCAGCCGGGAATCAGTGGTTTTCTCCTCAACATTATTATAAGAAAACGACATTATTTGAGGACCTGCTGTACATTAAAGCCTCCTTTAACCACCTGTCTTTGCTAAGTTATTTTAAAAGACAGGGAAGACATAGAGGAAAAAGTTGAAGAGTATAAAAAAAACAGAACTGAGAAGCAGGAAAGACTGGGAGTTCTGTAATCAAAGTGATGGTTTCTTAGTAGAAATTTTAGCCCTTTAAGACGTTAAAGCTGTCGTTTGCCAATATACAATATTGTTGTCACACAAAAAACGGGAACATTAGGGCAGAGAGAGCTCCCCTTTGTCACTGAAAGAAGCTTTCTGATCATATGGTGTGTTATTAATACATCCTCTCACTTATGCCTTTGCTTTTCTTCATTATCAGAAGAGCGATGGTTAAAGCGAGACTAACCTAGCATGCAGGTACATTCACTTTAACCCCACCTTCCAGCTACCGAACCGGTCGATCCATATTTTATAACTTGCTTCATTAGGGTTGAAATTTATTCCTTTAAAATAAAATTTCCTTAATTTAAATTTCTAATTGGCAAAAAAAAATTTTTTCAAAGCTTAAGGAAAAAAATTAATGATTTTTTTCGGTCATATTAATTTCCATTCAGTGACATTGAATGTTACTTGTTCTATAATTTATGTATAGATGTGCAGATCTATAGTGCTCACAAAGAACAAGAAAAAAGTAGGAATGCGTTTTCAGTTTCCTTGAAAAGAATTTTTTCCCCATTCATTATCCTTCAAGATAAAGAGACCTGTTTTGTTTTTAAACACAATTTGCAGTAACCAGTTCAGAGGCATGAAAAGCCATCCTGAGACACTGCTGATGAGACAGCAAGGGACCCCAAGAGATGTACTGGTGTCTTCTCTTTCTCTCAATATTACATAAGCCAATATCAAATTCATGAGCTGGCATGCTTCCAGGTGAGAGGGAGATGGCTCTTGAAAGAGACTCCTCCATAAAAATAAAAAGTCAGTTCTCTTTCAAATTAGAAAATGATTTATAACAAGTTGAAAAGGGTTGGTTTTGTCCTCTATAAAGGATAAAGATAGTACTATGAATAGTGACTCGAAATATTCTGCCAGGCCCTCCTGATTCTATGGAATGGGAAAAACAAGAAGAGAAATAGTAATATACCCTTAGGAATGGATGGAGTTAGCAAACCCCACATCAGTAAGTTCTGGGTGAACAGAATTCTCTTTTCCAGTTTACAACAAAGGAGGTGCATTTACTTTGGAAAATGTTATGTTACAAACTACAAACTATAAATTCCCTCGTATTCATTTGCAAATTGGTCTTTGTTTGTTTTCATATTTTCAATAGAAAATCATTATCTATAGCCATAACTACTTTGGTATTTCATTGCAATTGTTTGAAATTTTAAAGTTATAACACTCGGTTTGTTACCACTTTGATTATAAATGATGGCGCTGCTCCAAACATTAAGCTATTTTTAAGTATTTCATGGTTTTGCTGTGGTGAACTTTTCTATAGTATCCACAAATAGTGCATGAGATTTAAATTACATGTAATGTATAATAAAAGTTATAATTGGACCAAAACCTTAGAGCTTACCTCTTCTACCTAGGAGGAAACCTAAGTGATAGCAGTGTCACATATGGCCCACTTTATGGGAGTGGGGTTGATCCTCGTGCTAGAGGGAACGCCACTGAAAGAGGGGATTTCCAACTGTTCCGTTTTATTCTGAGGACAACAGGAAGATGTTTGTTTACTTAAAAAGGAAACAGGACAGGATAGCTTTTTCAAGAAAAAGATGTTGGATTTAAACAGTGAAAGAGAGACTAAAATGAGGGAAATGTAAGAAACTAAGAAAGGAAAAGAGATGTAGGAAGATTGCCTTTATGAAGTTGGAGAAAAGCCAACACACCAGCACCCTCTAACCAATCACGTTCAAATGCATCCCCCTATGCCCTGCTTCCCCACTCTTCCACACCCCAGACACACCACACCCGGAGAGTTCTAATGTACTGACAGTTCTTAAGTTTTGAAATAACATGCTTAACACTACAACTATTTTTAATAGTTAGACACAGTTAATTCTAACTACAAACTCTTATAACTCATGCAGCTACCAGGTTTTTTTGTAAGGCTATTTTCAGAGATAGTTTTTTTGTGCAAAGTAGCATGAGCGCGTTTCTAGTGAATTTTTACAGTATTATTGTCTGAGATGAACTGGTGTGACCGTAGAGAAGCCTGCTGTGACAGTGCATTGTGTGTGGACATTCACACAGGCGCCACTGCCCCGTGAGACAGCGTACACCTTATAATACAGAAGCCTGGATAATTAGATCAAGTCAGACCTCAGAATTTAAGTTGTGAAAATTATTGGGTGCGTTTTCCTTAGGCACAGTCTCATAATAATTGCACAGGTTTCAGAATCCTATAAAGATACCTTTACCACCCCCCTTTATATATATATATATATAATTTTGTTGTTGTTTGGAGTATGACATGCTTTTCTTTACTGCTTAGGAGAACTTCCAGCGGTGAATTCGCCAGTTGGCTCAAACTGCTGTACTTGTAACTGCCAGTCAACGTTGCAGGCCATTCTCCAAGAACTCAAGACCATGCGGAAATTAATGCAAATCCAAGCAGGTACAAAGATCAGGCCTCTGACTGAGCCCTCTGAGTTTTAATACTCTCTGATATCTTCAGGTGGGGTGTTTATTGTGCTTTTTTATTTAGATCTTCCCTCTGTGCTGTCCTCCTGTGATTTTTCAAATATCTGTTTTTCTCAGCTTTGTCTCCAACCTATGTTTCCTTTAGCAAACCTAACACATTTTTTAATGCTAAGAATACTACTTCTGTACTTACGTACATGTGCTCTATATGCTTCACCCCATGATCTCCTAGCACCTCACAAATGTCAGTCATTAAATTTTGAAACCGTTATACATGAAGGTGGGCAGAGTTCTTTAGCTCACTGTTGCAATGGAAATCGACACAGAGGTTCAGATGAGGAAAGAAAGTGAGGCCACCTCATCTCACCCCCCACCAGGTGCTCCGTTTGGGGGCTGCCTGCATCTCGACAACCCCCACTCCTGCACCAGTCCGTTCGTTCGGGGCTTGGTGAGAGTGTGGGGAAGCCATGCATTTGTATAGACGTGGAGGAGCCCTCAGGAAGGATGGCCCCCCTTGGTGAAAAGCATAAGCTGACAAGAAATGGCCTTCAGGCTCTGCTAGTGGCTTTTCTCCCTATCACTCAGGACATAGAAGCTCAGACACCTCGAATTTTGACTTCTTTATGTACATGATGCCCTTTTTGTCCTCATTTCTGTTAAGACGCGTTGAAGAACAGACGAGCAGTGAATTTATAGCTTGGGGTCAGAGTTCATTTTCTCCTCTTTATAGCTGTGTGACTCCGCTGAGCCTCAGATTTCTCCTCTGTCACTGGAGTATTGGTATGTAACTCGCAGGGTTGTTTTCAAAAGAGAATGAGACAGTAAATGTAAATGAACTCTGTAAAGCATGATAGGAGCATAAGCTATTTCGTTAGTGTTGTTACAGAGACCATGGAACACTTCATAGAGGTCTGGAAGTCTTCTGGAGTCTAGTGGCCCTGTTTTCTCATCTTCACAATTAGGGGGGGAAAACTTTTTTTCACAGGTACAGAAAATAATCAGTCATTTCATTAGTCTTTCCTCTTGTCCCGGAAAACTGCTCTTGATCTTAGCCTAAGGCAGGAAGCTGCACAGTCAGGTATCACTAGCATCCCTGTCCTGTCGTTGTAAAGACTTTCACGAAAGCCATCGTTCAGAAATTGTACTTGGTGCGATTTGGTGAATTCTAGTAAAATTTTAATATTCAATGATGTAGTTTTAATGTAAAAAGCTTGATATTTAGACATATCAGCCACCCAAGATCGCATAAAAGGTGAGCAAAAGGCTCTCTGCAAAGCAGCATCTAATTGTATGTGCTGAATTTGGTTTGGTCCCAAGGGGAAAAAAAAGCATTTTTTTCAGGCCAGTAAGCATTTAACTCCCCTTGTTCCACCGGTGTTCTTATTAACCCAGCAAAGGTTAACATCTCCTAAATAAGGAGTTCAGAAAAAAAGGTTACTTCATTCTATACAGATTCTTTTCTCAGAGGAAGAATTTGTTAGCAACTAAGAAAATATGCATAGGAAATTGCAATGATTTATTTTGTTACTTAAGCTCCTTACTACTGAAATGGCAAACTGCATATTGCAACCATTTAAGTCCTTGACTAAAGTTTTTTTAGAATCTATTAAGCAAATACCACTTTGTCGCCATGTTTTCTTTTCTGAATTTTCAGCATTTAGGGCAGGACCTGAGTCCAAAGGTGTAGGAGAGCAGAAAGGATCAACTGATTTAGGTTACTCTTATTTCATTTTCTTACACTTCAGAACTTGTGCTGTGTGGCTAGATTTCCTTAAGGTTTATTGCCTGTAAGACTTGGATTTAAATTATATTTAGAATGTTTCACCTTTAAGGAGAAGAGAGGGAGTGATAAGATCTGGATACCAGAAACTACAGCAGGGGTGTCCAAACTGCGGCCCGCGGGCCAACTGTGGCCTGCAATCCATTGTTAATTGGCCCGCAGCAAATTCCAAAAATATATTTAGTTAAATAAACCAGGTGAGGCAATACGTACTTCACCTCGAGTGAGTGTCCCGGCTGTTTGTGTATTTTACCGCATAGGGCCCTTGGTGAAAAACGTTGAAAAAAGTTTGGACACCCCTGCACTACAGCAATGTCTAGACTTGCAAAAGGAGAGGAAAACTCAGATAGTCCCTGTGTTCTTGAAACCAAAATCATTTTCACTTTTAATTGAGAACAGTGCGGCTCGGAGAGGAGGGTGTTCTATCTATCTGGACAAATTGCTTCAGTCGTGCACTTGACTTTGGGGAGAGAGACCTAGCCTTGGGTGAACATTCGGAGAGAACAGAGAAAAGTTCTCCACTCTGACTTGCACATTAAAATCACTTGAGGAGTTTTAGAAAAATCTCGATGCCCAGGCGCCACCCCTGGAAATTTCGATTCAATTAGTCTGGGGTGAGGCTGAGACGTGTTTTTAAGGTGCTCCAGGGTGATTCTAATGTGCAGTCAGGGTCGAGAAACCAGTGAGCTCCATGAATTACTGCACGGGTGATTAAAAACTTTTCAGTTTATATGCAGTGCAAGTAGTTTGTTTCTAACAGTTATAAATTTCTTTCCCGCCTGGAGATGAAAATATCAAGTTCAAAGTACAAGTATTCTTTATTTGCCAACGGATACGGACTGACCCATATTTATGTGCATTTAAAGATCTTCAGTTTTCATTTGACTTATGGTTGTGAGTATATTTCTGTAAAAAGGCAGGCATATCCTATGGTCACATTAGTAAGCCATATGAATACATGAAGATTTAAATCACAATGCCATATTTTCCTGTTAAACTTTCCATGAGAGTATTTTTAAATGGCTCACAAGACTTCACACAGTGTACCTGTGAAAACTATAATTACCAACCTTGTTTCCTTAAGCATATTTTCAATATTAGTGCTTCGTTCTCGTTCAGTGCTTTTTCGTCTTTGGAACGCAAACTGTTTCTAGACTTTATTCATTGGCTTGACTTGTACAGAATTCTATTATTCCTGTTTTTCAGCCACATAAAACTGAGGTATAGTGAAACAGCCTGGTCTGAACCAGCAGTGTAGGGCTGTGGAGATAGTTGATTTGTGAAACGTATTGGGTTACAAGGAAGGAGTACTGGACCTGACAAGTTACTAGCAGGCTCTGCCCACGAGCTTACTAGTTATTCATCCCAGACTGATTCATTTGATGTCTTGCCCAAACGATTGTCCTTGTTCAGTCTTTGTCAATTTCAGTGCTAGCAATTGGTTGGTTGAACCCCAAATGACAACTGGCATACTCCTGAGATTGGCTTACCAGAAAGCATGGAAATCTACGCCTCGATTTATGTTCCGGAGTTCCCATTTATATGAAAATGCCATGTGACTGGTAAAATTGTGCTCGGGTGCTTGCTCGTAGTTCCTCACCGTTTTCTTCCAGTGAACGCAGCAGTAGCAGTACAATCTGCTGATTCACCCGCGTCTGGATCCGAGCTCTCCATTGGCTGTTTTCTGCCTGTAGGACTTCAAAGTGCTGTAGAGCCTGCGTTTGGTAACCTTCAGGTCCCGTGCGCTTTGTTTGTTTGGAGGTACTTCGTCCTTGAATGAGCCCCATTGCAGCCTCAACTTGTAGAGCACGTAGATAGACAGGTGATAGGTTTTCCTAAGTTAGACACAAGTGCCTGTATCATGTTTTTGTTTATTGTTCACAGTTGGGACCCAAAACAGACAACAACCCCCAATTTCCCTTATATGCTCCCAGCGAACTGCTGTCTCACGCAAGAGAAATAAAAAGAAAAAAGTGCCCCCAAAGACTGTTGAACCTCTTACTGTGAAACAGAAACCCAGTGCGTTAGAGACTGAGAAGAAGACAGCAGTGGCCTCAGAGCGATCTGAGCTCCAGGCAGCGGAGCGCACCTCCACCGGGGAGAACCACGTCCTAGGATTTGGCATTGTTCTCGAATCACCTTCCTCAGATGTAAGTTGATGTTTTCTGGCTGCTGACGCTAATGTGATGTACCTGTCCTGTCAGGAATTTTATAGTATTACTACACTTTCCCCTTAACTCGCGCTGCCCAGGCAAACTGGGAAAACTTGCAGAATACACCGGGGAAAGAGGATGAATATTCTCCTTGCCGAGAATTCTCTCTTCTGAAAATCTTATGCCTTATTTATTTAAACACGTTTCCATTCTGTATCTTTGCAAGAAGAAGGGAGATGGAGTAAATTATCTGCTCACTAATTTCTTTAACATGTCTAATTTTGAAGTGGCCATTTTCAATTTCCTCAGTGGAGAGAGCTAAAAGTACGTAATTAAATCCTTTGTAGATGGGCATAAATGAACTGAACCTTACAGATAAGGTCACACCTTTCTAAAAACACAAACTAATAATAAAAAAAGGAGCTGGAGTGCTAATTCTATTTTATAGATGCAAGCTGCACTGCTAATTAGGCTGTAGTGCCATGTCATTTACTCTGTGTAATGATAGGCTGACTCCCTGCAAAAGTTTTCCTATTTTAATATCATAGCGAGAATGTTGTCGCAGTCCAAGATGTTGGATGACATCTAAGATATCCATCTGACTGGCCATTTTACATTCGATGACCATCAATTGCACACTCTCACCACAATATCTTCATCTAAGTACATTGATGTTGTGAACCCCAACTTGTTGGGGGTTCTTAAAATAAACAAGAATGAGCGATCTATTATTATCAGATTGCATAGGACGAGACTCCTGCTGGGAACTCCCACGGGCCTATACGGGATTGGAGTTTGGCCTTACCTTTTCAACTTTAAAGGAGAAATAAATTGTTGTTTTTAAAAGTGCTCCCTTTCAAATTGTGGAAAGACCGTTTGCTAGCACGTATCCACACTGGGTCTTTAATAAAGGGAGGTGACACAAATAATCACCTTGTGACTTTTTCAGACTAGCAACTCATTTGAACTTTTAGCCAATCCTTGGTGTCAAAGGGTTTTTTGGGGTTTTTAAATTTATGAACATATACCATAATTGTTAAGAAGTTCTTCCAGACTAAAAACTGAATTTAAAAAATCATTAATGATAATGTTCTCCCCTGAACCACTCAGCTCCTTTGATTAGATCAGATTTTTATTTCAATTGAATCCCTGGTTTCAAAACCCATGTAGATCACGTATTTGCAAACAGGTAAATTATTCCGTAATACAAAGTACATTCAATCTTGAGCACTTTTCTTAATACTTTTACATATTTCTTAGCATTCTTTTGTGATAGGTATTTGTGTATCAAGTGCCATTGTTTGAGTTGTATAAATCATCTCCTAAATGGGTTGATCTACTGCTAATAACTAAACTTTCTCCTCTTTTAATTTTTAAGCTCCAAATGCCCTGAAGGCAAAGATAAATTAAGGAATACCATTTAAAGGCCTTATGTACATTAGTGAAATAGAATTTTTCTTATCTTTACCAATATCAGTATTATAATTTTATTTATATAGCACATAAAAATAATTTGCCTTTTATTCATGATTATTTTTGCTAACAAGAGCTATGAAATTGAGTACAGTACATTCAGAATTGTCCATGAAAATTCATTTAGGTGCTTATTACCTTGATGGAAGAATAACATGCTTCTAAAGAAAAGCAAAAAATATAGAGAGATATTATCTTAACATTATTCAGCTGATCCACCATTTGATTTGCCTTTCCAACGGAATCTCATTGCCCCTCCAGGACTGTGCAGTGAGTTCCACCATTGGATAAAGACATTTTGTCCATGAATAGTGCACACTGGCATTAAGGAGGCTGGCATTTGCAGTCCCTGGGAAGGGAGACTGACTCGCTTAGGTGATGGGACCATCATGGCTAGGACATCCGAGTGGAGGTGCTATCTAGTCTTATTATTGCTCAGCCATGAGGACTTCAAAATCTGGTGGAAGTCCAGAGGAGAAAACAAAATATTTAATAATATTGTAGGAATTTTTCTTTAAAACAGATTGGAGAAAATATAATTGGATATATATATATAGAGAGAGAGAGAGAGAGAGAGAGTGGGAATTGTGTATTTGAAGATGGAATCTGAAGAGTACCAAAGTTGTACGACTAACTGGGCAAGTAGTGTTGCTAGGACAGCTGTCTGACCAGCATTGGTAGCAGATGATGATAGAGAAGTAGGATGGGGCCAGATAGAGAAAGCCCTGCTGTGTCATGCCAGGCCCCTTGGCCTTTATCTCTGGATACCAGGGAGCCATTGCAAGTTTCAGGTAGAGGAATGATCATACCTGTGTTTTAGAATGGAAACTGGAACAGTGTTGTGGATAATGGATGGAGAGAAGAGACTACAGACAAAGAGACCAGGAGGAAGATAATTAGTCAGCCAGGCAAGAGACTGGGAGGGTCAATGCATGAGTAATGAGCCTGAAAAGAAAGAAATGAGAGACACTTAGGAGGTACCTATACAGACGTCTTGGTGACTCTGTAGAAAGCAATCCTCTAATTCCTATCTTGGAAAACTAGGTTGTTACCAGATGGTAATCTGTAGCCCCACGTGAGGCTATAGATTGTTGCAGGTAGACCACCAGTAATGATTATCTGTGCTCCAAGGCGGGAAAACAGTGAGCTCTCATCAAAACCAACTGCAATGTCAACACCTCAGAGTATTGTAAACACTAAATGGTATAGAGAATGTGGGAAAATCCTATTGCAGTGCCTGGCACATAAAAGGTACTCAATAAATATTATTTAGTCTGCAAATGATGAAGCATTTGTGTTTGCATTAAGCACAATATACAGAATAAACTTACAAAACTTTGGGTCTAGGGCTTTATTAGAACCCTCTCCTCAATTTAACTCCCATTTCCTCATTCTTTCCTTATTATTTCTCTCTGCAATGCCCCCCACCCCCTGCCCCAAGGCAGCAGTATACTTTCAACAGTCCTCCTTTGTAGAATTTTCTGTTCTGGTTTGTGATTATTTACATTTCCCCTCCTCCCTCCCCAGCTTCTCAAGGGCAGGGACTATATAATTAATAACAACAATAATAATAATAATATTTGTGTGCTATCCTTTGCTAAATAATTTATCGCATTTCATCCTTACTCTTTGGGGCATGATTATTATGCTCATTTTATGGATGAGGAAACCGTGGCATAAAGGACTTAAGCAGCCTGCCCAAGTTCACACAGGCGGAAGGGCGGAGCTGGTTCTCAAACCCAGGTCTGCAGTGAGCCCTTATCGTTGAGGGAAAGACTCGAGCACCTGTCCTAGCACAGTTTTGTACATGCCCAAGACCCAGGAACTGTTCATGGCATAATTGTTACACGAAGGAGAACTGAAAGTTTACTATGGCTGTGCATTCTCTTTCCTTGGAAGTTTATGGGGAGGAAAACTTAATGGTTTAAGGGTACAGACTCTGAGGCCAGGCTGTCTGGGCTAGAAGCTCGGGTGGGTGACCCTGAACAAGTGCACCTACCCTCGCCTCTGTCACTTTTCTCTCCATAAAATGGGGAGAGTGATAATGCAGACCCCAAAGAGTTGGCCTGCTGGAAGAGTTAAAAGAAGTAATCTGTGCAAAGCACTCTGAATAGTACCTGGTACATTATAAGCACTGAATAAATATTCGTTCTTTGTTCAACCTTAGCACTCCTAGCTAAGTGACTTTATAGGGATAACTTTAAGTATTTAAGTAAACTTATGTGCACGTATAAGTGAACAAATACACTTGAACAAATAGCATTGTTAAAAAAGAGTGGCCAGAAATGTTTCTCTTCTGGGGCAGGATTATTTGACCCGTTTTAAATTAGTACGTTAAATAGAATTGAAACCTGAATTACACAGAAGAAAAGCAGAAACCCAAAACTATGTTTCAGATTTAAATACCAATATTTCTTTTTTCATGAGTTCACAACCCAGAACTCTACTAGTACTCAGACAGGACAGTTAGGAATTTTTCATAGCTGCTGTTTTTTCCTACTCAGCTGAATATATTGGTTTGTGTTTTCCAGGAAAGATATACATGGCTTACATTTTTCTATTTATGTAATGACTATGGCTATTTTCCAGTAATCCTAGATTATACAAAAGTTATCAGAAGATAAATCCATGCCATCCCACAGTTTAAGATATTTTTGTTAATGTTTATTTTATGTCATTCTTAAAGTAAATACTTTAAAATATATTGGTGCTTTCAACATAAATAGCTTCTGAGTTCAGAATCTGTTTTCCTAACTTCTTCTTAGCCCAATAATGAAGTAATCCACCAGAAACTAGTAAAGCAAATCAATCAAGCAAGCTATTTTTAAATGTATTCATTGACCCACTGAAATTGAGGCAGTATATACTTTTTAGTGTAAATTCTAGTGCAGACTGCTTGGGTTCAAATCTTTTCCTCGTCATTTATTCGCTGGATAATCTTAAAAAGTTACCCACTCTCTTTCGACCTGAGTTTTTGCATCTGCAAATTGGTGATAATGACAGTAGGCCCTTCATAGGCTGAGAATTAAATTAGAAAACCCATGTGATATGTGTTAGTGTAGGGCCTGGAATATAGTAAGTAGCAAATAGTGATAAATGTAACACCATTCTCCAGGGCGTCCTGAAATGAGTGAAACGGTCCTTGCCCTTCAAGGAGCATATGAGAAAAACACATAACCAAGGTGGACATTATAATAGGACCTGAGCTCTGGCACAGGCTGTCAAAGCAGCGTGGGGCCTGAAAGAGCAGGGCCTCCCCTCTCCCTGGAGGTTCAAGGACAGGCTCTCAGAGGTGGACATCTTCTTGGAGGAGCCATTGCAGTGGCATTATGATGGAAGAAGCTAGAGTGCAGTGGTTAAAATCTTATGTATTAAACATTTTGGCTCAACTATCTTTCGCATAAATCAAGCTGTAGTCCTTGAGTCATTAATTTACCACCCGAGAAAGGAAAAATTTTCAAACATCTCGAAAAGACTTTGGAGTGTCTCATTATGCAAGTGCATGAGGAAATTTCCAAGGAACCCAACTGCATTGTCTTTTCCAACCTTAAATCTTAGTTCTACCGAAGTTTTGTCAAAAAAAAAAAAAAAACAAGCTATAAAGGATTGGCTCTTTAATGACTTCTTGTAATTTTTATGCTATTCAAAATTTAATATATGCTAGTATGTAGATTCTGTATAATTTTCGCTACAACTTTTGCCTGTGGATTTTTGACTCACTACAGAGCAACCCCCTTGCAATATTAGTCTTGATGTGGTGGAGCCTGTGCCCCCGTGACACGGTGATTCTCACCTCTGCCACGTCCCCACGTCACACCTCTTTTGAGTTGGTAACAGCTGTACTGGCTGGACCAACTAGCGCAGGACTGCCTTCCCACCTGGTGTGTTCTTGGGGCCGCCCAGCTCATTGGCCATGATCTTGGAACAGCATTTAGTAAACGGTAACAGTAATTCTTGCTCAATCCACCTGGAGCAGACCTGGGTTATAGGAAACAATTTTTTTCTCAAACAGAAGCAGATCCCGTTTGTGAGCAAAATAAAATCAATTGTGAGGGGGTTTTGTGTTTTTAAAAAATTTCATAAAGTTCATTTTCCTAGAAGTATGTCTAGTATACTGCTAAATAAATACTAAATGAGAAGAAAGAAACAATGTATATGATAGTATTCTGAACAGAAAGACTAAATTCACAGCCTTTTTAAAAAAATTTTGTTATATATTTCTGATCCAAAATCTGTTATTTTGTTATTCAACAAAATCCTGCCTCGTCGTCCATAGTTTTCTTCTAGATTTCAGTCTTGAGTCTGTCTGAAACTTGACTAGCTGGCCAGTCAAGTATACAAACTTTTGTGTATAATGTATTGACAATTGAAAATCTGGGGCTAGTGCCCAGTATGAATATTCATATGCTTCTTTTTCCTCTTTTCACCTATGACCATATATAGCTTTTTACCTGTCTTACTAAAAGTTGGTATTGACGACACCTTATATAAAATAGCCTATATCAGAAATGTTTCCTCTGTGATTAATTTGTATGATCTCTTTCAAATCGTTACATATTTTTCTTTAGATTATACAGGGGAGTCACATGATATGTTCACAGGGACTCGGGAGAAAATCTTTTAATTTACCTGCTTAGGGGATCTCCCACCCAAAGGCAGGTCTTGACCCAACTATTGTTGACCCTTGAACAACATGGCAGGTGGGGGTGCTGACCCCATTCAGTTGAAAATCTGTGTATTACTTTGACTCCCCAAAACCTTAATTACAAAAACTTAATAGCCATCCCTAGGTATCTGTGTGTGGGGGGGAGGGTTCCAGATCCCCGCTGATACCCAAATCTGCGATGTTCAAGTCCCCTGTATAAAATGGCGTAGGTCAATGCATCTGCAGATTCCCAACCGAGGACCGAAACAGTACAGGTATGTACTGAAAAAAATCCACATGTAAGTGAGCCTGTGCAGTTCAAACCCGTGTTGTTCAAGGGTCAGCTGTACTTCCAAGCAAAGGAAGACCACAACTGAAGTGGAAAGAGAAATAAAATCGTTAATGTCCACAGGCCTGGGTCCAAGGACATTTTCAAGAGTCCTTGGGATTACACATGCAGTTTCTGCCTCCAGAACTTCACCCAGTGAAAGACGGAATGCCACCAGACAAGGAAAATTCAACATTTGATACATTATTGTGCTAAGTGGCTGAGGTACCTAAAATAGGCAAGACATACATGAAAATCCAAATTTATAGTGGGAATTCACTTAGCTCTTAAAATGATGACTGTAAGTGTTGCAAATTCTTCCCCATCCTTTGAATGTCATCATTTAAAGATCTTCAGTATTCAGTAGAATTTATTGAATACGTTATTACTTCAGTAATCAATAAAATCTATAAATTAGTGCACTGGCTATCTGTCTTCATGCCAGTATCAAATAGTGATTCTGTCAAAGGCAACTGGGTTTTTAAAATGATATTCATGGTATAGTGGTGGTTTCTACCGCATGATTAGTAAGCAAAAAGATCTCATTCAAAGCAGAGACAGTAAAAAAAAAAGAGAGAGAGAGAGAGAGATTCAGTGATACAATTAAAGAGTTTTAACCTGTTTTTAAATATATGCATGAAGTTGTGGATCATTACGTGGCCATCATCTACTGATTATCTTCAGAAAATGGAGGAAATAAAAAGGTTTCATAATGAAAATTTGGGATTAGTTACCCTGTTATCTTTTTGTCAGGTCTTAGAAAGTAAAGCTACCCGCTTTTTATTTGTAAGGAATTGGTTTGCTTTGTGGCACCTTGTAGATATAATGTTAGCTGTCACTCACTGCCAGCTCGGGAATCTGCATAAGAGAGAGGACGTGAAGAGCGGGAAGGGGACAGACACTGGGCACTTTAGCTCTTGCTGCTGCCTCAACTGATAGAACTGACTCCCTTGCAATGGGCTCATAAGTGAGCCCATTTTTTGTGTTCTTGATCTGGAAAGAATACTTCAAAATAATTATTTTCTGGCAATAGAAAGTGGAACAGGAAGCACGACAGCTTCTGCTTTGGGAGAGCATCTCAGAATTCAAAATACTATTATAATCCCACAGGGAGTCTCTTGGCTCCACAGAAACCTCTAGATATTTAGTTTTAGGGGTCACAGCACATGCCAGAAACAGACATTGCCTCTGCCTCCTAAATCCTCCCTTCAGGGCCCTGGTGAAATGCTGTCCTGCCCGCTCCTGGACCTTCCTTCCCTCACCAGCCAGATGCTACTTAATGCTCTGCACCTCTTTTGCAGCATTTATCACTTACACTTGGTATGGTAGGTATTTATGTATTTGTCTCATCTACTGAGCCCAACTTTCAACTCCTTACACGCAGAGGGTGCTCAGTACATATGCACTGATTCAGGCAGGTCTGCATTCATGGGGACTCCGCTCAGGTACTCTTTGTTGTAAGTCTGGGATACAGAACCATGCCACGCAGACTTTCACACCCACTTCCTCATTTGTACGGGGATAAAAGATCACTACGTCAGTACTAGTCATGTTGAATGAATTCCTACATCGGTTTTGTGTCTCCTGTCAAATACCTATTGGGCACTAACTGGGTGTTTGGCACTCTGAATACAAAAGAGCGCACATTCTGATGAGAAATACAGACTCCCAAATAAATGATTGCAGTGTGAAAAGGGCCGCAACTGTCATAGAAAATACAGTGAGTGCGTGAGGAAGGGAGTGGCTCGTTCTGCATGCTGGCTAGTTCAGGGCAGGGGTGCAGGTGCTGAAGGATGAGTCCAAGGGGAGGTTCCGGGACTCTCGGAGGTCAGATGGCTGAGTGTGGTGCCCTGTTTGATGCTATCATCCAACAGCGATATGTGAACGAGACAACTTGGTATCTTTCCCTTCTCTTTAAGAGCTTCTGTACCTCCCTAGACTCTCAAGTAGCTGTGAGTAGCTGCTTCCATAAAGTAAACAGCAATTCTTTTTTTTTTTCCCATGGCTTTCAAATGATATAGAAGCACTTAGCAAAAATCTGTGATCAGTTCATTTAGAATAAAAGGTCTAAATGCAGCCATAGAACATGCAAACTAAAACCTGGTAATCAATAAAAAACTGCATCTTAGAATATGATGGTAAACTGCTCTCCATCCTAGTATTTCTCCATTGAATCATTCAACAAATATGCATCGAGTGCCTAGTGTGTGTCAGCTTCTATTCTAGGAGTTGGGGATCCAGCCCCCGGCTCCCATCAGCCTCCTCTACCGACCTTTACCAGCAGCAAGATGCAAACGTCAGGAAACAATCTGACAGCACTGTTTTCATAGTGATATTTACTGAGCATTCAGAGACCTGGAGTTGAATGGCAGAGTGAAGCGGAGAAATGAGATGACTTTCTGGACAATCCAGTCGGGAATTCCATATGGGAGAGGCAGACCCCCACATCATCTGAATTAGTTAAGCCCTTCTCTGAGCCCTCTTTCCTCTGATCGTAATATGCTAAGCATTTGGAGAAGCCATAGAACAAACAAAAATAATCATTCCTGTTCTCCAAGAGAAAAGTTAATCCCGCTTCCTCACATTTCTAATGTGATTTAGGAAATCTGAAGTAGTGCCAGGTTTACAAAGTGATAAATAAAATAACAGAGAATAAGCTTCTGTAGTACATTTTCCTTAAGTGAGGTTTTCTTCTGACCTTTTTTCTAATGGAAGTTTACCAATTACATTTCTTAATATTAAAGTTATTATTTTAAAACTATGTTATGACCAACAGCAAATGACTTAATAGTTTAGATTACGACTAATGAACTTTTATCTATTGACAAGAATTTATTGAGTGCCTACTATGTGCCAGGCCCTAGAGATACAAAGTCTGAGTTCTAGGTTTTCAGGGAGGGCTGCAATCTAATAAATAATTATAACACCATATAGTAAATACAATTATATAAGCATGTCAAATAAATAGCAGCGACAAAGAGCGCACAGCTGCTTCCTTGGGAAGAAAGGAGTTAGGAAAGGCTTTGAAAAGAATATGATGTGAGCTGGGTGGAAAGATGAAAAGGCGAGTTGTAAGATCCATGGTGTGATGACAGAGAATGTATTATCAGTGTCTGAGCGTATACAGTACAGTCCAAGTTGAGAATCACTTTACAGTTCTTCTGATCCCAAATCCCTCATGAAATCCCTGACAGGGAAATGGTGTTACCAGTGCATTGGTTTTCCAGTGGTGCTCTGGGGTATAGCTTCAGATTACTCCCCTAAGTATGGGTCAGTGGTGGATTTAAACTGCCTGGGGTACCTTCTCATCATTTTTATTTATTTTATGTATTAGTTCACATAAGTTTTCACTGGAGGAAAAAAATACAGTTCTGCAGCTAAAACACTAGCCCAGTATAAAGAGCGTGGGGCATATGGGAGAGCCCCATATCTGTGTCCTTAGGCACATGAAATTAAATTGTTGGATGTAGGAGAAAGTGATCTGTCAACTGTGATGCACTGAGTACATTTAAATTATTTTTAAGTCATTTGGGCCTGAGTTCCTCCACTTAAAAAATGAGGATGTTGCACCCAAAAGTCTCAAGTCCCCTAGCTCTAAAATTATATGATTTTATGATTATCCAGCTTTCTCTTGACTATTTCTAAGGACAGAATGCTTTTTCAGTGTATTCCTTTCCATTGCGTTTGACAAGACTTAACGTTAGAATTAGAGCATCTTATTTTGTGAATTATAACCAGTAATTGGTTTTGTAAATTGCAAATGCTGGCACACAAAGCTGAGACTGTATGCTTTGCAGGCTGTGGATATTGCAGTAGTTAGTGATGTGTTTTTTTTGTCGCACATATGCCCAAAGTCAAATGCTTCAAATCTTGCTTTTAATGAAATATTTATGTTCTTTTGGTAGCCAGAAGTGCAACTTGCTGAAGGCTTTGATGTGTTTATGCCTAAATCTCAGCTGGACTCTATATTGTCAAACTACACTCGCTCAGGAAGCCTTCTCTTTAGAAAACTGGTGTGTGCATTTTTTGATGACAAGACTTTGGCTAACTCCTTACCCAATGGGAAGAGGAAAAGAGGACTCAATGACAACCGGAAAGGACTAGACCAAAATATTGTGGGTGCAATAAAAGGTTGGTCTGCATCATTTCATTTTATGGTTTCTATGCTGAGCTTTGCTTCATTCCATAAAGATGCAGCTGAAATTGTAGTAAACCAAGTAGAGGCTCGTTTAATTGGCCTTTGGCAATTTACCCACTGGCATGGCTTCGGGGTGTGGGCTCTGTAATTCACCACCCCAAATACCACTACAATTTGGTATTTCAAGGTGATGTTCATTTGTTCAAATCATAAATTAAGAGCCAGTTTGATCTGCTGCAGAACCAAAAAGAATTTTTTTTAATTGATTTTAAAAATGAAGGTATTTTTCCTGTCAGTAATTTCTAGCTAAGAACTTGTCAAAATATGATTTCGACTGAAATTTTTAGTTGTAAGTAAGAATAAAGCTATGATACTTTTTTTGAAAATCAAATAAAACAGTTCTCTCCAAAGGTCAGAAGGTCATTGCTTCGAAAGACATTGAAATGTAAGTGAACCCACTGGGAAGCCAAACCCTGCGCCTCCCCACATACTCCTGGCCTCCTCTGCTCCCCAGGCCTTGTTGTACCGAGTTGTACCAGTTACATGCGAAGAGGACCATGGGTCCCTCTCCCTCAACGCCTGGGAACACGTGTCTGAATCCCACTGCCTTTCCATAGCCATGCAGGTGCATGTGTGCTTCATTTTAAAATGTCCTTCCTTAGGATTCTGATACGTGTTATTTTAAGTAATAAAAGTACATGAATGGTATTTTCCAAAAGACTGTAAATGAATTCTCAGATATCAACACAACTACCATGACAATGAAATTGTGGATCAGGCCGTAATTAACACTAGAATCACGAATCCGGAAGTTCCTCCCTGCCTGGGTTCCTGCATGTTGCGCTTACACTGAGACTGGACGCAGAGAGCCTTCCCTCCCTACCCCTGCAAAATGAGGAAATGCATTTAATAGTGCTTACAGGATACTTTGAAACCCAAAATTAACTTTACAAAATAATACGATTTTCAAAGGGAGCCAGCAAGTACTTAGACACCCTTTGTTCATGGCCAGAAGGACATAAGCCTTCATTAACAGAAAATTTTTCATTCTCCAACAGAATTTTTTTCACTTAAAATGACAGTTGAGTTGTACTAAATAAGAAAAGCTACAGAGATATCACAGTTGGTGTCATTTCTGAAAAGAATGATTCAGCCTGAAGTGACACCAAAAACAAGATTACAGAATTTGAAAAATGGTCAGTGATGTAACTGGGACTCGCTGAAGTGAAGAAGGCTCCCATTTCGATTTAATATGGCTGGGGCCTTCTGGAAACATGAAGGTCAGGGCTGCTGATGCTTTTCATTGCTAAAGCTTTTAAACACACTGAAATGTAGCCAGGATTTATTTTAATTTTCTTCAGGACAGTATATTAAGATGATGAAAGTGTTTGGAAATTGGGGAACCATAAATGATCGTGTCCTAATTTAATAACAATAGAAAAGTTATCCTAATAATAGATGGTAGTGAACTATGTCATTACAAGTAGACTGATAAGGGTTTATTCTACCATTTTCGATCTAGACTGGACATCCTATAATAGTTTGAAAAGGTGTATTATATAGAAGATGCCTTAATTTTCTTCACAGCCCTACTCTTTGGCAAGAAATAAATATGGCAGTGAGGCTTCTACTCCCAATACATAATAAAGCAGATGATTCAAATCAAAGAACTTATATTGTCTATATACTTCTTATTTTGTTGAGTTAAATCTGCATTAAAATTCTTTTAAAACAACAAAATAACTGTAAAACAGACAGAAATCTACCCATAAGCCACCAACAACCTAAGGCAACAAATATTATATGTTCACTTGTTTCCTTGTTTGTTCATAGACATATTTTTGTTTTGTTTTTTTCCATGATTACCAAAAAAAAAAAAAAAATACATGCTTGTAAAAATTCCAACCCATAAAAAAAAGTATAGAAAGCTGAAAGGTCTCCATAATTTCACTCTTCCGAGGTTACTGTGTACTTTCCTACAATCTTTATTTCAAGTATGAATGTGGTATCAGGTTTGTCTTTCTTATAAGAATATTCTGTCTGTACTGATCAGTCAACATTTTTACCTGATTTATTCTCATGATTTCTTGTAAGCACCTTGAGGACAAGCTTTGTCTTAATTATCTTTGATTATCTGTCGCACTTCACTGAAAGCTTTACACAGAGTAGAGATTCCATAAATATATGTTGGGTGAATGAACAGACCTAAGTTTTTATTTTCCATCTTGCCTTTGGCCTTAACTTGTTGACCTAATAGATCTAGTATAACACATCCATCCCCATGTCTTCTCACAACTAATTTGAAGTAACCAACATCAAACATTGTTATAAATTTCTTTCCAGTTAATAAAATGCCAATGAGTTTAAAAACAAAAACAAAAAAAACAACAACCCAGAAACCAAATTTGAATATAAATTTAAATACACTTCTCTTACTTCTGTAATACTTTTTTCCTTTGCATGTCATACTTTCACTTACTGTTTATTGACCCACATAGGGCAATGTGAAGTGATTTTTGGATGTAGTCATTAATTGAAGTCCTTTTATAATAACTCTATTCAGTGTTTCTTGCTATTGGTAGAGATAAATTTATTTTCTTAACCCAGGTCTTTTGACTCTGAGCAATCTGGGAAAGTGATAAAATGGTTTTTTTCTACAGAGTAGTGGCAAGTAGTCGCGTTACTACTGCTGTCTACCACATACGTCCTCTGTCATTTATGGGATAGTACACTAATGCTGTATTAATGTGAAAAGTTCTACAACCTAGGAATATATGAAGACTGGTCGATTTGATAAAATCTTAGAAGTAAAAATAACTGGGGTCTGGATTTTGTTTCAAAGTGATTAGGTGGGTTAAGACAACAATGGGGGAGAAAAGGTGAATAAAAACCTGTAAAATGCTTATAAATAGGAACAGAAATGGACTGAAAAGGAAAGAATTTATTGTGCAATTATTAACAAAGCTTTTCGTAGCGAGAATTAGTATTCCCCTTGACAATATCTTGTACGTAAAATATAAGCTTCTTTGTAGAGATCACATTTTTCACATAGTCTCATCTGTTTTATGGTGGCGAACACTTACTGGTAATCCATGAAAAATGCATTTATAGGTATGACCCAAGGATCCTTATTTAGAAACACACCTGGACACTTTGCGTTAACTCAAAAAAGCAACGTGTGATCTTAGGTCTTGGTGCTGAGGAGAGTTGAACATTTGGGGTGTAATTCGGAATTGATTTCACAGCCAGAATGCAGAGTACACACTCCCCACTTCATGCTATACTTGCTGAAGGCCATCTTATTCTTGATGTCACACCAGGAGACCACACCTTTGACTTTGTGAGAGCCAGCTAAACACTGATAGAAGCCTTGGATTTCTGAAGGCTCTTCAGAAAATACAGTTGTAGTTTTAGAACCTGGGCCTGGGTCATGATTTTGAATTCGGCTTTATAGGGATTGGTTGAGAAATTTTTATTACTATCCAACTACACTAGATTCTTCAGTCGTCTTGCATTCAAAGGAAATTACACATGCTTATCAAGTGAAAGAACTGGTCGGCTGCTCTTGATTTTATTGCAGGCAGCACACGCTTGCAGCACACGCAGCTGCTTTCCCAAGCAGCAGTCAGCGTGGTGGTCTGCCAAGGTAGATACCAGGCACCAGAACAGCCCTGGGATCCCTCACTCCTAGGTTGGTGGAAAGCCAAAAACTGAATGGTGCTTCTTAGGAGATTAAAAAGCCTGACTACATTTGACATCCCCTTATCATAGGCTCTGCTGAACTGACCCCCAAAACCTCTCATTTCATTCCAGCAACTCTCGAGACTTGCAGGTCTATATTTGTCATGTTAGAATGTCTTTATTTTCCATTTTTATTGTACATCATCATTCATTTCCTTGCGTTTTAATCAAGAAAAGTGAATCGCTGTTTTCTGTTTGATCTCACGTAGACCTAAATTAATATGTTTGGGCGTGTAATTTACATCTGATTTATTATTTATTTCTTGATAGCAACTTCTGGGTTTTCTCAGAATTCTCTGTAAAAACAAGGCTGACACCTCAGCTTGCCTTTGAATACTCTTACAATGTTGATGATTTTATTTTCCTTGAACAGGAAAGGAAACTGAGGCTATGAGAAATTAAATACACTTACTTAAACAGCTAGCAAGTGGCAGAGCCAGGATGTAACCCCAGGCCTCTCTGACTCCCAAGCCACCATCTAGCACACTTCATTCCTTCTATTAGGAGTATTTCAAAAGAAAGAGAGAAAGGTGTCCCAACTTTAAGGTTCTATCTTAAAATTTAGCATTCTGGATTCTTTATAAATTCCACCAGAAGGGCTGTCCTACTAAGTATTTAAAATGACCAGTCAGTGGTTGTGCATGCAAAATATACTCAGAGTGAATTTTGGGGTACAGCAGAGCTATACCTCAGTTTATTTACTAGCTTCAAGGGCAGGTCTTCCCTTGAAGACAGCAAGAGTCGGACCCATCCCACCGGGGAGGTGTGGCCTCTTCCCTAGGGAAGGAGACACTTCTGAGACTCGTCCAGGATATAGACCCGCAAAAAAAGAGCTTGGAAGTCACACTGCATGTAAGCAGTCTTTCAAAGGATGTAAATTAAAGTCTAGTTTAAATGTTTGGCAGTTGGAACCCATTGATGAATGCTTTAATTCAAAAATCCTTTTGGAAGATGAATAATCACTGTCAACTTCTGTTCATATTTCTACATATCAGATCAGCTTAAGACAGGATACAACTGCATAATATATAACAAAATAATGTATCTCAGCTATATAATGACATGAGATACACGGCTTGTCTCTCAGCTCTGCGTAACTATTATGTAATTGTTGTTGTTTGTGTCTTCCCACATTTGGTGGTGGCCCAGTGACAGACAGATAGGTGATGTTGAATCTTGGCCATCCTATATGACAGGCGCTATCTGTGCAGCCCCTTCTGCGGCAGTTCTCATATTCCTGTGTGTATCAGAATTACCTGAAGATTTGGTTCACAATTCAGATTTGTGGGTCCCATCCTCAGAGGTTGATTCCATAGGTGTAGTGTAGTGCCAGAAATCTGACTTTGAATAGCCACTGCAGGTGACTCTGACACAGGCTGTTCTCGGGCCACCTTGAGAAGCAGTGCCACCACAGCTCCTGATGCTAACAGCTGATTCTAACGAGTCATCATCCACACCAGCCGCATACGACAGTCCTCCTGTGAACCTGTCTCCATCTGCTGTTCCTTAAGCACACCCCATTTTCTGAAGGCTGCCCCTACTTCTCTCCTGGAACAAACGAGAAGATAGCATGTGGCAACGGCTCTCATCCTTTGAACCTCTGGGCCTTAAAATGATTTTTTTCTATTACGTCACACGAGGGTCCTGGTTTCAGGCATGCCTGCCATGCTTTACAAGGACTGGACTGGATAACTGCCTAGTTCACCAAGGTGAAAGGAACGTCAGCACAACCCGAACGGATGGTCACGAAACAAGTAACATGTCATTTTCCATATGGCCTTAAAGAAAATGTCATCTTCATTCTTGGCAAGCTCTCGGCCAATCTCCCTGATTGCACAGTCGAAGCTCTTGTTCAGCCAACTTTCTTCACTAGTGATACAGAAGACGTGGTATTTGCTGCTCTTCCAATACTGTGTAAGTCATGAGAACACCAAAGCATTCAAAGTATTTTCGTTGACCTCACAAACTTACAAGCCATCAGCAGGCATGAAATTTCTGTTCACAACATTAACGTTTATCCCCACCCACTGCAAGTCAGGCACTGGTGACACAAAGAAGAGTAAGGCTTGGCCCCTGATCTTAATGAACGTGCAACCTACTGGACGTCCGGATATGTAAATGGTGAGCCATCACACGGAACCATACTCCCAGGTAGAATAAAGTAAACACCAAGTGCCCATTACTGAATGGTGGGGGAAAGCACAGAGGATGTAAATCCCTCGAAGAGAAGACCTCGTGGAATAGGTGACATCTGAACTAGACCCTGAAGGATGAGCAGTGTATCAAACACAAAGAGAATGGAAAAGGCTAACCACAGAATAAGTTTAATGACGCTTACATAAAACACTGGGGGAAAGCCTTTTGCCTCCAGAACTGTTTAAAGTCTGTTCTAAGTGATGGACCATGATTCCTCACCGACCTGATTACCTTAAAGAGTTTAACTTCGTGAATATACGTGCCAGTGAAATGGACTCAAGTGTACTTTACCCCTAGGGGTTTTCAACGAGAGTGTGCTTCTTAAAGCTTCCTGGGCCTCATCCCAGACCTAATGAATCAGAACCCTTGGGGTTGGGGCCACAGTGAGTTGAAAGACTGTCCCTGCTTTGTCACTGGTCTTCCCTAAGCTCAAAAAGGAATCTTACCTTCCTCAAAATTATAGATCCATCTTCTTGCTACCTGAGGAGCCAATGGAAACATGGGAAAATTTGTTAAGAAGAAGGTTGTGGCTTTTCTTGATCTGTCTTCAGCCTATCATATAAGGGACAGGAACCAGTGGTGGATTAACTCACAAGAATTCAAGTCTAACTCCCAAAACCTGCATTTTAACACCACCGTCAGCGTTGACGAAAACAGCCTCCCGTCAAAAGAGATCAGTTTTTGTAGCAGAGACAGGGCCACCGCAGCCGGACTGGGCATTGCATGTCACAGGCATCCTTCCCGCTGTTGACATTGCCGATTTGTATATTTATTATGACAGTTTTCTGGCACAGACAAGTAAAATATCCTGGGAAGGGGCACCTTTCTGATTTGCACAATGGCACCAAATGGGCTAACTGTGGCCCTGAACGTAGAAAGCAGTGTTTTCTGCATAGCCCGTCCCCCTTTCCTGTAAATCCCTGACTTGTGTGGCTGATGTCGGGTGCTCTCCAGCATCGTAAAGTGATGCCACATCTCTCCTATTTTCTTCATCATGGCAGGGAGGCAGAATTGTGGACTACATCCAGATTGGCCGAATTACATTCCTCGTAGCTTTTCTCCTGGTCCTGTGGTTGGTGCCAGGATTGTGGCAAGTGTTTCAGTTCCACGAACAGTTAATTGACTGTCTCATACAAGGAATGCGTCAAAAAATCTGAGAGACTCAAGAACTGAAATTTGCTTCTATTTCTGTCCAAAAGGTGCATGTGCAAATGATCATGGAACGTTTGTGGTCACTGCAGTACTGTGGACTAATGGTAAACCCACCAAAAAAAGGGGAAAATCTATGTCGGCTCCTACAAAGGAAACCCCTTAAAAATCCATAGGCCTTCATTTAATATTGAACTGAAAGCTGCATCGCTTTGGGCTGCCTTTACGATATCTTTGTAGAGGAGCAAGCATGGCTGCATCTGTCCTGCGCTAAACACCTAGCAGGGAGAGAGTCTGCCTCTTGGAATTAGTCATGGTTTTTCTGCTGACCGCTCCTTACTGTCAAATCTTCTGATAACATTGCCTGTGTTTCCAGGTTCTTCTTTCTTGCATCTGTCTCTTGGTTAGATTTTGACAGCTCTCCATGGCCAACTCCTGGCATTTCTCAGAACCTTAGCATCTCCTCATCGACCCTGCCCTTTGATCTCAGAGTAAATACAGTATTGGTTAGTGTAAGCACATCCCTCCCCACACTTCTTCATTACCACACACTCCATTGTGGATCAGCTTAGCCACGCACACCGAAGTGGGGGCAGACCCTAATTAGAAATGCAGACAGAAGTCAGGGGCAAATGAGATAGTTGACAATGGGGGCTAAGACATGCAGGACAGTCCAACTTAATCACCGGCCTTGAGATCAGCCTGTCCTGGCCTTTTTCTAAAGCGTCAAGTGTGGTCCCTCTTACCCACACATTGCACCACCTGAATGGTGGCGTGGGGCTTCTAACACTAACACCCCCTGGTAACCATGGTATTTTTGACAGAGACATCAACATTCTCCTACTTGGCAAGTTGGAAAGTTCAGGATCACCGTCAATGCCTTTTTTTCCTTGGCCACTAATCCCGCTTAATAACTCGGCCCTGTCAAATCTATCTGCCCTCCCTCACTCATTCCTTGTTTTTCACCTTCTCTCATACCATCCTAAGCCAGCTGTGTATCACCTTGCCCTTGAATTTCCACAAAAAAACTGTTTTTGAGATATAATTCACATATAACATTATATTAGCTTCAGGTGTACAACATGATTCAATATTTGTATGTATTGCAAAATGATCACCACAACAAGTCTCTTTAACATCCATCACCATAAAAAAAGTAAATATCCTCCCTGCCCCTCATTTTGCCCTTCCAGTTCATACTGTGTACTAATAGCAGGTAACACTTGCAAAACAAAATTCCGTGGTATTTTCCTACCTAACTCCTCTTTGCCTATTAAATCAAGTCCAAACTCGGGCCTTCTCCAGACTTCCCATGACTTGATGTCTCTCTCCTTGCAGCTACGTTCCCTAGGGCTCCAACGCTCTTCTCTATTCTCTCTTTGTAAACAAACCCAACTCATTATTCATGGTCCAGCCCAGGTCTCATCATCTCTGCCATGAGACTTTCTCCAGCCTGCACTGATTTCCCCTTTCTCTAAATTCCTATAGTACATGTTACCTTTATATAGTCCAGCAATAAATCTTAACCCTTTGCTTTGTTATTTGTGGTTTATGTGGAGGATGACTATGTCATTTGTTTCCCAAACTGGGACACTTTTCAGAGTGAAAATGACGCTGTTAATCATTTCACCGGGAAAACTGTCATTTCGAACTGTCCTGGACAAATCAGGACATATGGTCAGGAGTTTGTGTTTGGACGTCTTATCTTCCCAACAAGACTGTAAGATCCTCTGGGGCAGAGTCTATGTTCCATATATAATTTGCCTATTCCTTGATTTGCCTATTCACTCACCTAACTTAACGATCAATAAATATAAGAACAAAGGAATGAAGGATGGAGGGGATGAGACAGTCAATTTATCTACTGAAAACGGTGGTTTCCTAAGAAACAAAACTCAAGTCCACTACCTTGGACGTATATAGGGCATGAACAACAAGATAGCCTCACAAGTTCTTGATGACAAGTTGGAAGAAGGCAGCTGAAATTCAAGAATATAAGTTTGAAGATGAGAAGAAACAACCGCCAGGAGGCAGATGACGTGAAACACAGCTTTCAAGGATGGTGCAGATGTTGGCAATCAAAAACGCCACGGGGATCCCGAATATAAAACCCAACTTGTATTCAGTAGGGGCTGTGAAAGCGCGGATGATCGTTAATTATCAAAGAGCAGTCTATACAACATGCAATACGGAAGGTGTAATTTGTCATGCTTTCATTCTCACCAGAGAGGAATCACCTTCAAAAGGTAGAGGATAATCATTTCAGTGTGGGATTTTGACTTAAATAAACCCAAGAATGGGACCTGTCAGCAGGCTAAATGTGCCTGCTTTTCTGGTTTTACCATCTCAAGATTTCTTGATACATCGGTATTCTTATCCGTGCCTATGTTTTTGTTTCTGTTTTTGTTTTTCTGAACATTCATCATGATAGCAACTGGTGTCTCAAAGAGAGAGCATGTCAAAGAAATGTGTGGGAACATAGTTATTGTCAGCCTCAAAACGTGAGCCCAGAATTTTCCTAGAGCTAATCTCGATTAGAGGGGAATTGCCACCATTAAAAAAAGAAGAGAAAAGAAGCTCCTGCCTCTAAGGCATTAGCCCTGTCCTAACTCCCAGCATCTTCCTCCTGACGTCCGCTGCGCCACAGGTACAGGTCAGTCGTGGCAGAGATGGGGCGAGTGGACCGTCCTCAGAGGTGAGCCCCCCATCTCCACCACTGATCTCCTAACTCGGGGCTCTTGTTCTTCCAACCGTGGCCATCTCTGACTTTGGGTGCCTGTGAGGGATACTTCCTGAATGTCATAGCTTATTCTGGTTCTGTGGGGAGTACTTCCAAATTTCCGGCTAGTAGAGGAACTCCTGCCTCAGAATGACTTTGAAAGTTCATATACCAAGAAACGCTAGCTTGAAAAACGGAAAGAAAAACTCAGTACTTTCTCATTCGTTTATATAAAGAACAGATAAACACAGACGTACTCCACAAAGCAGTGCTTGGCCTGAGAGGAGCATAACTACGCGGGAGGTTTCAGGGAACTTGCCTAACTATTTGAGCGGACGATTCCCAGTCTTTCCAGTTTTATTTCACTTGAGCCTCAGTTCCTGATATGTAAAATAAATGAGTTGTACTATTTCCAAGATGCCTTCCAAGTGGAATTTCTATAAATCTATGATTTTGTAACATGTCTCTTTGCCAAAAAAAGGGGGGTAAATAATAAGACACTATTACATCAAAGCTTGTTATTGCCCAGATCTTAATATTTAGCAGATATAATTTATTCCCTTGAACTCTACCAAACAGCTAGACAAACGTTAAGTTGTAACTCAGCCAGCCCAAGGAAAGTATCCATCATTTTCCTAATAGCTGTGTTATAAATGAGGTCTGCTGTGGGCTTTCTTAAATCGAAGTAGATTAAAATTAACTTTAATTTTGAGAAACCACTAAAGGCACTTTCTTTTAGACAGAGATGCCGGTGTAGCAAAAACCGAACAAAGGAAGACAAGGGGTGTTGTTCTTTTCCTCCACATGACTCTGGCCTCAAATCTTTGGGGATCACTGTGATTAAACAAGATTGTTCAAACCTCAGAGGCCCACCAGTTTGGGGATAATGAAAGGAGCACTGTGGAGCAGTGTGGATTTACTCCTGACTCTGCCATTGAAGATCTTGAAACATTACCTTCCCTTGAAAAAACAAAAATAAAAAAGGTGTGGGTTGGCTAAATTTGACAGTCTCCTCCAGTTCAGAAATTCTATGGTTCAGTCATTTTCATCCAAATTCTCAGAAGTAAACCTATAGAATGAAATAAAAATGCCTGGGAATCAGTTTTATGGCTATCTAGGGAGGTTTTCATTACAACAACCAACCGAAAGTGGCAGCCCCATACAGGGATTGGCCCAGAGAGACAGAGTATTCAATGGTCATCGTGATCAGCTTACTCTGCTTGACCAGCTGACTGCCCTGCATACGTAATTCAGTAGGATACTCTCATTTCATCAATAAATACAGTATTGTGTGCATGCCTGTATTTCCTTTACTTTTTGAATTTAACGATTTCATTTTTAGGTATATCTGTTGATGAACTCTGCCAAATCTTACTGTTACATCAAATCTGAAATGACTTTCAGGGCTCACTATATTTCAAGACCTATGGCTATTTACCAAAGAAATCCTTCCCGTTTTTTCAAGTCAAGTCACAGGGCAGAGAAAAAGAGTCTCAGGTGTATTCTTTCATAAACCATACATCTGTGCTGCCTATTATGTGCCAGCAATGAACGAGAGAGCTGGGGTCTCTGCCCTTGCCGAGTTTCTAGTCAGGATGATCACTAGACATAATTATTTAAAAACCACTGGTTAACGAACTCTGGGTGGCCTTGCCTCAGAAGGTCGCATTTCAGCTGAGACCTGAAGGGTGACGCCTCATGTCTTCACCCTGTTGCTCTCAGCTCTCTTTTAAAGAAAGTTTTTGGTGCTTATCCCAGCAGAGAGGATATGTAAAAAGTATACTTGACATTAGGTCAGTATTGACATTTGCACAGTATCATCCTAGGAGAAATTTTTTGATTTGTTCAGAGACTGATTGAAGAATGGCATTTGTCCCCTTCACACTAGTCTTTAGGTCAGAAGTGGAAATAAGCATATTCCTCTTCATATTGTGTTGAAGACATTTTCCAAGATGCATTTTCTCTCCACCTTACCACTGCAATTTAAACCAGATGTTCTATTTACTTCATACCCACCCTCCTTTATTGTTTTTTTAAGAATCAAAATGTTCCTATTCCCTTTTCTCTTTCTCTTTCTCCCTCCTGCTCCAGAGTAACCTGAAGTTGATGGGACTCTTTCCCATTTGTCTTTTCCTATTTTACTGCTGACGTGTGTATCCATAAACCACTCTTACTATTATTTTGTGAATTTACAAATCTACATACACAGCCTCATGCTGTACTTTTGCAACTTTATCTTTTTTTCAAGATTTACCTCATTTATTCATTTTGATTGCTAATCACTATATAAATAAAGCAATCTCTTTCTCCGGTCTTCTGTGAAGAGACAGGTTTCTTACAATTACCTATGGCAGCAGTCATCTTCATGTTTCCTGGGCTCACGAGTGACAGTTTCTCTAGGGGACACACCAGGGAGTGAAATGAGTCGCGGGGTACAGTATGGTCACTTTCAGTAAGCATTGCCAAATGGCTGGCTAAATTGACCGATATCATTCATCAATCCACCAGCAGTGTTTAAGAAATCTTATTTCTCTGCACTCTTAGCAGCATCTGGTATTAACAAACTTGAATGTTTGCCAGTCTGATTGGTCTCACATGGCACCTTACTGCTGGTTTCCCTGATTATTAATGAGGTTAAGCGTCATTTCATACTCATTACGATTTGGTTAGTTTTCTGTGTGAATTTCCATCCTTTTCCAATTTTCCCATTAGGTTGTTGTTTTCTTAGTGACTTACATGAATTCTTTTGTCAGTTCTATGTGTTACAAATATTTTCTCTTATTTTTCAACTTGTGAAAGCTCTGCCTATGATCTCTTTTATCATACCAGAAATTAGATAATCAGATAGATTATTTTATGCTTCGTGCTTTTTTGTGCTCATTTTAAGAAATTCTCCCTACCCTGATGATATAATGGTATTCTCTTAATTTTTTTTCCAACAAAGGTTTAAAGTTTTCTTTTCTATTCCTATGTGCCATCCACCTGAAATTTACTTTTGCTTAAAACATGAGGGAGGGATTAAATCTGTTTTTCTCTATTAAATCTGTTTTTCTCAATCATTCTAACGCTATCCTTTTTTTTCTTTTCTTTTTTTTTTAACATGCATTGTCATTTCACTTCTGTCATATACTGAGCTCCCATTTTACATGTTGACACTTGGTCTTTTATCTACCTCTGAGCCAATACTACACAGTTTTCATGAGTTTGGCTTTGTAATAATTCTTAATGTCCTCTAGATCATGTCTTTCTTTCTTCTTCCCCACCCGCAATTCTTTCATCTGCTTTCAGTTTTCTTCTTCCTCAAGTACAACCTTCAGTAGTTCTTTGAATGAGGGTCTCTGTGGTATATTCTTTGCACCTTTGTCCTAAAATTTGTTTTATTTCACCCTCACTATTGAAAGATGTGGCGTTTTGTTGGGTAATTTATTCTAGATTGAGGACTTCTCTCAGAGCAATTTGAAAATATTCCGCTGTCTTCTAGATTGTATTGCTGTTGTGAATCTGCCATCAGTCTGCTGCTGTGTTGTAGATTATGTCTTTTCTCTCGTTGCCTTTAAAGTCCCTTTGCCTTTAGCATTCTCCAGTTTCTTTATTTCACGTCTATGTATACCTTTATTTTTATTAGCCTGCTTAGTTGCTGTGCTTCTTGAAACCAAGGGTTCATGACTTACCAATTCTGGAAATTTTTCATGTACTGGCTCCAAATTTTTACCTTTCCTCCATTCTTTCAATTTTCTCCCTCTGAAACATCTATTAGTATTTATGGGATCTTTTAATTCTGTCCTTCATATCTCTTCATTTGTCAGTTATATTTTCCATCTCTGCAGCTCTCAGGGCCACATTCTGAGTACTTCAGATCTAGCTCCCTTTTCTATTCAGTGATATTAATTTATCGATTAATGTGTCCTTTGAATTTTTAAGTTTCAGTTACTATGTTCTTAATTTAAGTTCATTTTGGTTCCGTTTAAAATCAGCCTCATTGTTTTCTTAATGATTTAGGTCTTTCTTTAATATCGTTCATCTTTTTAAACATACTTACTTTGCTACTCCAGTGCCTACACCATGTTTCCCCGAAAATAAGACCTAGCCGACCATCAGCTCTAATGCGTCTTTTGGAGCAAAAATTCATATAAGACCCGGTCTTATTTTACTATAATAAAAGATAGATCTTTAGTACAATACAATATAATACAATATAATATAATATAATATAATATAATATAATATAATATAATACCGGGTCTTATATGAATTTTTGCTCCAAAAGACACATTAGAGCTGATGGTCCAGCTAGGTCTTATTTTGGGGGAAACACGGTAGTTAGTGGGGGTCTAATTCTGCTTTTCATGGGTCAGCTGACTCTTACTGATGGTGGACTGTTTCCTTGAGTGTTGCACTATTTTCACATGTGACCTCATCTGAAGTGGGCCTGTTTGTTTTGTTTGCCATGAGAATCTGTTGGGGCCCCAGATGTAGGAGCATCCCTTCTGAGTAATTCTGCATTTCCTTTTGTCTGCAGTCCAGGGTTATCAATAGCAATGCTTACATTCATTCATGCAGGCAATATTTCAAATTCCTATGTGAGGTTCAGGCCAAGCACTAGAATTTTCTAAGGAAACTTTCTTTTCCTCCCTCCAAAATCTAGATAGACTCCCTGTACTGGCAGGTAGGTGGTTCCCCTGTTCCCTGCGGT
This sequence comes from Rhinolophus ferrumequinum, assembly GCF_004115265.2. Taxonomy (NCBI): domain Eukaryota; kingdom Metazoa; phylum Chordata; class Mammalia; order Chiroptera; family Rhinolophidae; genus Rhinolophus; species Rhinolophus ferrumequinum. The sequence continues at coordinate 300,676 of NW_022680355.1, read as the reverse complement.
GCAGCCCTTCCAGGTTCTCAGCTTTATACAGAGGCTTCCGTTCTAACCTCCCCATATAGGCCCAAGACCTCCTTCTCTCTTTCCGTATGGGTGCAAAGCCCTGAGCATCTCGGCTATTGAGACTCCTCCTCCCTGTACCCCGCCTCAGGCCAACTATAGGGCTATCTCGGTCTGCACATGCTCTTCCCTGAATCTGGAACATTCTCCCCCTTCTTTTCCCTCTCTTCATCTAACCTCCACTCTTTCTTGGGTTTCAGCTTAGCCACCACTTTATCCAACAGCTTTCCCCAACTACCACCCCACTAGGGGTGGGTTAGATGCCCCTTCTCTGTGTGTCCCGTACCCCCTTCCATAATAGCAGTTTCTCTCTGTCCTCCTCTGGACTTCCTTTGTCTTTATTCTCCATTCAAAGCCTTTTGAGGGCAAAGGACCATCTGTTCACTGGTACCTAGCATCGTCTGGCATGTTATGGGTGCTGGGTAAATAATACGTCTCGAATGAATGGGTGTTGTTTTTATAGTAGAAACGTGAGGTTCAGGTGCTAGGTGTGAAGAACCCCAGTTTGTGTACAGGATCAGGAAGCATCATCCACTGTCATTGGTCTTAATAGGAATCCACACAAACAGGTGAGATAAACAATACGCTGAAGTAATCGCACCTCAAAAGAACACCCGTGACTGTGCCTCACAATGTGGCTTGAAGATCTGTGTGCTGGTGACAGGAAAGCACAGAGGGGACTTGTTGTTACCCAGTCGGTACTGTGAGGCGGGGGCATTAGAGTATAGTAGTCACGACAGGTCACTGATGGTGCATTAAGAATCAAATGCCAACCTCTGTCAAATGTTCTCTTGGAGAAACAATGCCACTCAAATTCCCTTAGGAAACAGCTGGACTGGGAGGCTGCCCATTAGACGGTAGGGATGGAGGCTGCTCTCCTGGGCCCACACACCACAGCCCTGCCTCACCAGCCACGCTGTCAGTCTCCCTGGCTCCCTGCTCTCTGCACATCTGCCTCACCCTCCTCTCCTCACCAGCTGGCTTCCTCCACTGAGTTTCTGGTTTGCACAAGGTGCGCTGGGGCTACTCACATCATGACATTGCAGCTTTGCCAACTCATCCTCACTGCTTGCTGTTCTGGGGAGAAAGATGCAAGATGGTCCTGCTTATCCTTTTGTGCAGTCTGCAGCTTGGCTTCTCTGAGCTCAAGTGCCCATCTCTGCTGCGGTCAGGCTCTGGCTTAGAGGGCACTGACACGAAACATTCCTGCCCACGCTGGCAGCAGGGGCCAGGGATGGGAGGTTTCCCATAGGTGTCCTTAAGCTTGGCCAGCCCCATACCATTTAGCCACTTCTGGTTCAATGCCATGCTCACCGAGCAACCTTCTTTTAAGGCATTCTTTCCAGCACCTCGATGCCCAAAAGTGGAAGTACTGGGTTATGACATCAAAGGTTTTCAGATGTTAGGAAGATAGTCACCTCCATTACCCAATAATTGTCATCCTAGTTTATTTTTCAGTTTCCTGTAGATTCAGTTATTGTGAACTGGTTTCTCAGGCCTGAACCCCCAGTGGTCTGATAAATAGATTTCTGAACTTGCACCGCTAGGAGCCTGTCCTTAGACCAGTGACAGTTGCACCAAGATATGGAACACTTTAGTCCCTGTACAATAGCCAGCTTTATTCTAGCTCCTTTCTCTCATAGTGCCTTAACTGTCACATTTATTGTTATGTTAATAACTTACTAGAATAGATGTCAAGCCTACAATGTATATGTTTCAGCTCTCTCCATGAAATTGGGAAACGAAGCACTGTATCATCAAAGAAAATACACACTCTATTACCATGTTTCCTTGAAAATAAGACCTAGCCAGACCATCAGGTCTAATGTGTCTTTTGGAGCAAAAATTAATATAAGACCCGGTATTATATTATATTATATTATATTATATTATATTATATTATATTATGTTCTACTGGGTCTTATATTAAAATAAGACGTGGTCTTATATTATTTTATATTATATAAGACACAGTCTTATATTAAAATAAGACCGGATCTTATATTAATTTTTGCTCCAAAAGATGTATTAGAGCTGATGGTCTGGCTGGGCCTTCTTTTCAGAAAACAAAGTAGAACCATATAAAATTTCGGCCAGAGTCATCAATCTCAGAGCTGAAAATACCTAGACACCATGCTACCCAGGCCATCTCCCTCTCTCTTCCTTGCCATTGGCCAACTGGCCCCCTTAATTGGAGGGGAGTGGTGGTCTCACAGACCCCACTTGGTCTTCTCTCCCCTGTTGCCCACCAAGCTTCTGTTTTGTGTAATTGAAAGTCACCCCGCCTCACAGTACCGACTGGGTAACAACAAGTCCCCTCTGTTCACAACTTTCACATGGACATGTTACCTTGGCTACTGATTTGCTTATGCTTAGAATTCAATCATTTTTCTTTTACACAATCTGTGTGCTCATCTACAACGTTAAGTTAAAAATGAAATCATTTATGTGGAAAAGAACCCCTATTGGCTGTGCCATCTTAGGCCAGTTAGGTAACCTGCCCATACCTGGACTTGTCATCGGTAATATAGGATCACAATACCTGCTCCATCAGGTTACTTCGAAGACGAAATGAGATAGATATAAAGTGCCTGGCGCATGGGAAGTTTCAAATAATAGCATTAAAGAGGAAAAGAGGAAAATGTGGGAGAGGTGCTGGTTTTCCACTCACTCAGACGTGAGGAGGTAGAATACTAGCAGCCTGAAGGGAACCTAGTCTTTTCCTTCCCCACCTGTGGGCTGGTCCCAGGGTTCCCTCTCCTTTGCACACCCCCAGCCACAAGTCACCCCCAGAATCCCACTGCAGACAGTTCTTTCTCACCCTCGTCCTTGGCCCCTCTCAAGCTCTGGGAGTTTGGCAGATCGAATGAGGACCCGGGTTTCAATTCTGCTTGATGGCAGCCCTGACTTCCCCTTGTCTGACCAGCAGTTAAAACTGAGTCATCAGCAGTTGGGTTCTGACTGCTGGCCAGAGTTTTTGCCTCGTTAGAGGATTTCACAGTGAAATTAAAGCTCTGCTATACTCCTGCTTCTTCGAGTGTCTGTGTGATCCAGTGACTCCTTTGAAAAATCCATACCATATTCTGCTTTTCCTAAAATAGCGAGCCAGAAAACTCCAAGGGAAGAGTCTTCTACGTAGGAACTATTGTGTGAACAGAGAGCTGTTTGGGGAAGCCTGCCAATCCGCGCTGTTCTCAGCACGCCATACACTGCAGTGTTCATTGATGATTATATTAAATGCCACGTTCCTAGGGCAGGGTGTGCTCAGCCACCACTAGCTCATTCATTATTTATATACAATTAAAGGGCACGGTTCAGATGAATGCAAGCATCTGAGAAAAGTCATTATTCATGTACAGATCAAATTGAACATTTGTCATTTCCCCAGTGACTTAACATACTCTTTGTGCCGTGGGACCTCAAATTATATTAAGCAGTGTAGATGCTTTAACTCTTTTATTTCGTTTAATTATTGGCCTTCATCCACTTGTTCCGATGACTTGGACTTGTTTAAAATTAGCTCTTGCTTCCCCTTAATATAATAAAATAGAAAAGGAAGCAGATTTCTTTTTAGGACCTATTGCATTCTAAGGATAAATGCAAATTGTTCTACTGTGATTGTGAATGACCCACTCTTACCAGAGTAGGAAGCCCAGTGCATTAATGCAGCACCTCTTTTCACATCATTACTCCTAATGGAACTGTTACCAGTATAATAGTATGACCGTTAGCTATAGATTCAGATAGCAAAAATATACGCTGCTTCCTCAATACCTCTATTCACATGGCATATTGAGCGTTTTCAGATCGATACAATGACAATCTTTTGGCCTTGTTCTAAGGCCTCATCTAAGCATGTAAGAGAATAGGTTTTTGTCTTCAGTAGATAAATTCTAGTTAAAAGTCTCTTTTAAGTGTGAAACCATGGCACAGAATGTCAATACTAGGCCCAGAGGAAATATTTGTTTGTATAGGTATTTTTCGAGAAGCCTAGTGCTGTGCTTTCAGTGGTCTCAGACACACAGACCCAGGAGACCAGAGCCTTCCCTGGCTTCTTTTTCTTGAAACTGGATAAGTTTTAACTGAAAGGAGAAAAAAAAATAACCAGAAATTGTTGCCTTTTTAGTGAGGGACAAAAATACTTGAGCTCCAGATTAGATTAGAAAGATTTGCTTGGGAGCCACTCACAGAGTGGGAAGAAACATTCCAGAACTTTCCCTTTGGTTTTCCTCATCCTGGCTGTTGACACACATGGTGGCCGGGAGTCATTTGGATGTGGGCATGATCCAAATCCACTTTATTAATTTGGGACCACTGCCTTCTAATGGGTGGTCACTGGGACACCTGCATTTCACGATCTAAGAAAAGAGGGTTTGCTATGGAAATTCATTATGTAAATAATCTTACAAGGAGAGGGATGTTTACCTGCTAAGATGGTATATTCAGTCTTTTCTGTAGTACACATTTTCATATAAACAAATAGGGTGTGAAGTGCAGGTATTTTTTTCTATTCATTAAAACAGGATTTTGAGAACGTTTTGGCAATCCTCTGATGAGTAAATGTCATTTGGGCATTTGAATGTAATAAAACCTGTTTCCTTAACAATATTCTGTTAATTAAGACTTCTGTCTAATTCAGGTAGGCCTTTCTCCCCCAATTAATCTACATTTGTGAACTGTGGTATTGGCTTCCCTTGGAAACAAAAGTAGAAAATATGTTTATTTTCTCATCAAACGTTTGAGTGCTTACTATCAGTACAAGGCACTGTCACAGGTGCTCTGAGGGACACAAAATAAAGGAAGACCCTGAGGTGTCTACAACCTGGTGTGGGAGATTCAAAAGCACAGTCACCCCAGGAGTGTCATTTCCTCTGCACAGCTCCCGAGTGGAGACTGCTTACTCACTCAGCCCACATATCGTATGTTGGGCAGCCAGGTGGCTCTTTTTCCTGATCCTTAATTCTGCTCCCTAACCATCACTCCTGCTCTACTCATGTGGGGCTGGGATGGGTTCTTTCCACTAAGGCGCTTGCCACAGCCACATGTCTTCCTCCCGCCGCCATGGCCCCTTGTCATCTTTGTAACATCACTGTCCATGTGAAAGATCCATCTGACCACGGCCACACAGGTCCGGACTCCACCCACAGTGACATTCACCTCCGCTGCGTTTCATCCCATCCCAGCCACTCCTTAGCGTTCTCTCTGGAACTGCTTCTCCGACACCACTGACACTCCAGCATTATACTCCCAATTGCTTTCCCGCCATGGCACCACCTTGCCAACCCTGTTGACATTTCCATCCCTTGGTCTAGATTTTTTTCCAAGTTGGGGAGTCTTTTTCTGGCTTCCCAGATTTGGGCAGGAAGGGAGAGTAAAGAAAGTTGAGGTAATTCATTCCAGGTGGCACCTTCACGAACATCTTCAAGAGTTTTGTATCCCTGTCCTGCTGCCAAAACTGTCCAGCCAAATCCTAACCCACGACGGGCCGTACCACCCAGTGTCTGTACTCCTATGGAGGAGCCACGAGGAGCCAGGGAGAAAACAGCCCGCCCCTACAGACAGTTGGCACCACCACAGTCCTGCTTGGTGTCCTCCCATCCTCCGTTTCCTGTTCTTCCCAGAGGCAATTCCATACTTTGCCTGTACTCAATTCCCCTCACCATGGCGTTCAGTGAGGTCTCCGGAATGATGATTCTAACCTATGACCGCTTCTCAACCTGCACCAGTCTTCATTCCTCTGCATTGAGAGGAAGAACTTTCCCGCTGTTCGAGGGCAGCCCCTCCATTTGTATCCCGACCCATCACCTCACAGTTCCTCTGGGATGGTTCCTTTGACAGTATCCTTCTTTTTTCCTGGATCCGTCTGCTCCTGCAGCTCAGCCTGTAAACATGCTCGGGTCTCCAGTCCCTCAACCCACCTCCCCTTCCGGCCCTTCTTCTCTTCCTTCTCCACTGAACTCGGGTCTGTCACCCCCACCACTCCCTGGTTGATCTCCCTTCCTGGCCCTTTGGCACTTGGACTATAGGTCCCTCTTTATCAGCACCCCTTGCTTTCCTTCACGAACCCCGCCTCCCATGTCTTCTGACGATAGCCCACCCTGGGCTCCTTTGTGGGCTCCTGTGCTTTCCTCTCCTTTCAGTGACGGGAGTTCTCTCCAGCTCTGTGCTTGTGCCCAGTGCTCGGCTCACTCAGTATGCTCTCCTCCATCAACGTTTTTTCTCTTGTTTTAATTACTACATATATGTTGATGTCTCTCAAATTGTAGGCTTCTGTACGGAAATGCCTGCTAGCCATCTCCGCAGGGATGCTCCTAAGATACCCCAAACTCGGCATGTCCCACACCAAGCCACATACATCTTTCCCCTCACAAACCTTCCCTTTCTTCTCTATTTACCAGGTCATGTGATTCACCAGAAATGCCCCTGCTGGATATTCCTCTGGTCCAGCTTCACTAACATGGGCCAAACTCAGACAATTGCCGTAGCTTCCTAGAAAGAATCCTTCTCCTCTGAGATCCATCCCTGAGATCCATCCTCCCCATTGGGGCCATGTGTCTCTTCTTGCACAACTGCACTTGTATTTGGATTTTTTCCCCCTTTGTTCACATTATTTCCTTCGGATAAATTTCTATGAGTAAGATTCCCAACACAAGGATATAACAGTTTTATGCCTCTCATTATATATTACCATCGTTATTTCCCAAAAAAGGTTTTGCCAGTTTATATACCACATCCCACAATTGTATCACTATTAAGTATTCACTTTTTAACATTGCTTTTCTAATTTTGTAGGTATAAAGTGTGCTTTGCAATTTGGGGGCTTAGGTGAACATTTTTCCTCATTTTTTTTTTTTGCTAAATACACTTTGTCCATTATCTATAGAGATTTTGAAGTTGCTCTTTTATTTGAATGAGCTCTTTTACATGGTGGTACACATTAAACCTTTTCAGTCAGATTAGTGTGATCAGCTCTTCTCATTCTAATGAAATGTTTATTTTTCATTCAGTAGAAATTTTAGAGTTTTATATAGTTGAATCTGTCAATATTTTCCTTTGTCATTTCTTTTTAAAAGAAGCCTTTAAAACATTAAAATCACCAATACCGGGAAGGCAGTGTGATGTGACTGCATACTTGGTCTTGACCTTACGAAGAGCAAGCTGAAAAGACCGTGTTGGAAAGTGCTCAGGAATGGTGTGTGAAGCAGAAATGTCAACACCAGCGCCTGTGTGTGCAGTCACACACTGTGTGGCTTTAGTAACACAATTGTCTGGCCTCCCTTTCGTCCTGTCATGTGACTCCCCGTAGTTTCTTTTGTGCTTAATCGGTAGCTCTTTTCCAAGGAACCAATACAATATGCAAGACGTTGACGCAAAGTAGAAATGGAATTTTCATTAAGACACAACTGCATCTATTTATTCTGAGTACTGATTGAGTTAGTAGGAATCACTATGAGAACATCTTTTTGCATAATTTTGCATTAGATTTTGAATTAACAACAAACAAGTGAAATATTTTAATACATTTGCTGAATTTTGTCATGGGGCCAGCGGGCCCACAGGAAGCATTTTCTTCTCTGCCCATATGTCTCCTACACATGACCATGGAGCAAGTAGAAAAGGCACTTTCCACTTTCCATAAAAACTACTAAATATTTATAGCTGGTTTCATTTTGAAATCAGTACATTTTATGTAGCCCTGCCAAGCTCCACCTTCACCAAAGGAATGTAATATGGATATGAATGCTATCTACGGCAGAACTGAGGTCTTTTAGCAATATACTTGGTTTTTCTTCTTGGCATATACTGCTATTTCAGATCTGCCTATTTTATCTGTTAAAGCATTTAACAATATTTCACATTTTCTTTCAGTCTTCACAGAAAAGTACTGTACTGCTAATCATGTGGATAAACTCCCTGGCCCAAGAGACTGGGTACAGATTCTACAGGATCAAATTAAACTGGCCAGAAGAAGGTTAAAAAGAGGCTCAGGTATGAATAAACTGCAATAAAATAATTGCAGAAGCCTTTTATTGAATTCTCAGACATTGCAAACTACAGTGCTTTGCTCTAGGGTGTCCCGTTGTCTCTTATCTTTAGAAGGAGACGTATTATGTAATGTTCTATGGTGTTGTACTTGAAAGTCTTATTCAAATGAATTTTGAAATTCACCCGAAAATTAGAAAGTAAAAATTATGTCAGGCCATTTACTTTTAATAGTATAAAGGAAAAAGATTGCTAGTCTCATCTATGGGCTTACGTGTCTTATGTATGAAACTGGGTGTCTAATTTGTGAATTGTGTCTATTGCCTATTGATTTTGTTTGTTTGGATCTGTGTGACTTTTTAAAAAGTACTAGTTGCTAAACGTAGTACTAAATAGTAATCATCCTACCAGAAACACCACATGAAATAGAAAGAGACTTTAAGTCAAATATTTATTTATTTTAAATATATATATTTTATGTATATGTATTTTAACTTTTTAAATTCAGGCTTGGTGATTCTGGAATTATCTTCCAGGGAAAAAATGAATGCTAGTTGAATTATGACCATTCAGTCATTTCAAGTCTCAATTTCCCCAAAGTGACAGTGGGCCAACTTACCAATGAAGAATCCCTTTGAAGTCAGCTTTCTGCCATTGTATGAGGATAATCATCTCTAGGAGGCCACAGACCTCTAGATATTATTATTTTTTTTTAATCCTGATCAAACCTCAGGACGTTGGGCCTGCTCAGAGCCTTCTGTGCTTCTGTGGCTGGAGTGTGAGAGTTTGGGAGACGGACCATAGATGCTGAAATGTTACAGGTTCGGATGTCATGAGGGTCCATGAGAACAGTGGTACAAATGCGTGAGACTGTGTCACTAACAGATCCCTTTCTGTGAGCTCCCAGGGCGTAGTGGTCACCACGCCTGTGGAGGACACAGCTGACGGCCTCAGGGAGAGATGCTGGCACAGGCTGGGATGCCCTTGACGTGACAACAAGACACACAGGCATGGAGGGACCAAGTGGTTTTTCAGTATGAAAAGCCTTTCAGCTCTTTTGTCTAAAAGTCTCTATCAGTACTCAGTAGTCAGCCATGGGGTCATCTATGGAGGCTTAAACTCCACCTGAGGTCCTCTGACCGACCTTTGATGGAATTATATAAGTATTTTCCAAAGCTCCATGTCCCAAGGTCATGTCTGAAAGAAAATATTCAGCTGTACATGATTTTTTTATTAAAAATCTTCCCTTCATCTCTTTTAATCTTTTGCTTCCTTTCACACTTAATTGATGCTGTTTTTATATAGAGCAACAGACTAGTTATATTTCTAATTGGTAAAAAATGTATTATTGCCTTAGGTGATAAGTCATAGTGGAGTCAGAAGACCTGGTTTTCAAGTCTCACGTCTGCTCTTTACCAGCTCTGGGCCTTGGGCACGTTACCCCATCTTTCTAATCCTCAGTGTCCCTATCATGAAGCAGATGGAAAAATAAAGCCGGGCTCAGCGTTCTTGTGAGGCTCCAGGCATATACTGTACAAGAATGTCTTTATAAACGAAGCCAGCGTTTCCTCTCTGAAAATGTCCATATCGTTCACAGCAGTGCTTGGCAGGTGGAGATGGCTGAGGAAGTCATATAACTCCGTGGGCCCCTGGTATCCGAGGTCAGGGGACCAAGCAGCCTGCTGTGCCTGGCCAGATGGCTTTCCCGCTCTTGTCCCCACGTACTTAGTAATAATGCCCAGTTCACGCTCAACAGCTTTCAAGCTTGGGTAATACGTGATCTGGCCGTCTTCCTCCTAGATCTCTCAGCTTTCACCACCTTCTTCTTCATCTACAAATCATCACAAATAAACACAGCATGCTATCGTGGAACGAACGAGTCTGACTTCCTAGCTCTGATCTGTCACTTACAGATCCCTGGGACCTCGGACAAATTACTCAACCTCTCTCGGCCTCAAATTCTCCGTTTATATAAACAGGCTAACAGCTTCCTTGGGGGTTTTCAGAGTTAGAATTAGACAATGTAAGTAATGCCACTCATGCAGAGTTGACACATAATGATGCTTAAAAAATATTCATGCCCTTATCCTCCTTCCCTTTGCCAACCAAAAGCAAAACAACTCCTTTATGCCTGCCATTTCTTAAAACCACTGCCATCTTTCTCCTAACGTTGTTGGTCAAATTCCTCCCAAAGGGTTGCATGCCCTGTGGGCTCCCCCATCCCAGTTCACTAGAATCCAGTGCACTTTCCCTCTGACCTCACTTCTTGATGTGCGCGCTTGCTGGTCCCAATGACCGGATTCCACTTTCTGTTTATATTAACGCTCCGACTTGACCTCCATGTGGATTTTTACTCTGTTGAATCTCATCCTTCTGGAAACTCTCTTCCCTTGGGCTCTATGACTTCATTCTCTGGCAATGCTTTGGTCTCCTCTGCCTCACTCTTCCAGCTGTATCTTAAACCCAGCATTCCCAAGTTCCCTCCCTTGCTACTGTTCTTTCCAGATCCTCACTCCTGACTTGAAATGTCCCCTCATCAATGGCCCCCTGGTGAGCAGCCGGACATAGCCATGACCTGAGACCCTAGACTTCATTTTCTGTGCCTCCGCTAATGAAATGCACTCATGCCCACCACTACTGAGCACTTCTGCTAGCTTCCTGTCAGCTCAAAGTCAAGTCCCTTCTACACCCCACCCCCAGCGGGGCAAGCAAGGGCCTCTGCTGGGAGCTGCACCCCCTCGCCAGCCTCCCCTCTGGCCACAGGCCTCATGCCTCCTCGGGCCACCCCAGCCCCTCCCCATTCTGCAGTATGCTGGGTTCTCGCACTCGTGCTTTCTCTCTGCCTGGAAAACAATGCTTCCTCTTGTCATAGCGTCTCCAAGGTTCCTTTCTCCCGGAGCCCTCGTAGATGGCTTCTGCCACTGGAATAGTCACCCACCTGTTTGCTCCACTGACCATGAGATCCTCAGGAGCAGAGACTGCATCTGAGTCATGTTTCTATCCCAAGTGTCTAGAACAATGTGTGGCACAACATGGAACCAACGAAGGAACCAACGAATCAATCAAAGGAAAAGAAGGGACAATAGTCCACAACTAAGAGGTCTTATTGTTTAGCTCATCTAGGTCATGTGAGAGTCCAGAGAATATTCCATCCATTTATTCCTTGAGGTTCAAATACTGATCCCAGGACCATGGGGCAGCAATGTCCCTGAGCTCTGTCCTCGGGGAACGAGGTCCTCAGGGCTCCCAGACACGCATGTCGTGGCTCATGTGGCTATCCCACAGTGCCCAACCTTTCTCCTCCTACAGCCCTTTTTCTTGTTCCCTTCTCTGTCCTGGGCCCATCTTCTTAGTCCCCTTCCCAGTTTCCTCTCTTCTCCCTTCCTCCTGGGGAGGTTCAGAGTCTTGTATCATGGCACAGGGGTGCCATGATACCTACTCACACCTACTCACATGGCACCTACTCACACAGGGTAGGTGAACTGACGAAGACTCACTCCTACCAGTGGGGTCTCTTAGCCCCTTCTTGTGCTAAACGTCTCCTGCCTCAGCCCTAAGTTACCTCACAAAGGCCCGTTTTTATTACTTTAGCCTCTTTAGATTTCAGTCTCCAAGAAAGGGTTGGGATGGAAAAAAACTGTTTTTTACAGTTGAATGACAGGTGTTATCAAACACAATTGCCCAATTGGTTTACACAGCACGTAACCGCTTATTGAGCCTGGATGCCATGTTGGGAGCGGTGTCTCCACAGTTTTGTATCCCAAATCCAATTTCAAGTAGGAAGTCTACATGGTCTCCTTGCTAGTATTAAGTTGGTCTCGTGTTGCCTAAATCCTGCCTTGGCAATCTGCCTGTTTGGATATGTAAGAACTTCCATTTGCCTATTGATTTGCAGGGGCAAACTGTTGAACCCACCTTCCCCCTGCCACCACCCCCAAGAAAAAGATGATAAATATTCAGGTTTGAGAGAGATCCAGAATTTGTCAGAGCGAGGAGACCTACATTTAATACTCAGCCCAAAGGAAAGGCAAAGAGCCAGTGTAGCCCAAGAACCAGCCACACAGTCACCCTTTGGTTCTCCACACACTGGTCCCAACTGTGCCACCAGCTTCTAGCCTGAGGAAGGCTAGCAAATTCCTCCACTCAGAATCCACAGACGCACGCCCGGTCCCTTCCTGCTCCAGCAAGGGGGGTGGACGTAATCGGAAAACGTGTGAGAAAATACTGGAGCTCCTTGCAGCGTGAGGGGAAAGCACGATGAGCCCAGAATGCTGACGTTACTAACTTAGGCGCTGCAGACACAACCCAGAGAAAGGAGGAGAGGACTTTGTGTTAATAGAACACGTGCCTCGAGCTGCGGAGATGGTTACGAGTCCCGAAAGGCCCTGAAAAGTTGAAGTTTGAAGAGTAACCTTTAAAGACACAAGGCACAAAATGGGAGAAGACTGTTGAGTATCTACTGAACATACTGCAGAGCAGGCCCCTCTCAGGGACACAGCAAGAGCTTTCCTGGCAACGGGCCACGTGATAGAAATAGGAAGTTCGGTTTAAATTTTGATTCCCCATACTATGTATTTTGTACATGAATGCACCCTTTTTTTTTTTTTTCTGTTTCAGATGCTGAGACCAATTTTTATGAGTCCTGGTCTCCATTCCCATTCCCGCTTCCCCCCAAAAAACACACATGCACACAATGGGGACTTTCCTGCACATTCCTGCCTCTCCCACAAACAGACTGGCCAGTGAACACATTCCTCACCCCTCGCAGCATTGGCACTGGTAATTCACATGACACCTGCCCGTTTGCACACACACGTGCCTGTTTCTACAGAATGGGACCCAAGCCACACTGCTCGCCCCCCTTCCCTCCTGCTGGGAGCCTCTCACACGCTCAGGACATCGCTCAGGACATCGTCTGCCCTGTTCCATAGCTATCACCGTACTGGTTTTTGGCCATTTTCCCTTTGACCACTGGGTTTAGGTTATCTACCTCCATTTTGGAGGTTGGTACGTTGGCACTTCTCTGCCTCGCTAGCGAGTTCTTTTAGCATCTGAGAAAGAGGAAGGTGCCGACAGGACCAAACCAACACCGACATATAGATCAAACCAGACCAAGATGACAGCACATCAGCAGTGACCTGCCAACGGGTTTTTGTCTCCCAATTTTGTCCCATCCTCTTACACTTCATTCTCCTCAAGGGCCACAAAAGTGGGATCCCAACAAATGGAAACTAGAGCCACTTGCATTTCCATTGTTGTGCTGATAAGAACTGAGAAGCCTCTCAATATCTCTTGCTCTCCTGCTTTTTGTCTTGATTATTTTCAGTCTAAATGATGGATAGTACAGTGTCTCACAGACATTCCACAACTTCAGCCTTATTTATCATATTTGTCTCAATTCCTGGAATTAGGTACAGACTCCACCTGGGCAAGCTAATCAACTCACCGGTTAAGAAAGCCCATGCTGCCTCTAGAACAAGGAAGAGCCCCAAGCAGCTCTGAAAGGCTGTTATGTGAATCCAAATAGAAATTCATCTGAGGCTCTCATCACGTGTAATAATTTTTTTCTGTAACTGGAATGAGTCCTTTCCTGGTCTGGATTTTTATCATTTTCATTAGATTATTTCCTCAGAGCTGAAATCGCAATTTTGTGTGTGCGTTAGCTCTAAGAGTAAAGCTGTCATTGCTATTAAATTTTTATTGGACTTGCTCAATCTTCCCCAAATTCCACAACTTCACTGTCACCACGGAAGAAAGACTGTGAGCTTATTGTTACAGGCAGATGTTATAATTAAATTTAAGTAACCCAGTCATGTTCTTTATCCATGACACTGAGCCCTGTTGCATATAGCTAGCATATACATATATATGTATATATATTTATATATATGTATGTATATTTATTATTATATGTGTATATATATATTTTTTTGGTTGTATATGTTCTGTTCTCACTAAAGCACATAATTGCATAGCCTGTTTTTTAAGCAAGGATAACTGAATTACAAAGGGAAGAACAACTTAGGCCCAGAATCAATTTTTGGTATAACTAAATGAAAAGCAATTATACATGTAAAGTGGAGAAAGTTACTGAAGTATAAAATGAACTAGAACTTGGAGGTTTAAAAATTAGCTCATAATGATACATGTGATGTATGTTTGGACTATTAATAGCAAAGAGATTAAGAGCCCAGACACTAACCTGATTCAAATTCTTGGCAGTGTCACTTACTAGCTCTATTACCTTAGGTACATTTCTTAACCTCTCTATTTCTCAGTTTCCTCATTTGTTAAAATGGGCATAGTAACAAACAGACCTACCTTGTGGGGTTTTCTAAGGGTTAGATGACACAGTGCATGTAAAATGCTCAGTAAACAGTAAGCGTTTAGTAAATGGTGGTGGCTAGCATTGCTATTATTATTATTACTGAAGAATTTTTTAAATCCAACACAATGAAAGAACTACCATGTAGTTCATCTACCTGTTTAAATTTACTCAAACCAATTGAAAGAAAATAATGTCTTCTAAATATGTTTGTTATTTTTTAAATATATAGAGTAATTTAAAAAACCCAAAGAACAAAATTTGAAACACCTATAAACCTTTCATCCAGAGAGAAACACTGTTAACATTTTAGTATGTCCTATACTCCATCTATAAACCTATTTACAAAATTAGGTTCTTACCAGTTATCTTATTGTTTGGCTTGAATGTTTTTGTTATTAAATATTCATCTACAATATCATTTTTAGTGGTTTCTCTGCTTCTCCAACCAAAATTGGTCATGACAATTCTGTCTTTTCTCAGTGTTTTCTCTTTGTGGTGGATTGAGCAGGTCAGCAGACAGTCTGTCTTTCACTGATGTCAGTGTAGCAATCGGAGGACAAGATGTAAGAGTGTGGACTAGAGTGGAAATCTTTGAACCCTCATTGTGTTTAAAGCAGTAGCAATAAAAACAAGAGCACCATATTAGTTTGCTTCCCTCCAACTTAGCAATCCATTGTGATGCAAATGGAGCCCTCATTTGACTGGCCTTTGCTGCACACTTGCAGGGACCAGAAGGTGGCTACGGGCAGGGCAGGAAACTTCCCACGGGGCCACTAGCCCTGGGACATAGGAACACCGCCAAAATTATCCAAATTGCTGTAATGAAATGTCTGACCGTCCACAGCGTGCAGGGGAGAGTGACAAGCCCATCAGTTCTCAGGAGACATATGGGCACCTTCTTTTTATGTATTTAGTGGAAGGTTTTCTGTGACTGAAGGATCTATCTTTTGGGAGGCTTTTAAGGAGACTGAAACAGATCAGAGATGAGCAAAAGTTTGCTTGCATTTTAAACATAGACATGACGAATCTTCTGAAGGAACGCTTATTCCTTCTGATTTTCTTTATGATTGAATTGAAGACAACTTAGACTGGCAGCTCTAGAATCTGGATTTCCAGTCACCTCCAAAGAAAAATTCATTCTCAAGATTTCCTAAGCCTGCCCTACAGGAATGGTTCTGGGGATGACAAGCAAAATTCTACCGTAGCAACTCACTGACCTCTGTGCCATCCATGATATTTAAACCACTCACCCCAAATTCTGGGTGGATATTTAAGCCTATGTAAAAAAGAGAAAATGAACTGAAATAATCAATGATGGATAGAATAAGGTTCATAAGGTAAATAATTTTTAATACAGGAAACTTTATATCATATTAAAAATATTTTAAAATATTAGTACTAAAACATGTAATGTGAACCGACTGCAGCTGAAAAGGGAAAAGAAAGGTGCAAACTATCATGTGTACTGGAGTTTTTAAACTGTATGACTGCATTCAGTAAAATGGATATGCTCCCTGAAATTAATGAGATTTGTGTTTTATGTTTGTAACCAGCAGAGGTAGCTGACGGTGATGAAAGACTGGACGGCATTTCTCTACCACCAACAGGTAAAAACACATTTACATTTTCATCGCCTACTGGAAAATACAGCACATGGAAATATTTGCACTGAAAATGTTTTTAACATAAGAGACACAGATGCTTGAGCAAAATGGCTTCTGTGACAGAGTTAGACTCTAGTAATCAAAGGTCCGCAGTGCCCTGTCTTCAGAGGTGTTTTTCACATTGAATGTGAAAAGCTACATTTTTCTCCCACTCTTGTTTCATATTCTTCAAAACTTCAGAACAACAAGCCCTAAGACCTTAGCATCACAACATTGTGCCTCAGAAAACCTTAAGACATTAAAAAATATTTTCACAGGAAATAACCTTTTTCTTTAGAACGGGGATCACCAATTTTATGATAAAATTCATGTCCAGTCTGTCCTTTCCCACCTTTCCCGGAAAGGGCTGAGAGGCGGTCATTGCTCTTCACAGACCGGGTACCCAGGGAGGACTGTTTTAACTGAGTGACTCAGGAAGCCAATCCATCTAGCATGGGGGGCACATTGCTAATGTTCTAATCAGATTGGCCAAATGCAGCATTTCAGTGAAGCATCTGCCGCAATATTAAGCCAGAGAGAGACTCTGAATTCACATACTTGACTCTCACCCTGGCCTCCTGACCCTGGCCTCCTGCCTCTGCCTAGGTTCACACCTGAGAGCCTGAGGGACAGGTGTCTGATCAGTGAGCCATGTGGCCAGCAATTGAATCCCTCCATTCACCTCAGGACTCTTTATTGACTGCCCCCAGTCAATAGCTGAAGAGAATACCTGAAAATTATCTGCCCACAAAAGCCAGATGCCCCCCAAATCCCTCAAGTGAAAAAGCTGAACTCAGTGTTTTCTCTAGATTTGGGCTGGTAAGTTTTAAATGCAGTTCAGCAAACATGAATGGAGTAGCTAGTCTGTGTAGGCACTCTCCTAGCTCATGTGTTCACTGATGGCATGTACTCTGTGGCGGCACCCCACGCAGAGGTCACAGGTGCAGGACAGACGTATGTTACTGAACTTCAGAGCAACCAGAAAGCTCAACCATGTAAATGATAAAGTGCTTTCTGTCACTGAGTAACTAAGCAACAGATCGAAGGATAAATAAATGAAATGAGCTGCACAGTGCAAAAAGGGCCTGCTTATATCAAGTTCTTACTGTATATAGTCATTATGTAAAAGGGATTTCTCTTCTTGTTTGGCAATGTTTCCACACTTATGAATCAAGAGAATTGAAATGCATGATCTCTATTGTTCCTTCCCATTCCGTCATCCTAATATCAGGACAACTCATGTTAGCCGTGTTCTTATCACCCCTGGCCCACTCCCAGTGGAAGCATGAGACACAACAAGTAATGAACCTGTGCACTTCGGGAGGCCCTTTGGGGGAATACCACGCTGCTCTGGTCGGGCTTTCCAGGATTCTTCCCCTCTTGCCCGTTGCCCCAGGGCAATTGCACTGCCAGTCCTCACTGTCCTCTGACACAGTGGGCTTTTAAAAATCATTACTTGAGAAATTATTACGGTTCGTTCCCCTTTGCATTTTCCTGTCTGAAGATGGAGGCAAAGAGATGTTTCAGATGGGAACATTGAACCTGGGGGTGGTAAAACCACCTCACGGAACTGAAAAGAGTTTCAAGGAATCTGAGGAAGAAGGAACGTTAGAGATCATCTAGTCCCATTCCTTCTTTTTATCTAGTCCTTTTATTTTACAGGTAAAAAAGCCTGAGGCCCAGAAACACTAAATGACTTTCTCAAGGTCTCACTGCTGGTTGGTGCCTGGCCAGAGCGCAGGCCTCTCGACTTCCAGCCACTACACCGCATAGCTTTCTCATACCAAAGCCAAAGCCAGCTTTTCTCTGCATGTTTCTTAAAGATCCTAAGAGTTGATGGATGCACTAATCCCTGTAGGATTCCATTTCAGTGTCTCCCAGTCTCCACAATTAGAATGCCCATCGTAAGTCCCCCTGAAGTCCACTGAGGCTTAAAACTCCTGGAATTCTTTCTCAAATCTTGCCCAAGCCTGTGAGGTCATGACGAAGACAAGGAGTAAGAACCCCTGCAGGTCTTTTCACTAGACTATTGATAGATATTTGATCAAATTGCTAAACAACATGAAAAATAATATAGATCATCATTTAGAAAAGGGGAAAAGAAGTCACAGATTGGTACCCACATTTTGCACTACTGAAATAACCCTGGTTAGACTAGCCTGTCTCTTGATTGCCACTGAAGTGACACCCCAGTCTGGTGGCTTCTCTGAATACAAGGCGACTACTAATCCCGACTCGTGTGCACCCCAAGGAGACTGTCCGAGAGGTGAACCCCACCTTTCTTGCACAAGGAGCTTCATTCTGGGATTTGAGACTCACTTACCGTGTTTATCTGAGCTAGCAACAGTTGATCCTTTTAAGAGATTTTACAATGCCCTTATTAGCTTTTCAAAGTCTTTTTTTTCCTTCCAAATTTGCGTGTATTGAGGAGGGTGGGGAAAGATATAAATCCTTAGTGTTTCTATGAACCAGAATCAACCAGGTCAGGGCAGTCAAATGACATTTGTTTCAATCCATTACATTTATGCAAATTTCTATGAAGTGCGATCAGACAAAACCGTGAATGTTTAAATAAAAACAAAATTTATTATAGTAAAAGACACCTTGCTATTAGT
The DNA here is from genome assembly GCF_004115265.2 of Rhinolophus ferrumequinum. Lineage (NCBI taxonomy): Eukaryota > Metazoa > Chordata > Mammalia > Chiroptera > Rhinolophidae > Rhinolophus > Rhinolophus ferrumequinum. Next base: position 282,050 of record NW_022680355.1, on the reverse strand, counting down.
CCTCCTTAAAATACTCTCCCTCTCTTCGAACACATGAATCCCATCGGTCTTGCCATTTCTGAAGCAGTTCTGGAAGTCTTCTTTCGTGTCTTTAGTTGTGCCGTTGTGGCTGGCTCAATGTCTCGAATCATTCTGACTTTGGGGAAAAGCCAGAAGTCACACGGTGCCATATCCATTGAATAAGGTGAATGAGGACACACCATAATGTTTTCTTTGACAGAAATTGCCATATACCAGAAGCGATATGTGATATGAAACATTGTCATGATGCAGGATGATTTACGGCACACTTTAAAACACACCTTCTCTCAACCGTAGCTCACACCCGACTGACTGCACTGAACAAGTTGAAACTTGTCACACACAGTTACTAAGGTTCGACAGGCCACTTCCCATTATTGAAAATACCCGCCTTTCTGTTGGATGGCACTTGGCAGCAGCATTCACTGTATGTTTTGATCACAACGAAAGGCTCCGTGTCACACATCACTTCTGGTATGGCAACTTCTGTCAAATAAAAACATTATAGTCCTCATCCACCTTATTCACCGGATCTTCCCCAAAGTCAAAATGAACATGAAAGGTAAACGTTTTGAATCGATTCAGGATATCAAGGCAGCCATGACAGCACAACTAAAGACACTCATGAAAGAGGACTTCCAGAACTGCTTCGGAAAGTGGCAAGAACAATGGGATATGTGTATTCAAAGTGAAGGGGAGTATTTTGAGGGAGATTAAGGGCAATGTGTCTTTTACTGTAATATTTTTTTTTAATTTAAACATTAACCGTATTTTTTGATCAAGCAGTGTATATGTCTAGTTTTAACAAAAATGGATACAGATTTTATGGTGAAAAACCTATTTTAATTTCTTTTCCCTCAGCCTTGTCAGTGAACATTTTTTAGCAGCTCCCAGATATCCGCACTGTGTTAGGTCCTGGTGAACAAATGCCCGCCCTCAGTGAGCCCCCAGACCAGTGTGAGAAGCAGAGGCCGTGACACACTGCAGTGCAGGTGTGGAGAGAGTGCTCTGATAACCACGAAAAGCCACCCAGGATTTGGGAACAATCTGTGGTGGGATAAAAAAAAAGAGAATAGAGAAAATAAAATCGTAACGGTGCTTTCTAAAATTTAATAAGGAGGCTTCTGAATTTGAAATAGAGTACTGCAGAGCTCATCTGGGCTTAGCAGTTTTTGTCATAAATTAGCATTTTTTTATATACTTTTTAAAAATTAAGAAAGTAAAATATAAGGAAGAAAATTTAAATTAATTTTACCACCCAGAGACTACCATTATTGGGTGTCTTTTCTCCAGACTTTTCTCTATATTTATTTAATTTACACAGTGGAGATCCAATACATAAAATTTTGTTTCCTGAGTTTTTTTTTTTAACCTAACAAGCATTTTCCATTTTATTACAAATTTTCATACACATTACCTTAATAGTTGCATGATTTTCAGTTTTACAGGTAAATCATATTTTATTTAGCCATTTTCTATTGGATAACACATGGACATACTCTAATAATAGCATACGCTCATGGGCTTTTCTTGTAAAAATAACATTACAAGTTTCTAATAGCTGAAATTGCTCATTTAGCACAACTACAGCCTTGGCTAAACATTAGTGATTTAAGTATTAAACACAGACACGTCACCAGCAATGTTCTTCGTTTACCCAAAATATCCACCTCTAGCCGTGTCATAAGAAAGTGCGCAACTCTCCTTTGGAGAAGTGCTTCCCCTTCATTTTCTTGTCTCTGTTATAGGTAATATATTTGACACCAGGAGAGAAAACACGGAAGACACAGAGCCAGATTTCACTGCCTAGACTTTCATTTAGTGACAATGTTCATTAGCATACGTACCTCTTCCGTTTGAAATTTCCTCAAAGATCCGCGTTAGCATTTCAGGTTACTGCAAAGTGTGGGTCTTCTGTGAAGTTCACCTGTCCTGTTTGAATAGTTTTCATATACTATCTTTGTATTCTGTGATAATCAAGCCTCTAATTTGGTATAAGATTTTTAAAAATCATTTTTATAGTTGATTTATCCCCCTTTAAGTCCAACATCTGATCCAATTGGTTCATTGTCCATTAAAAAGAAGCAGCTCTCTCTTCCCTTTTTCTTTTTCTTTTTTTTAAATATAACCTCAATGTGAATATTTGGAGTTTTGAAGCATATTTATTTTCACTTAAATTGTTTAGACGCAACATAAAGGAGAATGGCTCTTACTATTAGTGAGGGAGGAGTTGTGAAGGCCAAAGTTAATTGGCCCTTCATCAGCTTAAAAGATGAAAAAGATGTTTTGGGAGACAGGATAATTCTGAGTTATTAGATAAAATAATTTGTGACATTAATCCCCCCCAAAAAATAACTATTTGTAACTGAATAGGTGCAATACATATATGATCTCTTAGGAAAGAAAAACCTTTCACGTAGGTTGTGTCCACACAGTGACAAAAAGCTCATAAAAAGGTGAGAAACTAAAAAAAAAAAAAAAAAAAAAAGATAAGAAACTCAAAGTAACCTGTTATCTACAGGATACCTAACAACTATTTTAACAGATGGTTTTAATTGAGTGAGTGGTTCAGTGTTTTGGCATTATGCGGCAACGAGCCACAAATGTATTTAATTAATACTATGTATTTTACTTGGTTCTTGTACACTTACACTCCACTTTATATAATACCAATGAATTAAAATCTGGATTCATTTTAAAGATATATCATGCCATGTGGGTATTTGTTTTACAGAAACATTTCTCTAATAAGTTGGTAAATTTAAAATGCCTTTTTATTTAGAAACATCACATTTATACCTCATTTATTGCGTAAAGCAAATTCCCTTGAATCTTTGGCACTTGACCCAAAGGCCAAAATTTGGCTTGAAAGACATTTGAACTAGAAACAGCAAACCCCAGGGGGGAGAAAAGAAAAAAAGCTGTGCTACTGTTTAACACATTTCCCTAGCACTTATTTTATCAAGTCTTAGAGTGTTAGAACCCAGAGTTGTTGTAGATGTCCCTTAGTCCCACCCCCTTGTTTTGCAGGTGTGGCAGCTGAGGGGTGAGGAGTGAGGTTGCCCAGGACCAGGTAATCCATCAGGGGCCCGGCCAGGCCTAGCACCTAAATGCCTTTCTCCCCTGTCCAAGGTACTTGTGCCATATCACACTGAACAGCTAAGCCTGAGCTAGGAGGGGAGCTCCGCGATGAATCAGTGTTCCACTGGAGGCCAGCTCATCAACCGAAGATTACAGGAGCCATCCCTGTTAGGTGACAAAGCTGGTTCTAGATGTGACAAAGCTGGTTCCATCCAACTGCTAGACAGCTACGTCTCGTATACTCGTATGTGAGTGTCTTTGTCTCCTTTTTGAAGCTAGCAGGAAGGTTTAGCGCAATTGTTTCCATCACACCCTTAGTTAGCCTTTTACGTTTGAGGCCAGCTAGTAACCCCTCCTCTGAAACCACTCCCTCTGCTCATCAAATATTTGAAGTACTGTGAACCAGGGCTTTTGTTTTCCTGCAACATATGTTTTAAAACTCGTCTGCTGCCTCTCAGCAGGAAACATTTCTCAAGGGAATTGAAAAGATTAATTAGTGACCTTTCAACTCTATTAAAATAAGATGACTATGTCGCTAATAAAGGTAGAAACATTCACCTTACAACTGTGGCCTCTGTTAAATATACACCACGAATCTTCAAAGCACTTCCTTCCAAGACTGGGCAACAGCTTGAAGTTTTCACCACTTTAGTGGGGGTGGGGGTTGTTCAACTCACAAGTATGTGCAATGGATCCCCCAGTTGGAAATACATATCATAAAAGTGCAAGAGTGAAGTCATATTTTGTAAATTAAAATTGTATTTGTGTTTACTTACTGTGACTACTGTTCAGACTTTATTCAGAAATCCTTTTTATAGGCTTTCTTAGCAAAAAAAAGAGAGTATTCCATATCTATGAATAATGTCTCAATCTTCTGTATATATGTTTTATTAATATGTAAATATTTAGATTTTTAAAAAATTACTATGTTCTTTAAAAAGATTCAACGCAAGGCTAGTTGTGAAAATGGTGTATAACATTGTGTTGTGATACCAACCCCCAAGATGCTCCTTCTGTCCATTCTGGAAGAACACAATAAATTACTTTAATTGAACGTGCCTATTTCATGCCTGTGTTTGTCCTCCTGTGTTTATGAAGAGGAGTCAATGCTGCACATTAATTAAAAGGTATTTATTATTACTCTGGTGATCTTACACAGGAATTTCTATCTCCTCAGGAAGTAAATTTAAAAAAACAAAAAACAAACTAGATTGCTACCAGAAAGGGCATCTTCAGAGGTAGAAAGTCTGCCTGGTAGTCAGATCAATGGCTGTAGGAAGTCCCCCAGTAACACTTAAGCATTAAGCACTGATATGCTTGAAGCCTAATTTTAAATGAATTAGGTAGCTTTATAATCTTCACTTACAAGGTTAAGCCCTGCTTCTATGGAAACAACACATCAGAAGGACAAATCAATCTTCTTTAATGCCAAGTGCCTGTAAAATCATAATCGCTTTACTCTCCCCTCTGACCACAGGAGGGCGCTACTCCTCATTGGGTACCGGCCCCCATTCTACAGGCCTTCCCAGCCCCCCAGCCAAGAGCGCCCCCCCAGGCTGTCCATTCTGTTAGCGCTTCTGTTCAGCGTCTGGTTCTGGGGCCCTCATTTCAGCGGGCTCTCGGCTACTCTGCAGCTGCGAGGAGAGGTGGCGGAGGGTGGTGGGGAGTAGAAGCTCCATAAGAAAGCAGCTGGCTTGCAAACTACAGGCAGTCTTTCCAGTACCCACACCTCTCAGAAGCTGGGAGCCTGGCACCAGCCTGCCCTCCTGCCACAATGCTTCCCAGGCTTCATGTGGCCCTTTGTGCCATGCTGTTATTTGTAAGGGGGCCTATGTCACGTTAGTTGACCCAAGGCCCTTGGGATGCCCTTGCTCCCACATGCTGGGTAGGATCTGTGCTTTATGTCACCTGGCTGACAGCCCTAAAGGGCTTTCCAATCCAGTGTGAGGGGACCCAATTCCACCACAGGAGGCTCCACCAGAAGAGGGACTGTTTGTGATCTCGTACAGGAAAAGCTCACACACCCTCTGCCATCGCCCCTCCTACAGGCCCAGCCATACCGAGTGAGATTGCAATCCTTACAGGGCTTGGGACCAGGCAAGAGGAAGACCCATCAGCGCCACAGCCAGGGAGGTTGGCTGGGGGCCAATCACTCGGCCTTGTGTGGTGGGGGGAACTGGGAAGGCATGGGGGGACCACGGAAGCCTCCTAAGTGAGAAGTATGATGGGATTCATATGCTATGTTTCTCCATCTGGCTGAAGTGTGGAGCATTCGCGGGAGGACAAGCCTAAAGCAAGGAGTCCATGAAGAAGCAGTTGGAATAGCTAGGGATAGATCAGGAGGGCCCAAGAGGATAAAACTCCAAATGCCCAAGAAGCGTAAGAAAGAATCAACAGGACCTGGTGACCAACCAGCCTGGGCTGGAGGAGGGTGGTGCAGCTTTAGGGAAGAGGGAGGAAATGTCAGAACTGACCCACAAGTCTCTGGCTGGGGAACCACATGGGTGTTATTTGCACACTTGCAAAGACTGGAAACATGGGGGAGGAGAAATTTGGAGAAGGATGGCACACGACTTCAGGTTATTCAGAATATTACTCCATTCATTCATTCACAAGCATTTGCTGAACACTTAGGGTATGCCTGGCATTGTGCTGGGGGCCAAGTCCAGCAGTCATAGCACTCGCTCCCACAATCACACATGGCATGTGACCCTTGGGAGGGAACACTGGCAATAAGGCACATTGTGTTCCTGAACTATTAATAAATAACGGAACTTACACTTGGTAGCTTTGTCGCAAACTAGAGGCAGTCAAGATTTGATGCACCATTCATCCCACGTAATTCAAGTCTCAACTACATTTCAGTGTCACAGAGGAGTCTGTAACTACCCGGTCACAAGTAGCCATGAGTCTCCATCACGTCACAGTCGTTTATTTCCTTCCTGTCACTTAACACTCTCAGAAATTGTCTTGCTTATTTATGTGGTTGTTTATCATCTGGTGTTCCTCCGGAATCTAAGCCTCACGACGTCAGGGATCTTATCTGTAATAAGGCCATTAAGATTTCAGGCCTTGGTGAAGATATATTTTCAGGAGCCCCCCTTCCCCACTTCCCCAGCAAGTGGACTGGGACAAAGGAGGAGTGTTTACTAGTACACACCCTCCCTTCTTCCCTGACCCGTAGTCTTCTATCACGTGCACTTCATTTGTCCCTATATTGCCACTCTTCATAAATGGTGGCGAACTTGTGTCAGTGGATCCGCCAAAAAAATACTGGCTATACTTCATGAAGATCTGATCACTAGTGATTCAGAGCAACACTTCAAATTTACACAAGTCAACGCCTTCTGTATTTTGTAACCTCAAAAGCACCCCTAGAATATATATACAGAGGGTGCCAAAAAAGTATACCTATTTTAAGAAAGGAAAACTGTATTAAAATTGTAATACTCAACATATACCGATAACAAAAAATGAAGACTTCTGCAATCACAAGATGTGCTCAAAGTGGTTGCTATCAGCGTCCAGACACTTCTAATTACGGCGAACTACTTCTTGAGCAACGTTGACCAGTGTCCACTTGTGTGCATTTTTTGGCATCCCTGGTATATACACATATGTAATCTGTATGTTTATTATTTATTTATTACCATTTTATTACAGGGAAATTAAACAAATGTAAGAGTCAATGAAAAAGCCAAAGAATGATCTAGAAATGGAGCCTTGGTGGGACAATCCACAGAACACTGTGCTTTTGTACATACTGATGTCCCAGACAGACTGGGGACTCAAGGGCCTTTTGCCATTTTTATCTGTTAATGCTGAGAAATTGAAGGATATGTTAAACCTAAACTTGGAAACTAAACGACTTTAGATAATTCCTTTAAAATACTTTCCACACAGCTGCGAGCGTCAGCTGGTCAGAAACCAGCCCTCTTGACTTCCAGTGTTGCCGACTCTCCACCACGATGCTGTAACAGATTCAAAATGTGGAGGGCCCTCGATGTGATAGGAGAGAAAAATCAATTTTCCAAAGGAAATTGAGCATCCTAAATTGGTTCAATGAAGTAGTGGACCAATTGCATATTCTGGTAGAGAAACTACTTTCTGCTATACTCTAGCAACAGCAGGAGAAAGAGAATACGTTATAATAAATGGCACTTACTCTGTATATTACTGAATTAAGCATCCTCCAAAGTGATGTGTTTCTAACCACTGGATAGGGAAAATCATAAGTGATTCAATTAACGACCCCCATGCTAACCCACCCCCCTGTTGTAATGAACATGGTAATATAGCCCTGTCCTTCGGAGAAATGTTTCACTGGTGTGAAACAATGCCACCTTCCTCCAATCCTACCTGTCACCTATAACACCAATCTACCTGTCACCTGTAACACCAACCTACAGCTATGGGCGACTTGCACTCTTACTAAGATTGTGTTTGTTTCTGTGGTTTATGTCATGTACTGTTCAAATGTGTTTGTCCCACCTACCCACCTACGGTGTTCCCTTTGAGCAATAACCACAGCTGGTCTTTCCCTTCCTGTGGCCCCATGGGACTGGCTCACCAGTCATGGCGATGGGCATTATTAAATGTTGGAGTGACTCCTTGACACTGGCTGCTGACCATAGTAAGAGACAGGAGCCAAAATGCACCTTGATCGCGTCTAGGCTAACACTATAATACACAGCTCTAGAAATTGAACAAAAGGAATGAAGAGGTGGTGGAAGTTGACAAAATTCGTCTGAATTCATTTGAAAGATGGAATACAGGAGAAAAGCCAAGAAATGCTTTAAAAATTGTGAGAGGGACTTAGTGCTTTCCCCTTTTTCCCACATTTAAACATATTAACCTACAAAAATTGAAGCTGTGGTTTTGGTACAAGAATAGATAGGTCAAGAAAACAGAATAGAAATTTAAGGGAAAAAATGTGTCAATATAAACATATAGCATATATTAGAGGTATTGTAATAACAAAGAGGTCCAAAAATAAAATGACTCAAATGAAATATAATTTTTTCCTCTAACTCATAATAGCTCAGAAGTGGGTGGGTGGGCCAGTGGTGGTAGACAGTTCTACTCCATGAGGTCATCTGGAAACCCAGTTTCATCCATCTTATTGTTCTGCTGCCCCCTAGGAGATATCCACGTTCATGTGGTCAAAGCTGGCTCACCAGCATGCATCTGTATTTAAGCCTAAGGGCAGGGGGAAAAGGATAATGGAGGGGTAACAATTTCCTTATGAAAACATGACCTCGGGGTTACATACATCACTTCTGCTTACATCCCACTGGCTACACTTAGCACCACAGGAAACTAGGAAACATAGTCTCTAGCTGGGTGGCTACATGCCTAGCTAGAACTTTTTATTCTATCACTATCAGAAGGAGAGGGAGAACAGATAATGGGAATGATTAGATGTTGGTACCACAGTTGCCATTTTAATTGGTGGGAAAGGATGAATTGTCCAATAAATAGTGTTGAGAAAAATTAGCTAGCCATTTGTAAAAATAAGTTTACACATACACAAAAATTAACCCAAAGTTGATTATAGACCTAGAAGTAAAAGCTAAAACTATAAGACTCTTAGAAGAAAACAAACAAGTAAATCTTTATTCTTTTGGGTTAGGCAATGCTTTCTTAGACATGACATTAAAAGCACATGTGTCAAAAGAAAAATAGATGAACTGGACATCATAGAAATGAGAAACTTCTGTGTTTTAAAGGACATGAAGAAAGTGAAGAGACAACTCATAGAAGAACGTATTTGCAAATCATGTATGTAATAAAGTACTTGTACATAGAATATTTAAAGAACTTTAACACCTCAAAAATAAAAAGACAAGGAGCAGCCGGATGGCTCAGTTGGTTAGAGCACAAGCTCTGGACTACAGGGTTGCCAGTTCGATTCCCACATGGGATGCTGAGCTTTGCCCCCTGCAACTAAAGATTGAAAATGGTGACTGGACTTGGAGCTGAGCTGTGCCCTCCACAACTAGACTGAAGGACAATGACTTGGAGCTGATGGGCCCTGGAGAAACACACTGTTTATTGGGGAAAACACCAATATTCCCCAATAAAATCTTACAAAATTAAAAATAAAAAGACAACCCAACTTAAAAACGGGCAAAAGAACAGCCTGTTCTACAGAGAAGATGTATATATGGCCAAATGGCCAATAGACTGAAAAGCATAAGAAAAGATGCTCAACATCATTAGTCATTAGGGAAATGCAAATCAAAACTACAATGAGATACCACCTCACCTCACATCTATGAAGATGGCTATAATCAAAATGACAGATGATAACAAGTGTTGGTGAGAATGTGGAGAAATTGGACGCACAAACATTGCTGGTGGGAAGGTATGATGGCGCAGGCTCTTTCGACAAGATTGGCAGCTCCTCAAAAAGTTAAACATATGACCCAGCAACTACACTCCTAGGTATATGCCCAAGAGAACTGAAAACATATCTGCACACAAAGACTTGTACACTAATGTTCAGACAGCATTATTCACAATAGCCAAAAAGTGGAAACAGCCTGAATACCTATCAACTGATGAATGGACAAACAAAATGTGGTCTATCCGTGCAATGAAATATTATTCAGCAAAAAACACAAAAGGAATGAAGTACTGATACGTGCTAATATGGACAGACCTTGAAAACATTACATTATGTGAAAGAAACAAGATACAAAGGCCACATATTCTCTGATTCTATTTATATGGAATGTCCTGAATGGCAAATCCATAGAGGCAGGAAATAATTCATATTATCCCAAGAGAGGGAGCAGTAATGGGGAGTGACTACTAACGGGTACAGGGTTTCTTTTTGGAATGATGCAAATGTTCTAAATTTAGATCATGGCGATAGCTGCACAAATCTGTGAATATATTATTAATATCCACTGAGTTACACACTTTAAAAGGGAATAGTACGTGAATTATATCTCAATAAAGTAGTTATTAAAAGTAATGAGTTAGACCTTTCTACCTTACTCTATATGTGGCAATTAATTCCAGATGTTTCAAGGATTTAAGTAAAAATCACAAAAATGCTAGAAAAAATTTAAATTAATATTTGTAATAAGCTTATAATAATGAGGAGATAAAGGATTTCCCAAATATGAGGCCACAGGGAGAAATTATCAAGTAAAAATTAATTCATTTTAAATCACACTTCAAAAATTTTACAAAATTAAATAGCACATGACAAAATGAGAAAAATATCTGCAGAATAAATGTTTTTAAGAAAAAGTATACTTATTACATATCCAACTTTCATAAATCAAATGGCCAATAAACATTGAAATACTAAAACCAAGAAATGCAAATTTTAAAAGGAGTAAGGAATATTTTAATTACTCAGTTGGCAACATTTGAAAGAAAAGAGGCACCAGAGTTTCCTGTGAGGAAGGGAACTCCTATACACTGACAGACATGTTAATTGGTACAATATTTCTGAGGGCAGTTTGCAAAACAAATCAAATTTGTTTCAAACCTTTGACCCAGCAATTCTACTTGAAGGAATCTATCTGAAACAAAAAAGATTTTCCCAAAGATTAAGCTACAGGGTGTTCATCACAACCTAGTTTAAATTGTAAAACAATTTAAAAATGAATACATCCAATAATAGTTTAAATTATAATACCTTCTTAACATGGAATGCTATGCAGCCATTTTAAGCGGTGTACATAGAGACCCACAGTCAATTAATTGAAAAAAGCAGGTCACAGGACAATACATACAGCAGGATCTTTTTTTCTTTTGAATACACAAACTCATAGAAAATTCTAAGAGTACAACACCAAACCATTGATGATGGCTACCTCTGGATGGTGAGATAATGGGTACTTTTACATTTTCTTTCTGTTGTTTGCCTAAATTAATATTTCTGTAATGAACGTGTGTTGCTTTCACAATGAGAAAGTTATTTTTCAATAATGTAGAAGAATATTTAATGGCATGGAGAAATGTCCATAATATATTTACTGCTAAATAGTATGTTCAGCTTGATCACATTTTTTTTTCTTTCAGAAACATATTTTTTATAACGTTTGAGTTCATTGTAATTGTGAGTAACTACAAACACCGATAAATTGCAGCATATCCAAAACATATATGCCAACAGCCACCACCAGTTTTAACAAGGTACAGACGATGTGTTAATTAACCATCAGCCTGATCAATTTTGTAGAAAAAATATTTATACATATATACAGTAAAAAAAGAACAGAAAGAAGTTGTTAACAGTGGTTTCTGGTGGTAGAATTATATGTGATTTAAAAAATTATTTGTGTAAGTTTTCTAAAACATGTATCATTTTTAAAATAAATAAATAAAGGTAAAGGAAGAAAGAGGCTCAGTGGTCTACATATCTGCATATATGTAACACCCACCACTTGGATACTGTTAGCAATACCTGAAATATAGATGTAAACTCTTGTAATACAGGCTTTTTAAATATCACAACTGCTAGTGAAAACTTCAGCTTGTTACTCCAATAACGTGCATTTCCTTGTTACTCCAGTAAACTGTACTTCCTTGTTACTCCAATTATATATACATTGAACCTATTTACAGGACTATGGAAGTTAACGCTTTAATTTGAAGGGGGAAAAAACTCATTCTGCAGCTTGACAGAAAAAGGATATCCTCTCTGTAGCTTGAAAGGAAACTGGAGACAATGCTTTATGAAAAATGTAGTTGCAAGATAAACCTATCTGAGGTATAAGTGCATTTAACACATCAGTTCAAAGAACAATTCTGTCAGGGCCTCTAGGATTTGCAGAGAACGACTACCTGAGAAACAGAAAACACAAATGAGTTCAGGAACCTAAGCAGTCAGGTCATGCCAATCGGCTCTCCCACAGGTTTCTATTCACCTGTGCTCGTAGGCACTGACCTCTCAGGTGATGTGCTTCTGAAAAACAGACCTGTGGCTGCCATGTAGCACCAGCTCTGAAAACCGGTGACCACGTGTGGGACACAGCACACGCCAGGCACTGCTGTAATGCCTTAACATACAGATTGTCTCCTATAATCCTCAAAATTATCCTAAGTTGATACTATTATCCTCATTTAACAGATGAAAATGGTGAGGTAACTTATTCCAGCTCACATATCTAAGGAGGAATTTTTAGACAAGATTAGAACCCAAGTGGAGACACGTCATCAAAATGGCGGCGTGAGGTGAGCCTCTGTAAATCTCCCCTGGAATTTACAACAAATGAAACAACTATTATTCCACAAAGGACTCCCGGCACAGCAGACAGGCAAGAAGAAGAGGCCCACTACTGAATTCACCTAAAGGTGGGCGAATTGCGTGAGCAGTGGAGGAGGGAAGGGAGAAGTGCAGAGACGGAGCCTCGCGGGCGCAGGACGCAGACCTAGCTCTGTGCTCTGAGCTCGCTGCATCCTGGAACTACCGCAGCTGCAGGAGAGGGAAGAACTTGGACTGCTACGGCTCCGTTTATGGCCCACAGGGCTGAGGGGACAGCATATAACATGCTGAACCCAACCCTCATGACAGAGACCTCGGAGCAAAGACTGAGGGAAGAAGGCTGAAAACGGTGGTTTAAGCCCTCACTGCTGAGCAGAGAACGGAAGCCTTAGGCACTGAGACTAGCCGCTCCCTCCCTACCCTCCCAGAGCTCACCCTGCCCCCACCTGCCTGATGCTAGAAGTGGAACAGTAGCAGTATCAGATCAAAAGAGCAGAATATGTGCTGTTCTGAGAACTGTGGACCACAGACACAGATTCACAACCCAACTAATTCCGGCAAAGGGGCGGGAGCTGTGGAAGCAGGACCGGCTGGGGTGGTGGTCGCTGCCATTGCTCTGGGCCACCTCTCACAACTCACCCCGCTCCTGGCCCCACCTATCTGGGCGGATCCCTGCAGGAGTAAACAGAACTGCTGAAACATATGGGCTCTGAATCTGGTGCAGGAAGAGCTTTGGAACTTCAAAAGCTCTCCACATACCCACATGGACACTGCGCCCTGTGACCCAGGTGAACTATTAACAGAGGAGAAGCCTGTCTCCCAGGGAATCCCCCCATTGTGTGAGAAGCTGGAATAGTGCAGAGAAAACATAGCACTACCGTGTGAGAGAGAAAAAAGGCTGCAGTCGGAGAGAAAATAAAATATTCTACCAACAAGTACTAGAAAACAAAAGAAAGACCTCTTCCTATCAACCTGTTGCAGAAGCCACTCCTGTAGATGTCTAGGAAGAGAAATAATAAATCAGTAATTGCCATGAACAACCAAGGCAACAAGACAGCTCAGAAAGAAATTGAAAAGTCTCCAGAAAAGGAACTTAAAGATATGGAAATATGTGACTCAAATGACAGAGAATTCAAGATTGCAGTTCTGAAAAAAATCAACGAGATGCAAGAAAACACAGAAAGGCAGTTTAATGAACTCAGAAACACAATCAAAGAACAACATGAGCATTTTACAAAAGAGATTGAAATTTTAAAAAAGAACCAAATAGAATTTCTGGAGATTAAAAACTCAATAGAAGAAATTAAGAATGAAATAGCCAGCTTAGGTAGTAGAGTTGACCAGATGGAGGAAAGAATCAGACATCGAAGATAGAAACCTGGAAATGACACGGATGGAAAAGAAAGAGACTTGAGACTTCAAAGAAATGAAAGAACTCTACAAGAACTTTCTGACTCCATCAGAAAGAGCAATATAAGAATAATGGGCATACCAGAAGGAGAAGAAACAGAGAAGGGAACAGAGAATATATTCAAACAAATTGTTGATGAGAACTTCCCAAACTTGTGGACAGAACTGGATCCTCGAATCCAAGAAGCAAATAGAATACCTAATGACCTCAATTCCAACAGGCATTCTCCAAGGCACATTGTATTGAAGCTGTCTAAAATCAACAACAAAGAAAGAATCCTCAAGGCAGGCAGGGAAAAGACAAAGGAAAGCCCATTAGATTATCATCAGATTTTTCAGCAGAAACTCTACAAGCCAGGAGAGAGTGGAACCAAATATTCAAACTATTGAAAGAGAGAAATTATGAGCCAAGAATAATATATCCAGCAAAGATATCCTTTAGATATGAAGGAGGAATAAAGACCTTTCCAGACATACAGAAGCTGAGGGAATTTTCTAATACACGACCTGCACTACAAGAAATACTAAAGGAGGCTATTCGACCAGCATCAACAGGGACAATTTGTGGCAACCAAAACATAAAAAGGGGGAGAGCAAAGGCCTGAACCGGAATATGAGAATGGAGAAAGTAAGTGTGCTGAAGAAAATGGAATACTCTAAATATCAAACTTTCTTTTACATAAACTTAAGGGTAACCACTCAAAAAAAATCCTGAATTGAAGTATATACTGTAATAAAAGAAGAAACAGAGGGAAACATCATAGAATACCACCACACAGAAGTAATAGACAACAAAAAGGCAAAGAAACAATGGAGACACAGCCTTACCAGAAAACTAAAGATAGAATGACAGGAAATCCTCACATATCAATAATCACCCTACATGTAAATGGACTGAACTCACCAATAAAAAGGCACAGAGTAGCAGATTGGATCAAAAAACTAAACCCAACCATATGCTGTCTCCAAGAGACGCATCTCAGCTACAAGGACAAGCATAGACTCAAAGTGAAAGGGTGGAAATTGACACTCCAAGCAAATGGTATCCAGAGAAAATCATGTGTAGCTATATTGGTATCAGATGAAACAGACTTCAGGGTGAAAAAGGTAACAAGAGACAAAGATGCACATTTCATAATGGTAAAGGGGCTATACAACAAGCAGACATAACAGTCATCAATATTTATGTCCCCAATCAGCGAGCACCGAAATATACCAAGGAACTACTAACAGAACTAAAGGGAGAAATTGACCAAAGCACAATTATACTAGGGGACTTAAATACATCATTGACAGCTATGGATAGATCATCCAAACAGAAAATAAATAATGAAATAGCAGCCCTAAATGACACAATAGATGAAATGGACATAATTGACATATATAGAGCACTTCATCCTAAAACATCAGACTATACATTTTTCTCTAGTGTACATGGAACATTCTCAAGGATAGACCATATATTGGGACATAAAATCAGCCTAATCAAATTTAAGAAGATTGAAATCATACCAAGCATATTCTCTGATCACAAGGCTTTGAAATTGGATATCAACTGCAAAAATGAAGCAGGAAAAAACACAAATACATGGAGATTAAGCAACATACTTTTAAAGAATGACTGGGTCAAAGACGAAATTAGAGGAGAGATCAAAAGATACATAGAAACAAATGACAATGAAAATACATCCTACCAAAATTTTGGGATGCAGCGAAAGCAGTTTTAAGAGGGAGATTTATATCATTACAGGCCTATCTCATGAAACAAGAAAAATCTCAAATAAATAACCTCACATTACACCTTAAAGAACTAGAAAAAGAAGAACAAATGAAACCCAAGGTCAGCAGAAGAAAGGAAATAACAAAAATCAGAGCAGAACTAAATGAAATAGAGAACAAAAAGACAATAGAAAAGATTAATGTGATAAAGAGCTGGTTCTTTGAAAAGATTAACAAAATTGACAAACCCTTGACTAGACTCACAAAGATAAAAAGAGAGAAGACACTAATTAACAAAATCAGAAATGAAAAAGGGGAAGTTATCATGGACGCCACAGAAATACAAAGGATCATCCAAAAATACTATGACGGACTATATGCCACCAAATTCAATAACCTAGAAGAAATGGACAAGTTCTTAGAAACATATAGTCTTCCTAGGCTGAACCATGAAGAACTGGAAAATCTAAACAGACCGATCACCAGTAAGGAAATTGAATCAGTCATCCAAAACCTTCCCAAAAGCACAAGTCTGGGACCAGATGGCTTCACTAGTGAATTCTACCAAACCTTCAAAGAGGATCTAATACCAACCCTGCTCAAACTCTTCCAAAAAATTGAAGAAGAGACAGTACTCCCCAAATCACTTTGAGGCCAACATTACCCTGATGCCAAAATCTGGTAAGGACAACACAAAAAAAGAGAACTACAGACCAATATCTCTGATGAATACAGATGCAAAAATCCTAAACAAAATTCTAGCAAATCGAATACAACAATGCATTAAAAAGATTATTCGTCACGACCAAGTGGGGTTCATCCTCGGGGCAAAAGGATGGTTCAACATCCACAAATCCATCAATGTGATACATCACATAAACAAAATAAAGGACAAAAATCATATGATTATATCAATTGATGCAGAAAAAGCATTTGACAAGATACAACATCCATTTATGATTAAAACACTTAATAAAATAGGTATAGAAAGAAAATACCTTAACATAATAAAGGCCACAAATGACAAACCCTCAGCTAATCTCATAATTAATGGTGAAAAACTGAAGCCCTTTGCTCTACATTCAGGAACACGACAAGGCTGTCCCCTATCACCTCTGCTTTTCAACATAGTATTCGAAGTCCTTGCCAGAGCAATCAGGCAAGAGAAAGAAATAAAAGGCATCCAAATTGGGAATGAAGAAGTTAAATTGTCACTCTTTGCAGATGACATGATGCTATACATAGAAAACCCTAAAAATTCCACCAAAAAGTCATTAGAAACAATCAACGAATACAGTAAAATTGCGGCTATAAAATCAATGTACAAAAGTCCATTGCATTCCTATATACTAACAATGAAATCTCAGAAAAAGAAATACAAAAAACAATTCTTTTTGCAATTGCAGCAAAAAGAATAAAATACCTAGGAATAAACTTAACCAAGGATGTGAAAGACCTATATGCTGAAAACTACAAGACATTTTTAAAAGAAACGGAAAGACATTCCGTGCTCATGGATTGGAAGAATCAACATAGTTAAAATGGTCATATTACCCAAAGCAATATACAGATTTAATGCAATCCCCATCAAAATCCCAATGGCATTTTTAAAAGAAATAGAACAAAAAATCATCAGATTTGTTTGGATCCACAAAAGACCCCGAACAGCCAAAGCAATCTTAAGAAAAAAAGAACAATACTGGAGGTATCACACTCTCTGACTTTAGCTTTTACTACACGGCTACAATAATCAAAACAGCATGGCATTGGCAGAAAAACAGACACATAGACCAATGGAATAGAATTGAGAACCCAGAAATAAAACCACATAAATGTGGACAGATAATTTTTGACAAAGAAACAAAAAACATATAATGGAGAAAAGACAGCCTCTTCAATAAATGGTGCTGGCAGAATTGGATAGCCACGTGCAAAAGAATGAAATTGGACTGCTATCTGTCACCATGTACCAAAATTAATTCAAAATGGATCAAAGACTTAAGCATAAGACCTGAAACAATAAACTGCATAGAAGAAAACATAGGTACTAAACTTATGGACCTTGGGTTCAAAGAGCATTTTGTGAATTTGACTCCAAAGGCAAAGGAAATAAAAGCTAAAATAAATGAATGGGACTATATCAAACTTAAAAGCTTCTGCACAGCAAAAGAAACCATCGACAAAAGAAAGAGACAACCAACTGAATGGGAGAAGATTTTTGCAAACAGTGCCTCCGATAAAGGGCTAATATCCAAAATATACAAGGAACTCATGCAACTCAACAACAAAAAAACAAACAACCCAATTGAAAAATGGGCAGATGACCTGAAGAGACATTTCTCCAAAGAGGACATACAAATGGCAAATAGACATATGAAAAAATGCTCAACATCACTAATCATCAGAGAAATGCAAATAAAAACCACAATGAGATATGACCTCACCCCAGTCAGAATGGCTACCATCAACAAGACAAATAGTAACAAGTGTTGGAGAGGCTGTGGAGAAAAAGGACCCCTCATACGCTGTTGGTGGGAATGCAGACTGGTGTAGCCGCTATGGAAGGCAGCATGGAGGTTCCTCAAAAAATTACGAATAGAATTACCGTATGACCCAGCAATCCCTCTCCTGGGTATCTACCCAAAAACTCTGAAAACATTTCTCCATAAAGACACGTGTGCTCCAATGTTCATTGCAGCTTTATTTACAGTGGCCGAGACATGAAAACAACCAAAATGTCCTTCGATAGATGAATGGATAAAGAAGCTGTGGTATATATACACAATGGAATACTATTCGGTGGTAAGAAAAGATGAAATAGGACCATTTGTGACCACATGGATGGATCTTGAGAGTATAATGCTAAGCGAAATAAGTCAGACAGAAAAAGCAGAGAACCATATGATTTCACTGATATGTGGTATATAAACTAAAAACAACAAAAGAACAAGACAAACAAATGAGAAACAAACACTCATAGACACAGACAATAGTTTAGTGGTTACCAGAGGGTAAGGGGTGGGGGGTGGGAGATGAGGGTAAGGGGGATCAAATATATGGTGATGGAAGGAGAACTGACTCTGGGTGGTGAACACAATGGGATTTATAGATGATGTAATACAGAACTGTACACCTGAAATCTATGTAATTTTACTAACAATTGTCACCCAATAAATTAAAAAAAAAAAAAAAGAACCCAAGAACTGTGATTCCAGCTCCCACACTTAGAAGCTTCAGAATAACCCCAGTGAGGGCTGGGCCTATATGATTTGTCTGTACAACGCTCTTTCTACTCAGTTTGCACAAAAGCATGGAACCAGGAATCATAGCACATATTTACTGAGTGCCTGTTACAAGCCAGGACTGTCTTAAGTATTGTACAGATAGTAATTCAGTTAATTTCCATAAGTCTGAAAGTACTAGGTACGGTCATTCCCACTTGACAGATGAGGAGACTGAGTTACACAGAGGTTAACTAACTTGCCCACAGTCACATAGCTAAGTGGCAGAGCCAGGACTCAAACCCAGGCAACCTGACCTCCAACATGTGCTTCTAATCTCTGTTTTTGCTACAGGATGTCCTTCCACGTAAATGTGTTAGATGCCTGTTCAATGTCAGGCCTTGTTTTACTTGAATCGTTTCCCCAACACACTGCTAGAAAGAGGCTGAGAAATAGCTGGTGTCTTCAACCTGACAATAGGTTCTTTATTAAAAGGTTTCCAAGAGAACATAGCAGAGTGGTTACAAGACAGAGTTTTGTAATCAGAATGACAAGGGTTTAAATACTGGCTCTACCACTTATTTAGCTCTGGTATCTTTTTATCCCTGATTTCCTCTCACTCCCTATTGTCCATCCATCCACCAAAAGACTTAGGGGTGAAATGGAACTCAAACTATCCCCAGAAAGAGGAAAGCCACTTAAAATCACTGAGAATACCCTTTAGTGGGGAGACACTTGCTGCAGTTGACAGGGCTGGGGTTGCTAGAAGGACGTGATGCCAAAAACCAGTGGTCCCCAGGTGGGCAGCATCAGCACCACCTGGGAACTTGTCAGAGATGCCAAGTCTGCAGCCCCGCTCTGGACCTGTGGAACGGGAAGCTCTGGATGGGGCCCAGGAGTCTGAACAAGCCCTGCATGTCCTAATGCACAGTGACGGTCGGGAGCCACAGCCCTCAGACACCTGGAACATCTGGCAGAGCCCCAACCTGAGAGCGGTGAAGTAGATTCCACGGTACTTGTGATTACTGAGAACAATGTGGGAATTTGAACAGGGTTTTTGAACAGTTTTAATACTGTTTCTAATTATTATTTGTAATCATTTCTAGGCCTTATCAAGGGATGAAACTGGAAAATATACATTTTTAAACGTTAACTAAACAATGAGATTTTTTTTTTTTTTTTACTGATATTTCTAACTCAAATGAAACACTATGGACTTAAAAAAGTCTCATCAATCTTATATCTGTATCTCCTTTCACTCATGTTGAAAATACAGGCTCTCCAGTGACATCAGTGTAATTATTGCTTTATCCCGACTTCACATATAATAGTCTCAGCAGGAGCAACCCTACCACTAAGAACATGACTACTGAAAACATGTTAAGATTATTAAGCTCTCTTAGGGAATCAGAGCAGATTCAAAGCTTTGCCTGTGGTAGCATCACTGCCCCTTGTATCCTCAGTGGAGAAAACTGGGTGGCGTTATAGAAGTAACGAGAAGCATCAGTACTCCGCGACCCCACGGAGGTGGGGCAAGTGTGGGAATATGGAGAGTCCATGTTTCTATGGGGAAAAGGTGAGACGCAACCCCCTCTGTTTTGGCTGCTGGGGTGAGGCCCCCAGAGGACAGAGAGGAGTTAGAGGCAGAGACCGACCCCCGAATTGTCTCGCTCCCTTAAGCCACATGATCAGCCTGTGCCCTCCTCCCCAAGCCCCACTGTGTTCCTGCTGGACCTCCCTCCACCTGCTTGCCCTAGAGAATTACGGAACCTCTTCAGCAGCCTTGACCAGCACTCTCCCTGCAGAAGGACCCGGGGTCCCACTAACATTATCCAGAAGGTCGGGTAGCACCAGTCGGAGGAGAAATCAAAACCCAAGATCCAAAAGACATGACGCAAACTGACAACTATGTACTGGGCACCTAAGTGCAGAGGGCCCTGCAGCAGACACAGGCACGTAAGAACCTACACATGGTCACTGCTGTCAATGGGTCGATGAGAACACAAGACGGAAGCCCCCCCTACCCATTACAGCGGCAATACAAGTTCCAGGAGCTCTGTACGAGAGGCCACAAGGGGCCACGTGGCGTTTGGCATTACAGAAGTAGAAGCACCAGTACCAGACAATCAACAAAATCAGGGGTTCCAAGGTGGAGGCTGATTGCAAGCTTTGTGGAAGAGTTGGGACCCAGACTGAGTCTCGGAGGACAGTCAGAACTTGCACAGAGAGACAGGAGGGGTGGAGGTCACCCCAGCAAAGCCACCAGTATAAGAAGTCTCAGCATGAAAAAAGGGTTGCATGCACGGACCCCAGAAGTCTGTCATCATGAAGGGCAGGACGTTTGGCGAAAGTGGGAGGTGTCTGTGGAGGACATGGGAGGAAGTGCAGTTTGGAGCCAAGTGGTCAAAAACCTTAAAAACTGGAGGACAGAATTCTGAAATGTATTCTATCGGCCAGGGTTTCCCAAAGTGTTTGAGTATACTTCTCTGAATATTCTCTTGGTAGAATTTTAATAGATGTTATAGGACTAAATGGAATCTGGTACAAAATCCAGTGTGGGACAGGTTTCCCCAAACCAGCAAGCAAATCTGAGACACCCGCTGGGTGTCCTACCATTCATCTCAGTTCTGCTGCTCTCTACCCAGAGAGAGCATCCGCTTCCACAGTTTAAGGGCTCAGTCCTACAAGCCTGTCCCCTAACCCCCACTTCAGATGCCAGTTGCAAGCCCAGGTCACTTGTGCTTCTGACCCACCAGCTACAAATCAGAGGTTCCTAAACCCCTTCCTCAGGTTCGATTAATTTGCTCGAGTGGCTCACAGAGCTCAGAAAACATTTTACTTACCAGATGACCTATTATAACTCGGAAACAGCCAGACGGAGGAGATGCATAAGGAAAAGCGGAATCTCCATGTGTTCACTAACCCAAGTTCTCTGAACTCAGTCTTTATGGGTTTTTGGCGACAGATTTCATCTCCAGGGTCCCTCTCCTCCCAGGAGGTCGGGGGATGGGACTGCAAGTTCCAATCCTCCAGTCACAAGGCTGGTTCTCCTGACCAGCCCCACCCTTAGGTGCTTTCCCAAAGCCACTCATTAACATGACAAACACCTTTGTAGCTCCCGACACTTAAGAAATTCCAAAGGGTTTGGGGAGGTCTGTGCCAGAAACGTGGACTAAGGCCAAATATATACCGGCATACCTCAGAGAGATGGTGGGTTTGGTTCCCAAACACCACAGTCAAACGAATAGCATACCGGAAATAAAGCACGGCAAGGATTTTTTGATTTCCCCGTGCACATAAAAGTTATGTTTGTACTGTAGTCTGTTAAGTGTGCAGTAGCATTGTCTAAAAAACAATGTACGTCCCTTAATGTAAAAACTACTTTACATACATAAAAATTCATCAAGCTACGAAAAAGAAGTTTTGCTAAAAAATGCTAACCACCACCTGAGTTTTCAATGAGTCATCACGTTTTTGCTGGTGGAGGGTCTTATCTTCAATTTGCAAAAAAAACATATGCGAAGAGCAATAAAGCACAATAAGACAAGGCATGCCTGTATCTGTTCTTATAAATCAAAATATCACAGAAGAGTTTTAGGTCATAGACATTCTAGGTTGGATAGTTTCACAGGTGTCTTACCTGCAGGAATTGTGAATCTCCACGCGGCAGATGGATGCAGCGTTTTCCAAACGTATTTCAATACAGATCCCTTTTTCGAGGACCAGGTAACCAAACTCAGCTTGTGGATTCCAGTTGGAGGGTCTGTTTGTGCTGTGCTCTCCCGAGTAGCCTGGTAAGCCTACAGTTGCCCAGGACATATTACAGGCCTAGTGAAGCCCAATTACTGCCCCAGGTGAGTCCAATGTGTAATCAAGTTTGGGAACGATTGGTTTCCAGGGTTGCAGCTAAAGTCTATGGTGCCAGTAGTGATGGGAAGGAAAGGGTGGGAGGAGGAGTAATGAACAAGACCAGTGGCTTGGGTATAGGGGTACTGGGGGGATATGGAGACCCTGAGGGGACGTGGGGCCCTGAGGAGATATAGGGGCGCTGGGGGGAACGGAGGTACAAATGGTCAGGAATAGAACAGAGATTGAGAGGAAAACCTCATTTTATGGTAGAAACAACCTACTCTTGTGGAGCAGCTCACGGTTTACAAAGTATCTTACAAAATACCAGCTGTTCTCCTTACAATCCATGAAGTGGGTAGGAAAATTGTCATCTCCGTTTTTTTTTTTTTTTATGGTTTAAGGAAACCAAGGCTAAGCGAAGTAGACAGGTGCTGTTTTCCTTGGCAGTGTCTCATAGCCAACTTCTCTAGTCACTCCTAGGGACTGCCAGTGCCCCACCTCCCTCAGACAGGTGATGGACCTGAGAAGATTCAGCATCCCAGACAGCCGGGGGTCCTGCCCAGACTGCTCAGGTCTAGCTGTGCCAACTGCTGTGTAGCCCCTGCAATGCCACACTCACTGCTCCTTTTCTAAATTTGGTTCCCCAGGCTTCCTTCCTGCCTGTTGTATGAGCTACCCCGTCCCGCATACATGCCTTTTCTAAATTAGCCAGAGTCGTTTTCCATGACTTCCAAGAAACTTGACTTGAATCAGAAAGGTTAAGTGTGGGTATGACCTCCCATCTCAAGATTCAAAATACAGCACATCTGCTGTGGTGTTGAGAAATATAATGAGTGGTTTTACTCGTGCTATAATGTCAGTGACGAATATCCAAGTGGGAACTTCCAATAGGCATTTGGAGATGCAGGACTAGTCTCTGGATAGAGGGCAAGGTAGAAATAGGGATTTAGGACTCATTCCATTGAAATCATAGATGTTAATGTCTTAAAAAATGGGACAAGTTGTGACAGCAGGCACTAAGAAGTCCTCTGGTGATCCAAGGTGATCAGATTCGTTTCGAAAGTCCTCCGGAGAAGAGCTTGGGGAAGAGAAGCAACACAGCTTGGCAGAGAAATATGGAAAGGCAAGACATTTGAGAAGACTTAGAATTGATTCAATCAATGTGTAGAGAGGCAATTTCTTAATGTAGAAAGGAAAAGCAATATGAAAACAAAGTTTTCACTAAACACTATGTACTGTATAAACCCATTTCATTTTTTAGAGATGTCTGTATTTCCATAAGAGCCTGGAAGGAGCTACATCAAGACATTTGCAGAGCTTATCTCTGCATACTGCAATTGCAATTTTTGTTACCTTCTTATTTTCCACATTAAGCATTCATTGATTTTTTTTTTCCCACTATAACTCATGTACCATAAAATTCACCATTCAGTGGTTGGTAGGATATTCACAAAGTTGTATAACCATCATCGCTATCTAATTCCAGACATTTTTCATCATTCCAAAAACAAACCCTGCACCCATTAGCAGTCATTCCCCATGACTGCACCCTTTCCCAGCCCCAGGCAACCACTACTTACATCCCGTCTATGAATTTGTCTGTTCTGAAAATTTCATATAAATGGAACCATCCATATTGTGGCCTTTGTGACTAGTTTCTTTTGTTTAGCTAATGTTTTCAAGGTCTATCCACATTGTAGCAGATATCAGCACTTTGTTGCTACTTGTTGCCAAATGATATTTCACTGCATGGATAGACCACATTTTTTTGTCCATTTCATCGCGAGTTGTTTCCATCTCTTGGCAATAGTAAATAATGCTGCAATGAACATTTGTGTACAAGGTTTTGTATGGATGCATGTTTTCAATTCTCTCAGGTATATACGTAACAGTGGAATTTCTGGGCCATATAACTCTCTGTTTCACATTTGAGGGACCACCAAGCAGTTTTCCAAAGGGTCGGTACCATTTTACATTCCCGCCAGCAATTGTAGTTCTCGTTTCTCCACACACTCGCTAATGCTTGTTAACTTGTTAACATGCCTTCCTAGAACAGGACAGAGAGCACACGTGCCAAGGGGGCTCAAGGTATACTTTTGTTTTCCAAAAACTTTAATCCTTTTGTGATTTTTCCACAAATGAAGTATAAACATGCAAAGATTCTCAATAATAATAATAATAATAATAATAATAATAATAAATAATTAATAATAATACAAAAGCTGACATTTACTGGATTCTGAACCCCGGGAGGGCTCACACAGATCTTTCTGCATACATTGTCCCATTCAATATTTACAAAAATCCTGAGTTTGGAACCTATTCTCTAGAGTTGAAGAAAATGAGGTTCACAGGTAAAGTCATTTGATGAGCATTATAACACTGCCCCAAAGCGGAAATTCTTAACCATCCATGGTGACATCTAAAAACCCACCCCCTCTTTCTTCTGCAGTTTTTCTGGCTGAACACCCAAAGAACAGTTTCAATAAAGCACCACCATGTATCATATTTTCCCACTGGAAAAAAATCTTTCTCAAGATGATTTTTCATAAGTAAGTCAGGTACAATTTATCATACTCTGAATGCTAACAAATTCTAGAGATGCAAAACCCATAGCATATGTATAAATAATTTGACTCAGCAGTGTAAACATTAATTCAATGCTTTAAAAAAAAAAAGAACAACCTTGTTTCTCTGAATTGTTATTATACTCCTTCTTTCCTTCTGGATTTTTTATTGGTTCACTGGTGCCAATAGGAACAGGTTCTAAAACTGATTAGCCCCGAGAAAGACTTTGTCATCAAATAAATCTAAAGTTAGGCATAGCTTTCGATTTTGTTTAGAGGTGAAATATTTTTTCCAACTATGCATCATTTCCCAAAGGAAGCTCGGTATCTTTTGTGTTCTAAAACATGTCCACTTCTGTGATTTCAAAGGACAGCAAAACCAATTGTTTGTAGCTGGCCAATTTCAGCTCCTAAGAAAGAGGTATGTGAATAAGATCTGAATAAAGCATATTATTAGATCTCAAAGAGAATCAATAGACTCTAATGTCATGTTCCTTGCACTGCTTCATTAAAGCAACATTGTTAGAAGGCATTATAATCTTGTCTTCTCTGGTTGGTTTGAAAGCTTGTTTCTTTGTTGTGGTGGTTGATGTGCCTCTGAGTCGTCTGTCCTAAGGACTAATTTGTTTGGTTTTGCAATGCATTCTTGCTGCAACCGTAACAGAAGGCTCCAAACACCTAGGGGGATAAATAGATGTTATTTTCATTATCTGTGCTTTATAAATAAATTTTAACCTGGAAGGATTACGTGGCCTCAGTCACACACTCAGCTCCATTTGGAAGGTTGACGCACAGTTCTACAATGAGCCTTAATCTACTTAAAATCAGAAGGAATCTGGGGGATCATGGCTCACCTCTTATTTCACTGCTCACGAAATTGAGACCAGTTCAGGAAACGGCTGTTAGGAAAGGGCTGAACTGTTGCCACCTTCCCAGAATTCACGTTGAAGCCCTAACCCCCAGGACCTCAGAATGTGACTGTATTTGGAGATAGGGTCTTTAAAGAGGTAATTAAGTTAAAATGAGTCAACAGAGTGGGCCTGTATCCAGCCGCCAGAACGGTGAGACAATAAATTTCTGTTGTTTAAGCCGTGCGATCGGTGAGACTTTTTTATGGCAGCCTGAACAGACTAACTCAGAGGCCTTTGCTGCCACTTTATCAGAGATGAGTCAGAGATCCCAGGTCTCCTGACATGCAGCCCACTGCCCCAAAATGGTACCGGTGTGGCTTACTGTGCTACAGCCCAGAAATCGCAGACACACCAGTTGTTACGTGCTCATAAGCCTCATGTTTATCTCAGCTACTGTGGAGAAATGAGAAATGCAAAGCTTCAGGCTCCTCCTCTGTCAGGGCTTCCTCCCACAGCAAATCTTAATGAATGATTTGAAATTTGAGCCTTCTGGTCAACTGGTCAGAGGTTGGGTTGACATCCTACCTTTCTCTCTCCAGTTCTCTTGCCTGGGAAATCTTCCCAGGGGTTGCACCCACCCAGACACTCTGTTCTAACATCCAGTGTTTCTGAGAAAGAGGCTCCTTTGTTCTTGTAAAGCTCCCAGCTACGCTACTCTCTCCCCCGGGGAGCAGTCCTGCCTCTTCACCGGGCCCTAACTTGAGTCTTTTTCTGAAGAAGGAGGAACAGAGAGGAACAACGCACTGTGCTAAGTGCTTGGCAGGCATGAACTCATTTAAACTTCACGACCACCCTGAGGGAAGATATTATCATCTCCATTTGCTAGATGGAGAAACTGAGGTACAGACAGGTTAAGAGCTAACCCCAAATTCACATAGCTCACAAGTTGGGGAGATAGATTTGTCTTCCAGACTCTGACTCTAAGGCCTGCGCTTTTGCCACTATAGAATGAAATTACAGTCGTCCCCCCTTACCCAGTTTCAATTTCTACAGTTTCAGTTAACCCGCAGTCAACCAAGATTTGAAAATATTAAATGGAAAATCCCAGAAAGAAACAATTCATAAGTTTTGAATTATACACCATTCTGAGCCGCGTGATGAAATCTTGTGCTATCCCACTCCATCCACCGAGGACAGGAATGATGCCTTTGTCAGCGTCTCCACACTGTAGACGCTCCCCACCTTAGTCACTTAGTCACCGTCTCGGTTATCAGATCAGTTATCAGAGAGAGAGAGAGACAGAGAGAGACCACAGTCACCTAACTTTCATTACAGTATATTGTCATAATTGTTCTATTTCATTATTAGTTATTGTTGTTAGCCTCTTACTGTGCCCAACTTATAAGTTACACTTTATCACAGGTATGAATGTGTAGGAAAAGACACAGTGTATGTAGGGCTCGGTACTACCAATAGTTTCAGGTATCCACTGGGTCCAGTGCACATGACATCTTGTCTCCGGAAGCTTCAGTGTCCCATCGCCATGGGGCTGACTGAATGCTCTCCATGGGGCCCTAGAACAGTGCCACTCCAAGGGTTGTCCACATGGGAGACCCTCAAAGGCTTGGTCACTGCTCCACAGCGAGATGAATCCAGAGGTGATGGTGAGCATTCAGAAACATCCATACCAATTTAACACCAAAGCTATGCTGGTGGATCCTAATAATTCAAAAAGAAATGAGCTTGTATTTCGAACATGTTTTTTATAGAATAATTTCACTTTTCTCGTCACACATCATACTCTACTGCAAATAAGGAAAAACTGGTCCTCTCCCACGGAGAGTCTGAGAAGCGCTGCCTAGAGCCCAGTATTACTGACTGAGGAGACATAGAGATAATGGAAAGGCACAGAGCTCAGGTATTATGTACTAAATGTTTGTGTCCTCTCCACAAAACATTCTATGTCGAAGCCTCAACCTTCAATGTGACGGAATTTGGAAGTGGGGCCCTTTGGAGGAAATTAGGTTTAGATGAGATCATGAAGGTCAGGCCCTCAGGATGGGATTAGTGCCCTTATATGAAGAGGAAGTGACATCAGAGCTCTCTCTCTGTCATGAGAGGACATAGTGAGAAGGCGGCTTTCTGCAAGCCAGGAAGAGAGTCCTCACCAGGAACCAAATGGGCCTGATCTCAGACTTCAGCCTCCAGAGCTCGGAAAAATAAATGTCTGTCGTGTTAATCCCCCAGTCTGTGGTATTCTGTTATGGCCCCCCAAATGGGCTGAGACCCTGGCTCTGCTTCTGACAACCCAAAGAGCACGGCTTGGGCAAAGCTTCCTGCTGTCTGGCACTACCTCCACTGGCAGCATTTCTTCCCCTGGGTCTTTATCAAAGTTGACCTGGGTTCCCATGACACAGCATGACAAAGCCAGTTCCGCAGGACACAAACCCACCCGTACAAGGTGCTGTGTTTGAAGGCAGGTCCCAAGGCACAGCACACCTCATGTTCCTCCTACTTGCTGATGTGGTGGCCACACCATGCCTTCATGCCTCCTTCTGGCCGGCCACCCCACAGGTTTCTATCTCAGGATGGAAGGGCTGGAGCTCATGGTCCGTTCCCATCCACAAAGCTGGGCCCACCTCTACTTGGGGTTCCTTTCAGACACTTTTCTACTCCTTCCTTAGCAACTTAAAGCTCCTTACAGCAATAGTTTTCTCCTCATCAGTATAAACGTAAGTTTCATTTTCCCACATTTGTATAATACACCTGTAACAGAAAAGACCATTTTTTATATAATGGAATCCACACAAGACATTTGGAGTTCTTGTTCTAGAAAAAGATCCAGATGCTCTCAAAGTTGAACAGCCATCCAAGCTCTTTACAACAAACCTCATCCTGCAGTCCTTCATTTCTCAATTCTCCTGGGAGCAGTACGTCAGGGAGAAGACTAGGCCCTCGGGTCTTGCGGTGGGGGGCTGGGGAGGGTAGTAGGACAGCAGGAGCCCAGCCCTGATGCCAACTAAGGTGACCATGGGCAAGTCCATGAACCGCCCTATACCAGGCCCCCCACAGGGTTTTGGGGTCAAACAAGCAGCCAGATGGCCCGAATCTAACCTCCTCCTCTGCTCCCTGCACTCCCCAGGCCGTCCTGTTAATAGGAAAATAGCCACAAGATAAGCCACAGAAAGAAAGAAAAGACCCGATGACACAACCGTCAGCCCCTAGAGAGGACCTCGCCCCAGGGCTGGTGAGGTGACCGGTGGCTTCAGCCTCCTGGAGTTCCCGGGGACAGCCTGCACTCCCAGGTAGTTGCTCCTGCCCACAACTCTGCATCTGGCCTCCACCCGGCCCGCTTCTCTTTCCTGCCCAGCAAGTACAGGAAGGTCTCCTGTTACCCCTTCCCTGGAGTGCCCTCCCGCCTTCCAGCCCTGCCCCTCCCTGCATCCCTGCAAACTCCTCCTCCTATGGACCCACTCTCCAGCGCCCTTCCTGCGACACACCCTCCATATTTGCACAGCACTTACAGTGGACAAAGCACATTTGTTAAATCCTCATAATATTATTGATTTATTGACTTCTGAACAAAAGTCACCAGATCTGGGGAGCTGAGTGTAATTTTTGCCCTGCCTCTCTTGTCTGCCCAGTGCCACCATCATAGACCGGCCAGGGGTGCAGCTAGGGGCCATCACTCACTTTACATTTATATGGTGCCTACTGTGAGCCTGGCAACTCCTGTGAGGCGGGTGGCACCTCCCTTTTTACAAACATGGAAAGTGAGGCTCACTTAGATGCCTGGGTGCAGACTGGATGCCCTAGCGTGTCAACCAGTCTTAAAAAGAAACAAGCACAGGGTGGTCACGTGCTAACTCGGGCTCAGCCCGGGACCTGTTTGATGCCTCAGCCCCTCTCCTCCACCAGACCTCCTTCTCTGACTCCTGCCCCTGCCCTCGGTGGTTTGGGCTCTAGGATGCCCAGCATTCAGGGAAGTAGGCACTTAGAATCCAGGTCCTCTGCGATGCCCAGTGAGGAGGTGTGTACAGACCAGGGCAACTAGCTCTGCACCCAGGAGCCAGAGAAGGCTTGCCCTCCCCCTAGAGAGCAGATCAGAGGCAGCTTCCAGGCATGGGGGCTGGGTGGTTCTGCCCCCGGGAAGTGTGTGGGGGCATCAGGTTGGGTTGGTCGCATGACTTGGGTCTGGATACTTAAAGGGGTAGAGGACACTGAGGTCAGTCCTGCCCGAAATGCCAGTAGGACCCCGTGAAGCCTCACTGAGCCCCTTCAGCCTGCTTCTCCTTTTGCATTCACCCCCTCACTGCTGTCCTGACGTTAGCCCAGAGGACACATCCAGCCCTTCTGGGGCCCACTTCCTGCTTTCAGGCTCCTTGAGGAGCACGGATGGCATTCAGAAGCCTGTGACGGGCCTCTCTGTGCTCCGGGCTTTTCATCTTCTTAATTGAAATTGATTGGCCTCTTGGGAGGCAGCTCTGCATTGGCCCTGAGCTTCAGCATGTGATCAACTTCTGCTTCTTTCTTTTAAAGACCAATTGCTACACCAGGGTATCTAATCTTCTCCCTGAATCCTGGGCCCCTTTCCTGACCAGGAGCAAAATCAGAAAGAGGCACACTTACAAAACGAGCTCAGGAAATCAACACACCCGATAAAAAAAAAGAGAGAGAGAGAATCTTCTTGTCCCATTGTGGCTTAGCATTATACAAAAGGCTGGTCAAAACCCCATTACCAAGGAAAGATGTAATCAGATGGGGAAGGAGCCACGGAAGGGGGACAGGAGTGTGTACCTTCGGAAGCTCACAAGATAAATAGACTGCTGGAGCATATCTAAAAACCAGCTGCAAAAAAAGATAAAAAAGGGAAGAAAAGAGAAAGCTCTTCTTAAGTTCAAAGAAAACCAAACATGGACAGAATTGTTTGAGCATCCAGATTTGTGTTCATCCAGAAACACAACAGTTACCCCAAGGTGGCTGGAGCTGGTTTACAAACCGGTTTGGCAGGTCATATCTCTTGGCAAAGCCTCTGATAGGGCCCCTTACTTACCCGACTGATCACAGATCCTGGAAATATCCCTCTGGGGACTCTCCAGTGCTGGTGTCGTGCTGATGGGACATTTCACCGACTGGGCGCTGGGCCTGAAAGTGGCAAGGCTGGCAAGCCTTGGGCTGCCTCGTGGCTTCTAAGCCCTGGTAAGGAAGCATAGCACTGACAAGTCAGTAATCCTTCTGACTGACAAATTCATTCTAAGAACATCTTGTTGCCTGGCCTTCTAAAGATCAAGTTGAAGGGGGTCAGGAAATGCCACCCCAAAACATGCCACTTTGGCATCAGGATTATTTTAAGCTGAAGGCAACTGAGAGTCAACGAGATGCAGAAAAAGTTCTTTTCTGCCCCCTTTCTGCCTAAAAGCAGGGCATACATTTCCCTTGTAAAGGTGTCCCCCTCTCCCGTACAAACAAGAGCGGAGCGTCTCTTACCACCAATACGGAGAGTGGTCACTGACATGAGTTTGCATAAACAGACCTTCCTAAAATAACCCTTATTTTCCATTAGTTCCCCATACATACCTTAATTACTGCTCCACAATGTATCGTCCACGAAGCCCAAACTCCCATTCCTTGGCATATAAGCCAAGTCAAGTCTAACCATCTCTTCAAGTTTCACTTCTTTTCTGTAACTCCCGTGCAAGTAAAATATTAATACATAATAATAACGTATTCCTTTTCTCGTATTCATCTGTCTTTTGTTGATTGAATTTGCAGGTCCCTCGTCACTGAACCTAAGAGGATAGAGGAAGGTTTTTTTTTCCACTCTAACAACGTCCAGAGATCCAGATTTAAAAAGCAGGGATCCAGCTTGTTTGCCGCAGAAAGCTCCATTTTCAAGTGAAGTCAAGTTGAAAGTGGCTCTCTTAGTCTCCACTTTCCCTAGCAGCTGGAATGTGATGTAAAGGTGAAGGAGAGGGTGAGTTCTATACAAATGAGGGTTGTATTTGTGTCAGTCATCATGGAATTAGTATATAAGGGTGGCTAACATATAGTGGGCACTCAACAAATCAATGCATGGATGGATGGATGGATGGATGGAGACTGGATGAAATAGGATTGGAGCAACTGCATAGTGTAGAAGTTAAGATTGTAGCTTATTAATATGAGCTCCCATAAAATACCACTGAGACACCCTGTTGATAAGGCAAAGCTCTTGGTGGGGAGGGAGGTCACACTTGGCAGTCTTAACTGTCTTCGATTTGGGAAGGTAGATGCAGGATATCCCTGTGGTGTAAGGTAGGTTTTCAGTGTACCGTGGATTAGGATTGGGTAAGGCTCATGATACGATGGTTCAGGATTTGGGCACAGCAAGGTGAGTTAGTCATTTGGTGCCATCTACTGAAGACATTTTAAGTGGGTTTGGGGGAGTTCCTAAAACAATAGAGTTATTTGCATCATTTCTCTTCCTGCACAAGTGTTTCTGCAATAGTCAAATCATGGTGGTAAACAGCGTGGCATCGGGTCACCTTAGTGAAGACTACGTGGTCGTGGTCACAGTCACGTAAACGTAAGTGAGCTACGTGGGCACTGATGGATTCGGTCCTCAAGCCAATGACCTTAAATAAACCGTTCTCCTACATATACAGACAAGTAAACCAGGTTTGTCCACAGGAGCATGGGAAACCTAAGTGGTGCTCTGGGACAGGTGTAATGGCTAAGTGCTGATGCTATAGGGCTGACACACGCGGAGCCACCCAAGGGAGAGGTCATTCAGATATGCCTTAGACTTTGATATCCTCTGACAACAGCCCCGAGAAATAGGACCAGCTACATAACTCACAGAGCCTACTGCAAAATGAAAATGCAGGGTCCCTTGTTCAAAAACTAAGAATTTCAAAGAGTTTGGCAGTTCCTCAAAGAACTAACCAGAGACTCACCATGTGACCCAGCAATACTACTCCTGGTATATAGCCAAAGGAATTCAAAACAGATATTTGCACACCCCTGCTGACGGCAGCATCATTCACAATGGCCAAAAGGTGGAAACAACCCAAGTGTCCATCAAAAGAGGAAGGGATAAGTGCAACACACAGTGGAATATAATTAATCCATAAAAAGGAAGGACGCTCTGACCTGTGCTATAACATGGATGAACCTTGAAAACATTATGCTAAGGGAAATGAACCGAACATAAAAGGACAAATATCGTATGATTCCACCGACAGGACACATCCAGTAATAGGCAAATTCCCAGACAGAAAGTGTAGTAGAGGTTACCAGGGGCTGAGGGAAGAAGGGGATGGAGGGTTATTATTAACGGGTTTAGAGTTTCTATTCCGAGTGAGGAAAAAGTTTTGGAAATAGTGGTGATGGTTGTGCATTATTGTGAATGTCATTAATGCCACTGAATTGTTTGCTTTAAAATGGCAAGTTTTATGATGTGTTTTATTTTTAATTATGGTAAAATACTATTGTCATTTTTTTTTTTTACTGCAATAGAAAAGGCATCAAATAAGAAAAATTGAGGATTTCAAGAGGGAGGCAGCAAAGCATTAACCAAATGCAGAGCCCTTCTGAGCAGGAGGTTCTGTGTGATGCCAGCCTCGCTGAGAGGACAGACACACTCGAGTTTAGGTGGCATGCCACCTTCTGGAGCCCAAGAGTGCTACTAGGTCACTGAAGCCCTACTGCCCAGGATCCGTAATCTGCTCAGTGCTCACCAAGGATGAGAAGCATCTGAAGCCCTCACCTTCCTGCTGCCACCCACGCCCTGACTGGCTTTCTAAAGGTCAAGTCCAGGACCCAGATTCAAAGCTCAGGAGGCTTCCCAATGTCAGCCCTGGAGGTGGCAACGTTTACAGATGTTTTTATTCCTACCTCCTATCTCGGTGATGTAACCTTAACCCTCTAGGAGTGTTTGCGGGTCACAGAGGGAGCAGTCATCTACCCTGAGTCACCTGGTGGATCGTTAGGTGGAGCAGCCACTGCCTGCATTTCCTCACCTGGCATTCACTGAGCACAGTACCTCTCATTTCTTCCGTTTTTCCCTCGCTGGGCCTTTCTTTCACTGCATAGCTTGTTCGGCGGGACGTACTGGAGTCCCCCAGAAAGGCACTAGAGTGGATAAAGACAGCGGATGAGAAGGTGACAGAGACAACTGTGGAGACCAACCAGTGTAGCCAGAAGGATTTCTGGCCTTGTCGTCCAATTCAAGCAGTCCACAAACGACCTATCTGAGGTGCCGATGAGAGTGGGGAAGACGATAGGTGAGCAAGGCAGATTGCTGGCCACCTTTGCCCACGTGACTTAGATCATCAGCCCTTCACCTGGAGTTTACTGAGCAGAAAGACTACCCTTCTTGTGAGCCAAACCAAACACAGGTACCACAGGTGAGCTTTCTGAGTCCTGAGGCCACCTCCTGCTATTGCTGCTCACCGGTGGCCTTAAGGTCTTCTGCCTCTGGTGACCACTCAACAGGAGGGTTGGGACTCTGCTTGCTGGCAGAGGACACACCCCAAATGAGACATTTCACATGGAAGTCATAAGTAGTCCCCTGGCTCTGACCCTGCGTACCATTGTAGGATTCCGCAGCCACTGCAAATCCCCTGTCTTCATTTCTGGGACATGTCAGGGGGCATCTCAGGGGTATTGGCGTGGCCTCTCAAAACCATGTGATAGGTGCTGCTTCCTCCAACTCGAGCTCTGTTCTACACAAGGATATGTGTTGTGCCAACCTCTAGAGGCCCGAAGGCGCCTCACATCAGTCCTGTCTCCTTCTCACATGTCTGCAGCCACACAGAAGCCACCCTGCAGAGCCCTGGACATCGATGCAGCCCACCTGCTGACATGTGCTCCCCAAAGAAGGGAGAAGCCTGGGGGCCGGCCTGGTGGCTCAGGCAGTTGGAGATCCGTGCTCCTAAAGCTGAAGGCTGCCAGTTTGATTCCCACATGGGCCAGGGGGCTCTCAGCCACAAGGTTGCTGGTTCAACTCCTCGACTCCCACAAGGGATGGTGGGCTCCGCCCCCTGCAACTAAGATTGAAAGGACAACAACTTGACTTGGAAAAAGTCCTGGAAGTGCACACTGTTCCCTGATAAAGTCCTATTTCCCTTCCCCAATAAAATCTTTTAAAAAAAAAGACAAGAGAGAAGCCTGAATGACGTCCCACCCCTTGCCAACACTGGGCCATTGGGAGATTACGTAGGTCCCCGAGCACTCTAAATTCTCTGAGGAGCATCTGGGAGGACGATGTGTGGACTTGCTGTGTTACAAACGGCCCTTCAGGGTTGGCGCTAGGCCTAGGGTCTGCCCCACCAGCCCTGCAGGCCCACCCACACGAGGCCTGGAGATTTAAGTCTGGTCTGCAACACCTGGCACACTAGACGTGTAGGGCCTCGGGTGTTGCAACAGGGAGGTACCAATACAGTGCGTCCTCGTCCCCTTCTCCTCTTTGTGCACACATAAGTTTTAGCACCAAAGGGACGAGCCTGGTTTGGGAGATTGGAACATAAAACTGGATCATGCTCCAGCTACCTTCGCTGGGGGCTTTAGAGTCAAACCCCTCTTCTTCCAATCATACATTGAACAGACCTGCATTTTCTAATTTTTTCTTTCCTTTTTTTCTAATCAAAAGACAAATTTGAAAAATGTGCTGACATAGCTCTCCCAATGGAGGGGGGTCTTCTACCGCCACCCCCTGCTTTCACATCGCCACTGCTCCGCCTTCCTTTGCAAAAAACGTACCCTTACTAATAAGAGCTAACATTGACTGCACTCTATTCCAGGCATGGTCACATGATCTCATTTGATCCAGACAATCACCCTGTAAGAGAAGTATTACTATTATTCTCTCCACCTCACAAATGAGAGTCGTGTGCCAGGAAATTTAGGGACTTCCCCAACATCACGGAGCTCGTTAGCGGTGGGGCCACGATGCTTCTTTCTCTACACGCTGTCACGATCCACACACCCCAGTTTTAACTCGGAGAAACCACTGGCAGACTTCAAGCATGGTCACTGTAGGCTGATCAGTAAAGCAGCCAGTATATGAGTACCTACTATGTGCAGGGAGCTTTACATATGTTCCCTTTCATTTCAAT
Source organism: Rhinolophus ferrumequinum (assembly GCF_004115265.2). NCBI lineage: Eukaryota > Metazoa > Chordata > Mammalia > Chiroptera > Rhinolophidae > Rhinolophus > Rhinolophus ferrumequinum. Next base: position 246,005 of record NW_022680355.1, on the reverse strand, counting down.
ACCTACTGCTTGCCAAGGTACGGACTGGTCCACATTGTACAGGTGAGGATCCTAAGGCTCAGAGACGCTGAGCAGTATCCTGACACCACATGGGCTCTGGGGTGCCAGTGCCCGAGTTCAAATCCTGACTCCCCTACTTAGTAGCTGTGTGACCTCAGGCAAGTTATTTAATCTCTCTCTACCTTTGTTACCCCATTATACTATAAAACAATGATAGGGCTTTTCTCATAGGATAATTACAAGGATTCAATAATTCGAGGTAGTACATGTCGGGTATTTAGAACTGTCCCTACTACATGGTCAGAGCTCAGTAAAGGTGAGTTATTATTATTACGTACTCCAAAGCCCTTGTTTTTTTATTAGACTATTTTGTCTCCCAATCTTTACTGAGAGATAAGAATAAATTACACATTAAAATAAACACGATTGTTTGACTGCAATGATGCAAAATGCTTAGATACAGGCGGCCGGTTAGCTGAGCTGGTTAGAGTTCGATGCTCATAACACTAAGGTTGCAGGTTCGATCCCCACAGGGGCCAGTGTGAGCTGCGCCCTCCACAACTAGATTGAAACAACTACTTGACTTGGAGCTGATGGGTCCTGGAAAAACACACTTCAAATAAATAAAAGTTTACCAAAAAATGCTTAGATAAAGGAAGAGAGATCGACAACAGTCCAAACTCATCTCTCTTACAAGGCCCCCTGAATGTTCTCAGGGCAGTGTAGCCAATGACAAAAAGGCCCAGGGAAAGCACAGTTCATTTGGAACATGAAGTACATTTAACCCTCTCCTTCCTCCATCCCATCTGCTTCCTTTCCTCCTCACCAGGCTTTAAGGGTAAATTCATCTTTTTGGCCTTGCAAGGACAAATTTGCTGTAAGTTCCCAGGCTCTTTATGTTTTCGTAGGCTAATCCCTTGTCTGGTACAGGGAGAAGGGTCTAGAAATCAGGATCTGAAGATCTGGAGTTCATGCCTGGCCCAGTTTTTTTACTATGTGACCAGGCATAAGTCCCCTAATCCCTGAGTTTCTATTTTGTCATCTGTGAAAAATAAAGAGTGTGAGGATCAAATTAATAACGTGCATTAAAATGTGAGATGCTTTGCAAACCATAAATCACAGTCCATGGGAGAGATCGTGTCTCTTTCATAAGCCAGGCAGGGCTGTTTTGGTCTTGATATTCCCAGCGATCACATTCTGGAGAGGTCACTCCCGGTGTCCTGAACGTGTTCCTTAAGAAGCTGCCTAGGATGTTGGAGTTGGGAGAAGGTGTTGGGAGACCCTTGCAGTAAGACCCTCCCTGCTGAAGGAGCTTTTAGCAATGGCGGAGTGTGAAGGAGGGAGCTAAATGTGGGGACAGGGCGGATGGCAAGGGGTGAGGGGAACCCTAACAGGTAAGTTGTTTAGAACAGCCCAGTGCCTACTAGATTGGAAAACAAGTGGGGTACCACGCTAGGTTCAGAACAAAATTCTCAGGCTGGAAAACTTGACCCTATTTTAGAGAGATTAGAAATCTCTTAAGGATAGGATTCATTGGGTGGAAACATTTGTGCTTGGAGACAGAATCCCAACTTAGGTAAAGGGTGAGTGCCAAAGAAGAGACATACATCCCTGTGAAAATACCCAATCAGCCTGCTCTGGAGTGGCAAGCTGCGGCTTAAGAACAGAAAAACTTATCATTTAGTGTCTTGTCACAGGAACCAGGGACTCTGCCAAATGAGCTGTTATCAATGGCTGGGGCATGTCTGAGTTCTCTGTTAACACTGTGCATAAATGAAAAATGTACACTGTAGGCAGAAAGAAGCCAGTATGTGAGAGCAGCTCATCCAGCCAATGCTTGGAGTGACGGTCCTGACAGGGCAGACCCAAGGGCACAAAGGAAGAATGACAAGCCAGAGGGGTGGGAGAAAGAGGGAGGAGCCTGAGCAACAAGGTACAGCCCATCCAGAACCTGAAGAGAAAACATCAGAGCGTTCTAGAAACCAAAATGGCCCCCTCACTATACCTTTATGTTCTTCCCAAATTGCTTCCTTTCAAAAATTCACGGAACCCAAACAGTCCATGAAAATGTTCGCCAACATTGCTGTCAGACGGCTTTCAGGTACGTTAGACTCATGGCCTGGAGCAGTGACTTACTCTCCCCCTGAAATGCAGCCTGTGCGATCCCTTGGTTTACGTAAATGTCAGCCAATCATACAGAGCAAACACTACCCTGCCCTGAATCAGATGAAGGCAAAACCAAGTCAGTGAGTCTTATCAGCGCATCTGTGTAAATGGCCACTAGCATCAAGTCAAAGTTTTTAGACACCAAGGCCAGTTCTCACAGCCTACCCATTGGTGCAAAAGTAACTGTGGTTTTGGCAATTGTTTTTAACCTTTTAAACTGCAATTTCTTTTGCACCAACCTACTACATTACCATGGTCATGGCTTTGAGCACCTACTGTATGTTGTACAGGCCACAAAACTAGGCCCTGGGATTATAGTCTAACCCATACTTATTGATAGCACGAAGACCAGAAAAAGGGACAGAGCTGTTCTTAAAGCATCAAGTAATAAGAAGCTTTCGACATCCTGAATTCAACTGCAGGAACATGTCCCCAGCTTCCTACATTTTTGATCTCTGAGTGACACCACCTTCCACCTTTATGCTCTCCCTGCCTTTCCACCAGCTTTATGACTAAATTTCCTGTATTAAATTCCTCTCTGTTTGAAACACCTAAAGCGATTTCTGGTTTTTCTGACCAAACACTTACTGATGAATCTTTTTCAACTGTTTTTCTTTTGGACACTTGTGTCAATACCCATGTTTTTGTTTGGTCTCTGTCCTCTGTCTTCATTTTGCTGAGTTCTTCAACCAGATCTTTCTGTTTTTAATTTTTCGCTTGTTGATATTTCTTCCCACCACCTTCTCAACATTTGCAAAATTTGTTGCTTGCCTTTAATTGGCCTCCTCTGCGTTCAGACCACTGTTACATTAAACTGCCAAACAACCTTAAAGCACTGAGCAGGCCCAATCTCTTGCTCTGGGGACACCTCTGGGCTCCACTGAACCTTTTGTTCCATTAGGTCATTAACAAAAAAGTTCCGCCACAGCAGGATTCTGCCCCTGGGGATGAGAACTATGCATAACTAATGAAGAGGAAAATTGGTAGCAAACCGGCCTGATCAGTCTCAACACGTTTCTAATAACTTCTACATCTCTCGGTCTTCATTTCCCTACACAATGTCTTTCCTTCCTAAATGATTTCTCCAAATCCTCTTTGTCCCACAAACACTTTCAAGTCTATATTTTCATTTCCTTTCCTCCCCATGTTATGGCAGGCACTGAGTTTTGTTGAGGATTACCCCAGTTTCTCGGTCACACTGGACACATTTTAAATCTAGTTGCCTTCGTCTCTAGTTTTGGATGCTAAAATGTCATGGACAGCCAGCACCCTGGGAGATGAAGAACAGATTTTATCTCATGGTACTGCAAAAACCACAGGCTATGGTACTACGTCTGTGTTTCAAATACAAGATAGTTATGCTTCCATAACGCTCAGAAGAGTTTATTCCTTGTCCAAAGTCATGGAGATTGTAGGAGGCAGAGCCAGAATCTGAACCCAGATCTTTCTGATGCCACCGCCCCTGCTGGTTCCACCATCCAGAGGCGAAGCTTCTAACAGGGACAAGGGGAGCCTGGAAAGACTTCCCATAGGCAGCTGTGAATGACAAAACCGGCAATCGGCCAAGAAAAAATAAACAAAAGCATTGGGTTTGAAATATCTGGATATCAGATGAAACAGACTTCAGGGTAAAAAAGGTAACAAGAGACAAAGATGCACATTTCATAAAGGTTAAGGGGACTATACAACAAGCAGACATAACAGTCATCAATATTTATGCCCCAATCAGGGAGCACCGAAATATACCAAGCAACTGCTAACAGAACTAAAGGGAGAAATTGACCAAAACACAATTATACTAGGGGACTTAAATACATCATTGACAGCTATGGATAGATCATCCAAACAGAAAATAAATAACGAAATAGCAGCCCTAAATGACACATTAGATGAAATGGACATAATTGACATATATAGAGCACTTCATCCTAAAACATCAGACTATACATTTTTTTCTAGTGTACATGGAACATTCTCAAGGATGGACCATATATTGGGACATAAAACTAGCCTCAGCCAATTTAAGAAGATTGAAATCATACCAAGCATATTCTCTGATCACAAGGCTTTGAAATTGGATATTAACTGCAAAAAGAAAGCAGGAAAAAACCCACAAATACGTGGAGATTAAACAACATACTTTTAAAGAATGACTGGGTCAAAGAAGAAATTAGAAGAGAGATCAAAAGATACATGGAAACAAATGACAATGAAAATACATCCTTTCAAAATTTTGGGGATGCAGCGAAAGCAGTTCTACAAGGGAAATTTATACCATTACAGGCCTATCTCATGAAACAAGAAAAATCCCAAATACATAACCTCACTTTACACCTTAAAGAACTAGAAAAAGAAGAACAAATGAAACCCAAGGTCAGCAGAAGAAAGGAAATAATAAAAATCAGAGCAGAACTAAATGAAATAGAGAACAAAGACAATAGAAAAAAATTAATGTGATAAAGAGCTGGTTCTTTGAAAAGATTAACAAAATTGACAAACCCTTGGCTAGACTCACTAAAATAAAAAGAGAAAAGACACTAATAAACAAAATCAGAAATGAAAGAGGGGAAGTCATCACGGATGCCGCAGAAATACAAAGGATCATCCAAGAATGCTATGAAGAAAAAAAAAAGAATGCTATGAAGGACTATATGCCACCAAATTCAATAACCTAGAAGAAATGGACAAGTTCTTAGAAACATGTAGCCTTCCTAGGCTGAATCACAAAGAATTGGAAAATATAAATAAACCAATCACCAGTAAGGAAATTGAATCAGTCATCCAAAACCTTCCCAAAAGCAAAAGTCCGGGACCAGATGGCTTCACTAGTGAAGTCTACCAAACCTTCAAAGAGGATCTAATACCAACCCTGCTCAAACTCTTCCAAAAAATTGAAGAAGAGACAGTATTCCCTAACTCATTTTATGAGGCCAACATTACCCTGATACCAAAACCTGGTAAGGACAACACAAAAAAAGAAAACTACAGACCAATATCTCTGATGAATACAGATGCAAAAATCCTAAACAAAATTCTAGCAAATCGAATACAACAATGCATTAAAAAGATTATTCATCATGACCAAGTGGGGTTCATCCCCGGGGCACAAGGATGGTTCAACATACACAAATCCATCAATGTGATATATCACATAAAATAAAGGACAAAAATCATATGATTATATCAATTGATGCAGAAAAAGAACTTAACAAGATACAACATCCATTTATGATTAAAAAACTTAATAAAATAGGTATAGAAGGAAAATACCTTAACATAATAAAGGCCACAAATGACAAACCCTCAGCTAATCTCATAATTAATGGTGAAAAACTGAAGCCCTTTGCTCTACGTTCAGGAACACGACAGGGCTGTCCCCTATCACCTCTGCTTTTCAACATAGTGTTGGAAGTCCTCGCCAGAGCAATCAGGCAAGAGAAAGAAATAAAGGCATCCAAATTGGGAATGAAGAAGTTAAATTGTTACTCTTTGCAGATGACATGATGCTATATATAGAAAACCCTAAAGAATCCACCAAAAAGCTATTAGAAACAATCAATGAATACAGTAAAATTGCCGGCTACAAAATCAACGTACAAAAGTCCATTGCATTCCTACATACTAACAATGAAATCTCAGAAAAAGAAATACAAAAAACAATTCCTTTTGCAATTGCAGCAAAAAGAATAAAATACCTAGGAATAAACTTAACCAAGGATGTGAAAGACCTATATGTTGAAAACTACAAGACATTTAAAAGAAATTGAAGAAGACACAAAGAAATGGAAAGACATTCCGTGCTCATGGATTGGAAGAATCAACATAGTTAAAATGGCCATATTACCCAAAGCAATATACATATTTAATGCAAATCCCCATCAAAATCCCAATGGCATTTTTAAAAGAAATAGAACAAAAAATCATCAGATTTGTTTGGAACCACAAAAGACCCCGAACAGCCAAAGCAATCTTAAGAAAAAAGAACAATACTGGAGGTATCACATTCCCTGACTTTAGCTTGTACTATAGGGCAACACTAATCAAAACAACATGGTATTGGCAGAAAAACAGAAACATAAACCAATGGAATACAATTGAGAACCCAGAAATAAAACCACATAAATATGGACTGATAATTTTTGACAAAGAAGCAAAAAACATACAATGGAGAAAAGACAGCCTCTTCAATAAATGGTGCTGGGAGAATTAGACATCCATGTGCAAAAGAATGAAACTGGACTGCTGTCTGTTACCACGTACCAAAATTAATTCAAAATGGATCAAAGACTTAAGCATAAGACGTGAAAAATAAACTGCATAGAAGAAAACATAGGTACTAAACTTATGGACCTTGGGTTCAAAGAGCATGTTATGAATTTGACTCCAAAGGCAAGGGAAGTAAAACTAAAATAAATGAATGGGACTATATCAAACTTAAAAGCTTCTGCACAGCAAAAGAAACCATCGACAAAATAAAGAGGCAACCAACTGAATGGGAGAAGATTTTTGCAAACAGAGCCTCCGATAAGGAACTAAAATCCAAAATATACAAGGAACTCATGCAACTCAACAACAACAACAACAACAACAACACCCAAACAACCCAATTGAAAAATGGGAAGGGATCTGAAGAGACATTTCTACAAAGAGGACTTACAAATGGCAAACAGACATACGAAAAAATGCTCAACATCACTAATCATCAGAGAAATGCAAATAAAAACCACAATGAGTGGCTGTGTTCCAATAAAACTTTATTTATGAAAAAAAAAAAACACACCACAATGAGTTATCACCTCACCCCAGTTAGAATGGCTATCATCAAGACAAATAGTAACAAATGTTGGAGAGGCTGTGGAGAAAAAGGAACCCTTATACACTGTTGGTGGGAATGCAGATTGGTGTAGCCTCTATGGAAGGCAGTGTGGAGGTTCCTCAAAAAATTACAAATAGAATTACCATATGACCCAGCAATCCTTCTCTTGGGTATCTACCCAAAAAATCTGAAAACATTTATCCATAAAGACACGTGTGCTCCAATGTTCACTGCAGTTTTATTTATGGTGGCCAAGACATGGAAACAACCAAAATGTCCTTCGATAGATGAATGGATAAAGAAGTGGTATATATACACAATAGAATACTATTCGGTGGTAAGAAAAGATGATATAGGAACATTTGTGACAACATGGATGGATCTTGAGAGTATAATGCTAAGCGAAATAAGTCAGATAGAAAAAGCAGAGAACCATATGATTTCACTGATATGTGGTATATAAACTAAAAACAACAAAAGAACAAGACAAATGAGAAACAAAAACTCATAGACACAGACAATAGTTTAGTGGTTACCAGAGGGTAAGGGAGGAGGTGAGGGTAAAGGAGGTCAAATATATGGTGATGGAAGGAGAACTGACTCTGGGTGGGGAACACACAATGGGATTTATAGATGATGTAATACAGAATTGTACACCTGAAATCGATGTAACTTTACTAACAAATGTCACCCCAATAAACTTTAATTAAAAAGAAAAAGATATTTCTGCAAAATTCTATCAGTACTCTGTCAACATGAGGTAACTGCTGGGTGAACATTTCCTTCAGGTGTTTACCAGCCACTCCAGAGCATTATCATGAGGACCTCCAGGGAAAGAGAAGTGAGGCGAGACTGGAAGTAGGGAGTTGATCAGTTTTGCCTTTATACACCTGTTTCACTTGTCACAACAAGCGTACATTATTTTATAATTTGAAATGCATCAAATAAAAAAATTAAGAGCTGTGGCAAAGACAATACTCTATGTTTACCAAATACCATTTTATTCTCTTCCTCCTGCATATACAAGATGACATTTCCCAACCTCCCTTGCGCTTAGGCTGGGATCATGTGACTGGGTTCTGACCAAAGAGATGTGGTAGAAGTAATGTACACCCTTTCCAGACCTGGCCATAAAAATCCCTATGTCAGCATCCACACTCTCTCTTCCTCTACTGTGGCAAACTTTTGAGGCCGCATGACTAAGGTGACACCATTGCAAAATGGATGGAGCTTAGAACCCAGAACCAAGGAGAGCAACCTGACCCACATCAGAAAATGACCTGTTGTATTAAGCCACTGAAAACATGGAGTTTCTTTGTTACTGCACCACAACCCTTCCTATCCTGACTAATATGGCATTCATACATGCCAGAGATTTTCAATGTCCCACAGAAGTCCTGAGAGAGCCTCTACTTCACACATGGAAATAGCCATTCAATGTTTTTGTTAACCGGTCTTTTTCAGATTCTAAGTTTATATGAAGACATATTTCTGACTATAGTTCCTTTCCCTTCTACCTCTGAATTACTTTCTCATTCTCACTTTGTTGTGATGTGTTTGTTCCAAAGGGAAATAAATCAAGGACTTCTCAGAAAGGAAATAGTGCACACACATTACATTCTTGTTTAAACAAGACCTAAAAAAGAGAGGAAATTTTATTATAGATTTTATTCCCCCTCAGGGACTATTCTGAATTTTATTATCTTAATATTTACTTATTGTTATAATAAAACCTTGGATAAACCATCAAGGGCTGAGTTGTTCTAAAAAGCCAGTGTTTCACAGACCTGGAGTTTATACATTTAGGCAATAAAATGCTGTTGGCTTTAAAATGTTTTGAAGAAAATATTTATGAAGCATATTAAATGAAGGATGGTGACATGTTTTACCTTTTCTTGGTGATTCAGGATTAGCCCAAATTCCTTGAATGTGCCACGCTCCCTTGGGGGCTTGTGCATGCAGTTACCTCTGCCTGGAATAGTCTTTCTTTGCCTTTGCCTACCTAAATTTTCCTCATCCTTTGGTTGTCAGCTCAAAAACCAGTTCCTGCAGGCACAACGGTATAAATTTCCTAAAACTTATTATCTGTTCACTTAAAACAGGCGATTTTTGTGGTATGTAAATTATACCTCAGTAAAGCTGTTAAAAACAAAACACACTGTCCAGAAGGTAAAACATAACACACACACCCCTCAAATATGGGCCGTAGTATAGTATGGAAAGGGAGAGGGGAAGTATTAATATCTTCACATTGGAGAAACCTGACAACTATGTCAGCCAGGTGATCAAGGTCAACAACAGTGATGTCGCATTAATAGTACCCTGATATGATGGCGCTTCACCTCTGTGGTCTTTCTCTCAGAAACCAGAATCCCAGGCTAATCATGAGAGAAATTCCAACAGAAGTGCATCCTACAATATACCTACCTAACCTGTACTCTTCAAAACTGTCAAGCTCATTAAAAACAAGGCAAGTCCAAGAAACTTTCACGGCTAAGAGAAGCCTAAGCAGACCACTACCATGTGCAATCCTGGATGGGATCCTGGAACAGAAAAAGAACCTGGGGTACAAACCAAGGAGATCTGAATCAAGTATGGACTTTAGTTAATCATAATGTATCAGTATTGGTTCATGACTTGTGGCAAATGTACCAGAGTAATGTGAGATGTTAATGATGGCAGAATATGGGTGTGGGATTTTTGAGAACTCTCCGTACTGTCTTCACCATTTCTCTATAAATCTAAAACTGTTCTAAAGACTAAAGTTCATGTAACTCACATTTGAAAAGATTTCCCCAGTCCCTCAAACCAGATCAAGTCCTCCATGCTGTATGTTCACGTGGCAAACTAGACTATTGACTAAATGATTGAATGAATTTATCACCCTTTGCAATTCTATGTTTGTGCGTTGTGCTCACTGATGTATCCTTGGTACAAGGTCCCTGACAGGTGCTTAGTCAGACATATAGTCAGTGCAGTGTCACGGAATGTAAGTTCCATGACAGCAGGATTTGTTCTGTTTTGTCTTCTACTGCAGCCTCACCACCGAGAGCGCCTGGCCCATGGAAGATACTCAGTAATGACAACTTCCTCCTCAATGGGCCAAGGAATCCTCTCCCCGTGATTGAGGCTTGGGGTACAGCCATTTTAGCTCAATCTGCCTGATTTCTTCAATAAAGCCTACAGAGGTGTTGATGGCAGATGAAGTGAGAGGCAGAGCGGACTGGTCCATAACTAGAGAGGAGAATGACACCAACCCTCAAAATGAAGGAAAAACAACAGAAAGAGCAAGATGGCCTCTGCACTCCCACCGGAGCTGTCCTCTCTGGTTCCAGTCAATCCTGGGACCTTCTGTCCTGGGAGACCCACCTGTTCCGTGTCGTCCAAAAACCCCATCAAATCCTGCTACTCAGGTTCAAGGTCACCAAGATTTTATCTGTACCGTGTTTGTCTAGTCTGTATTTCTGTTATGAAAGATGTTAAATCAAATAAATGTAGGGAAATACTACCCGCGGTATGATGATAAGAGCGGGGGGAGGGGCGGGGGGGGGAAAGGCCATAAGGATCAGACATGGGCCAAAAAAGGGAAAGGGGAGTCTCTAAAAGGGAAAGAAGAAGAAGAAGTAGAAATCAGTGAAAATGGCCTAATAAGGACACAGAAACAAAGTGTTGTGAATTCATTCATTCAGCAAATATGTACTGAGCACCGGCTATGTGCCAGGTTCCACTGTTAGGAATACAGCCCTTCACAAAACTATGGAAATAACTGCCCTCAAGGAGCTTGCATCCCAGTGGGAGGAGAGGGCGGCAGAGAGGAAACAAATAATTAAGCAAAAGAGACATCAGAGCGTGGTGAGTGCTCACACAGAGTTAAAATAGACAGTGTGTGACTAAGTGGTTATTTTATATTGGTTGGTCATGGAAGGCCTCCTGAAGAACATGACATTTAAACTGATATCAGAAGGATAAGAAAGTGCTGGAAGTGGGAAGGTGGTGGAGGGTGAGTGGGGGGACAATCTAGCCAGAGGGCAGAAGCAGTGCCCTAAGGCTCCAAAGAAGTATCCTGAAGAAGAGGGGAGGGGCTCGCCCCCCCAGCGAACATTTGACACTGTCTGCAGACGTTGTGGTGATCACATGTGGTGGTTCTGGGTGGTGCTACTCCTGTGTCTAATGGTTAGAGATCAGGGATGCTGTAACTATCCCACAGCGCACGGAACAAACCCCTACGCAAAGAATTACCCAAGAGCCAGCCCGGTGGCTCAGGCGGTTAGAGCTCCATGCTCCTAACTCCGAAGGCTGCCGGTTCTATTCCCACGTGGGCCAGTGGGCTCTCAACCACAAGGTTGTCGGTTCAAATCCTCGAATCCCACAAGGGATGGTGGGCAGCGCCCCCTGCAACTAAGATTGAACACGGCACCTTGAGCTGAGCTGCCTCCCAGATGGCTCAGCTGGTTGGAGTGTAGGCTCTCAACCACAAGGTTGCCAGTTCGATCCCGCAAGGGATGGTGGGCTGCGCCCCTGCAACTAGCAACGGCAACTGGACCTGGAGCTGAGCTGTGCACCCCCCACCCCACAACTAAGACTGAAAGGACAACTTGAAGCTGAACCGCACCCTCCACAACTAAGACTGAAAGGACAACTTGACTTCGAAAAAAGTCCTGGAAGTACACACTGTTCTCCAATAAAGTCCTGTTCCCCTTCCCCAATAAAATCTTTAAAAAAAAAAAAAAAAAAGAATTACCCAAAATGTCAATGGCGCCAATGTTGAGAAACCCTGCCCTGAGGCCTCCACAGGCTTGTTATCTTCAAGGGGTAGGAAGCAGGAGCCCACGCCTGGAGGAGAGGAGAAAAGGCGGCAGTGCTGTGCAGGAAGGCAGGGAACCAGGTAGGGGCCAGACGGTGCACACCTTGTACACATGGCAGCGAGCTGGCATCTTACTCTCAGTGTGGTGAGGAGACCGCGGATGTTTTAAAACTGGGCAGTACACAGGGATTCATTTATTTTTGGAAAAAATTACTCCGGCTCTTGTGTGGAATGTGGTGGGAGGGGCAAGTGTGAGTGAAAGAGACCTGCTGGGTGGTTTCTGTAGTGGAGAGGTGATGGCGATTGATACAGGTAATGGCAGAAATAAAGATTTGAGATTTAATTTGGAGGTCGAACTCACAGGTCTTGCTGACGACATGAATGTGGAGGGTGAGGGAAAGAGAGGAATGAAGGATTAATTGCAGGCCAGTTTCATAGGTGTGTGACCAACGCAACAGCTGTCCCCAGCCCAGGCCGGCAGTGACCTAGGAGAGCTCTCGGCTACCCTGGATCCAGGAACCCATCCCACTCCAGCCCTGAGGCTGCAGTCCCCTTGGGGTGGCCTGTCCGCTGCGGGTTGGGTCAACAGACCTGTGGGCAGGGGGCACTGCCTGCCGTGCTGCTGGCTGGGGTTCCACATCTTCATCTGCATCGGGTCTGGCAGACTGGATAGCTGGCCCTGCTAGAAGGTTTCCAGCTTGAGCAACTAGGTGCTTGGTGCCATTTACCGAAATGGGGAGGAGTAGGGGTGGGGTACAAGGTGTAGTTTGGGACATGTCTCATCTCGAGATGCCTGTGAGACAGCTAATTGACAAGAACAAGTAGACAGTGTGTACACCTATCTACAGCTCAGGAAAAGTATAAAGTGGTTGGTATAAAGTCATGAGAATGAGGGTGCAGCTGCTGTGAAAAGCCAGTCTGATGGTTCCTCAAAAAACTCAACATAAAATTACCATATGACTGCACTTATGGGTATACACCCCAAAGACGTGAAAGCAGAAACCTGAGCAGGTATGTAGACAATCACTGTAGACAAGCAGCGTTTTTCACAATAGCTGAAATGTGGGAACTCAATGCCCATCGATGAATGAATGGATAAACAAAACATGATACACGAGTATATGTACCATGGAGCATAATTCAGCCTAAAACGGGAAAGAAATTCTGACACAGGCTACAATGTGGATGAACCTGGACATGATGGTCAATGAAATAAGCCAGACACAAAAGGACAAATATTGTGTGATTCCACGTACACGAGGAACCTAGAAGAGGCACATTCACAGAATGGTGGTTACTGCGAGTTGGAGGAGAGGGAGGTGAGGAGTTAGTATTTCGTGGGCACAGAGTTTCCGTTTGGGAAGAAGAGTTCTTGAGACGGACAGTCAATAATGATGGTCGCACCAACAACGTGAATGTACTTAACGCCACTAAAGTGTACACTTAAAAATATTCAAAACTGTGAATTTTATGTTATGTGTATTTTACCACAGTAAATAATACAGCACCTACTTATTATTCTATGTTGAATGTTTCCTGGCTGCCCAGCTCTGTTCTAAGTGCTCTCCTTGTCCCGGTCAATAGAAAGAGTGGGAGTGGTCTTAGATTTATCTTGTGGGTAGGAGGTGGCAGAACCCCCCAATCTGCCAGCGTGACTGCTTTAACCCAGGGAGGCCCATGCAGGGCCCGGCCTCACAGCACATGAGCTGCCTTTCCTAAACCTCTCTTAGATGTGAACCCTGCCCCTCTCTGTCCCCCCCCACCATAAAGCCAGAATTTCATTTTATTGCTCCCTGTTACCTTAGACATATTCCTTACATTTTTGGCCCCAGTTTGCGTTGGGAAGACCTTTGATGTGTTAAAGGAGCCAGGTAGGACGGTCTGTGTGGGCAAGTCCAAGGCTGTCATGGTTAGTGAGCGGTACCCTAGTCACACTCACGTGAAGAGAAAGGGGATAGAAACAGGGTGCCCTTCTCTAGTCCCAACTCTGAGGAGGGCAATTTAAGTTCTAGTTTAAAAACAACCATCAATGTCTCCTTGCTTTTCTATTCTTAAGCACAGCGCTTTAGGCAGAGCTTTCTCCACCCACCTGCCCACCCTGGCATGCGCCCTCTTTCCTAACTCTAACTGCTCCATAATTATTGCCTTCATGAGGTATTTGGGATCCTCAAAACCGACACAAATACATTTTAATGTACATGCATGCATATTAGTTTGCTGGAGCTGCCATAACAATATACCACAGATGAGGGGATTTAAACAACAGGAATATATTTTCTCACCCTTCTGGAGGCTGGAAGTCCAAGATCAAGGTTGGCTTCTTTTGAGAACTCTCTCCTTGATTTACAGACGGCCACCTTCTCCCTGTGTCTTCATAGGGTCTTCCTTCTGTAGGTGCCTGTCTTAGTCCATTTGGGATATTATGGCACCTGCTATATCATAAACGAGGTGGCTTGTAAAGAGCAGAAACGGATGGCTCACGGTTCTGGAGGCTGGAAAGGCCTGCATCACAATGCTGACAGATGGGATGTCTGCTGAGGGCCGGCTTCCTGGTTCATAGACAGCTGTCCCCTCTCGGAGTCCTCGCAGGTAGAGGGATGAGGGAGCTTTCTCAGGTCTCTTTTAGGGCACTAAGTCCACTCACAAAGGCTCTATCTTCATGACCTAATCACGTCTCAAAAGTCCCCACTCCTAACACTATGGTCCTGGGGGTTCGGACTTAACGTATGAATGGTGGGAGGGACACAAACATTCAATCTATAGCAATATCTGTGTCCTGATCTCCTCTTTCCCTAAGGACACAAATCATACTGTGTTAGGTCCCACCCATCTGACCTGGTTTTACCTAAATTACCGTTTCAAAGGCCCTCCCTCCAAATGAAATCCCATGCTGAGGTTCTGGGGGTAAAAGTGTCAATATATGAATTTGGAGACAGGGGGGCACGATCCAGCCCATAATAGCATGTGAATGACTGAAGAGGTTCTGCTGAATATAGCATTAGCACAAGTTCAACCAACTTTGCTTAACTTACTGGAAATAGCTAAATTTTTAGCAAGAGAGGCAGTGAAACTGCATTGTTTTATCATCTTCATTTCTACTCTCACTACTTTTAAACAAAATTTCAAAAACAATATTTACAGTAGTATAAATCTCAACATTGGTTAGCTGTGGTTTTCTACTCATTTTTTATTTTTTAATTCTTCAGCTCTATAATCCATCCTCAGAACAAGGCAGATGTCAAAAAACAACCACAACCTTGTTGTCATCAACTGCAGCAAATAGCAAGAGAATAAGCAAGAGAATCCAGCTCCCAAGGGCATGTTGAACTCACGTCACCCAGAATTCCACCAAGTGGAAATGACAACCGTTAACATTAGGTGTGTTCCCTTGGTTTTTTTCTGTGCACCTGTATCTTATACTGTTGAGAATACCCTTCATATTGAAACCAGAGTCATTTTTCTTTGTTACTTTTTATCATACTTATTTCCTAACATCCTTAAAAATTATTCATTGCCATGTCTAATGGGGGCATAATACTGCAGTGTTTCATGCCGTCATTTCCTTACCCATTTCCAACTGTTGGACATTTAGATTGTTTCCAGTTTCTAACAATTACAAGTAATGCTGACAAACAACATTGGCACATATCCTTGCCTGCATTTCCGATGATTTCTTAGGCTACTTTCCTGTAAGTGAAATCACTATGTCCAATGTACACACGTTTGTTTTTAAGGCCTTTGGAACACAGGAAAATAGCTGTCTTTTCAGGTTCCATGACAGACTCTTCCCCCGATGCTAATCCAGTATTTGGTGTATCCTCAGCCTCTGCACCTTTCCACCCAAGCATAATTTTTACTCCCAGTAATTACAGTGTGCTGTGGTAGGTACGGGGAATAAAAAGACAACACAGCTGCTCGTAGGGAAAAGGGTAAAGAGATGCTTCTTGCATTTACGAAGCACCTCTCCTTTGAAGAGCTCAAAGGTTTTCCGATACACGGTCTCATTAATCTTCACAGATCTGTTGTTTTTCCTTCTAATGCACATCCAAACATAAGCCTTATTTATTGGCCAGTATTTATGCATTCACTGTGCTCCTATCTTCCTAACATTCCCTCAAATGGCTTTTATATTTGGGGCTTCTGGTTCCTGCAGATGACAAAGAGCCCCAAACTGAGTTCATGCATTGAGACGTATAGGAGGAAAAGAGGAAGGACAAGTAGTCCCAGTTTAAGAATGATAAGAGACATTAAGTAACCCGGCACAGGGCATCCCTGGCTGGAAAAAAAGGCAGAAGCCCGAAGTGAAAGGTGTACATGGGTAGGCTGTTTTCTTTCAAAATTGCTTGCTTTCACCTTTTTGCATGAATACATTCAAAATTTCTGACTTTGTAGACATTTTTTGAAATGGATTATGGTAGACAGGCTAATGGCACCTTCAAAAATGTCCCCGTCCTATCGTCAGAACCTGTAAATACGTTACCTTACGTGGCAAAAGTGGCAGCCTTTGGAGATGTGATTATATTAAGGATTTTCAGAGGGGAAGATTATCCTGGATTATTGGGTATAATCACAAGGATCCTTAAAAGAGGAAGGCAAGGGGAGAGTCAGAGAGATGCTCGAAGATGCTACGCTGCTGGCTTTGAAAGTGGAGGGAGGGGACATGAGCCAACAAATGTAGGTGGCCTCTAAACGCTGGAAAAGGCAAGGGAACGTTCTCCCCAAAGCCTCCAAATGCACACGGCCCGATTAACACCTTCATTTTAAACTCAGACCCCTGTCAGACTTCTCACCTCCAGAACTGTAAGAGAATAAATGTGTATTGTTTTAAGCCACTAATTTTGTGGCAGCACGAAGAACCTAGTAGATGGTATATATCCTAATGCTCCAAAGACTTACTCTAGCAATTTCATTAAGATGGCTGAAAATTGATAAATTTAAAGCAAAAGAAATACTACATTTAAAATTCCAGAGTAAAACTACAAGGAAATGAAATGCACATTATTCTTTTGAATTGAAACAAATACAATTGTCTCACCTTTCATGGTCACTATGGGCTGTGAGCACCAATTGATCACAGAGACAGGGTGAGGTACCTAAACTGAGAGAAAGGGGAGAAAAATAAGGACCAGGTATGACTGAACCTGGCTCCAAATTTAAAAGGAAACTCCGAAGGTAGGAAACATATGAGTACCGAAGAGCTCAGCAAGGCGGCTGGCTATGCGGGTGAGACCAGGAACCTGAGCAGACAGGAATCCTGAAGCTCAAGGCAGGGCCAGAAACTAGGAAGAAGAGAATGACGGCAGACACAGGGCACCCCCACAGGGAAATCTGTAAAGGAAGGGGCTGTCCTTGTTAGCCAAGATGCCTCTGACATCTTCTGGGTTCCTTCTGGGTCAGCAGCCATTCTGGAGGCACAGATGTCGGACCGGCTAAGAAGTGTGAGGGACACACCAGTCAGGTTAGCCTTGCTGGCAGGGAGTGTGGGGCCACAGCAAAGGACACATTTTGACATTTGCTCAATTATAGAATAAGTTATTTTATTTATTTGGTCATTTTTAAAAACTTTTTCCTGTGAAAAATTTCAGACATACACCAGAAAGGAGAAATAGCCAATTTTATTTGCACCCTCAATTACTTTCCCCTGGGGAAGTAAGTCCCAGACTATAGGGACCGGGTCCTCAGGCAGAAAAGCTAGCAATCAGGGTCTCCTGGCTCCATGGGGAAGGAGGAGAGAGGGCGGCAAGGCGTCAGAGGACACTATCGAGAGAGTGAAAAAAGAGAACAGGAGACAATATCTGAAAATCACATATCTGATAAAGAGTTAATATTCAGAATATATGAAGAACTCCTACAATTTAACAAAATGATAAACAGCCCAATGTAAAAACGGACAAAGGGCTTCAGGAAACATTTTCCAAAGAAGATACAGGAATATTCAACAAGCAAGGACGGTCAACATTGCTAGTCGTTAAGGAAATCAAAACCACAATGAGGAACTATCTCGCACCCACTAGGATAACGTGAATCAGAAAGACAGACAACAATAATAAATGTTGGTGAGGATGAGGAAAAACTGGAACCCAGGTACATTTGTGGTGGGTATGTAAAATGACGCAGCTACTACGGAAAACAGTTTGGCAGTTCCCCACAAAGCTAAACATAGACACATAGAATTATCATATAACCCCACAACTCCACTCCTAGGTTTATACCCAAAAGAATTGAAAACAGAAACTTAAGTAGATGCTGTACTCCAATGTTCATTGCACCATTCTTCACAATAGCCAAGACATTGAAACATCCCAAGTGTCCAACAACAGATAAATAGATAAACAAGATGTGGCCTATACATACTATGGAATATTATTCAGTCATAAGAGGAATGAAGTTCTGACACGTGCTGTAACATGGATGGACTTTGAAAACGTTATGCTAAGTGAAATAACCAAACAGAAAAGGACAAATGGTGCATGATTCCATTTACATGGACTATGTAAAACAGGAAACTGGTAGAGACAGCAAGTAGATTGGAGGTTACCCTCAGCTGGAGGGAGGAGGAAATGGGGAGTTACTGCAATAGGTACTGAGTTTCTGCTTGGGTGTGGAAGGGTTTTGGAAAGAGTGGTGATGGTTGCATAACTGTGAAGATAGTTAATGTCACTGAAAAAATAACACTTTTTTTTTAAAATGTACACTTTAAAAAATAACTAAATGACAACTTTTATGTTATATATATTTTATGACAATTAACAAAAAGAGGGAGGCAAGAGGTCAAAGTCAGAAAAAAAAGAGATGTAAGGACAGAAGCAGAGATTGGAAGTAACATAATTTGAAGATGGAGGAAGGTGCCAGGAGCCAAGAAATGCAGGCGGCTTCTCAACATTGCAAAAGGTAAGGAAACAGATTCTCCTTTAGAGCTTCCAGAAGGAACACAGCCCTGCCAATACCTTGACTTTAGCTCTAAGACTCCTTTCGGACTTCCCACCCCCAGAACCATAAGATAATACGGGTTGTTTTAAGCTAAGTCTGTGGTGAGTTTTTACATCAGCCATAGGAAACTAATACATGGATGTAAAACCTTAGTTATCACAGTTCACTAAGCATAATACATTAATCCACCTTTTAGTTGATCCACGTGACTTTTAAAGTTCCACTTCCAGGAGTCCTACAGTTTGGGTACAAGTGCTCAAAGCTGGCAGGAGGGGCCCACTCTGTGTATGGCCAGCATGCTATCAGACTGGAATTCGCTGAGTGACTCGGGCTGTCAGACCGCGGTGCCCTTTTATGAAAAGTTGTGGAATGGATTCAATTACTGATATCCAAAGGATAATAATTTTCACTCCAAAGACAACCCTGCAGATTCATGCACATGGGGATTGTATAATTCATGAAAATTATACCTGTGTCACACAGGTGGGACACATTCTTGTGTTTACTGCCTCACATGTCTTGTCCCTTCTCTACACTCCAGAAGCACCAGGCCCAACCTCTTACCACACTGTTCCCTGGAGGGCTGGAACTGGGTCTTACCGTAGTACAGAACTGACATTTTCATCCTTATCTCTACTCATGGAATAAAGGGCTTTCTATTTGATGACATACTAGGTGGGGAGGTAACATTCTGAGAGTATCCTAAAACATTGAAAACAAGCAGGATGTCCCAAGGACATTATATCCTAATAAGTGACACCTAGAGATACAATAGCTTCTAAGAAACTACAGAACTTCAATATCTGGTCCCAATATCTCTCTCCAACAACTCTCCTAACACCAAGATCTTTATTCCTGAGACACCCAGGAGGTGTTTCTCTAAAAACACCAGCCGATAGCTAGTTTCAATCCGTAAGATTCTTTATGCTGAATTCCAAAGCTGCTTCTTATTCATTTATCACCCTTACATGACTTTGCGCCATGAACTTGATAACTGCTAATCAAGTTACAGACAGGTGCAGCGGGCTCAGTTACCTGAGCTCCAAGCCAGGGGCTGCAGATGTCCTTCAGGTGGTAACACAGGTGGGTACAAGGGCTCTGCTGTCAGGGGCTGTCAATCAGTATCCCCAAGGCTGGGCAGTGGGTTTTCTGACAATCCCAGGGGTGCCAGCGTTTACTGTGCTGAGCCACACATAACCAAGGAGTGGAACCAGGCGGGACGGCAGTGGCCCGAGGCATTATTTACCACTCGGTCAAATCACTTCTTCCCAAGAGATACCTGGTCAGCCTTTGGTTTCTTGCACTTTGCTTACAGGCTAAGGTAAATAAAGGAAGAGTGGTAAATCCACCTGCCCTTTCTTTCTTCCTGTTCGCCCCATGAAAATCGCTCCGCATGTACAGGGGATCAGTAAACAACAAACCAAAGAGACTTTTGTCAAAAATAAACTAGGTAGAAAGTAAAAGAAGTCTGACAATCAGTCCTTCCCATTCAATAGAAAACTTCTCCAAATCACTTTTATTTTTTTCTAATTACAAAAGGCATGCATATTTTCTGTAAATAATTTGGAAAATAGAGAAAAACACAAAGAAAAAAACATAAATCATCTGTAATCCTACCATCTTGAGATAACCATGGTTCCTTCTCCAACACCCTCTATACTCTTACCCTGCCTTATTTTTGTGCATAGTTCTATTATATTATTATTATTATTATTATCATTATTATTATTATTATTATTACTTATTGTCTGTCTACCTCAGTCAAACGTAAAGTCCATGAAGGCAGGGAATTTGTGTCCCTGAGCACCAGGAACAATGCTCAATAAGTATTTAGCAAACGAATAAATAGACAATTTGGTGTATAACCTTCTAGTCTTTTTTCCTAAAAAATATGCATAAATTATGTTTCTAAAGCATTATTTGGTTAATTTTCAAAACCATTCTATTATCAAGAGCCCCAAGAAGAGTACCTGAAGCACTCACGATTTGAAACGTAGAGCCCCACTTGATTCAGCTACACTTATTTTTCTCTCGGTGATTTCCAAAGCAGCAGCAGCTTTGGGGAATGGCTCCTGGAGAATGGATGGCAATACTGACATCCCAGCTAGGGCTGGAAGCCTTTAACAGGCTGCCTAACATGACCATGTGGCTCCCCTTCAGTGTCATGCGGCTGCTGGCATGTGCACAGATAAACACAAAAAGTGACTGGCTTTACCCAGAGGTAGAGTTCTGCAGACTGGACACCATGGAAAGTCAAGGGCGTGGGGGCACCAAAAAGCAAGCGCAAAATTAAGGCATCTGAATGGTGGCTCACTGACGCTCCAGCTGACCCCATTCCTCACCCTCAGATTTGCCTTGCCTTCGAAAATTTGAGAGCATCTGAAGGGACCTATTTTAACATGCTCTCACTTTACATTAACGTTCTTGTGACTCTTCATCTACACTGTCATCTTTCTTCTCGTCTCAGAAACAAACATCCTCGTTCCTTCCCATGGTTCCTTCTTCCTGTGTGCTTACTGGTGTCCCCTACAAACCTCCCTACGATTCTCCTCCATCAGTCATCTCCTCTCTCTGTTCATTTCTCCAGTCTTTCCTGACATATCAATTCCTTCCCCCCTTTCTATGACTGTCCTCAAACTACCCAATCCTAAAAAAAATCCTCCTTCCCACTGATGACACCATCCCATCTCGCCCCTCTCTTCCTGTCAATCTGATCGAAAGAGAAGTTTATACCTGTTGTCTCCATCTCCTCCCCACCCCCTTTCCTTAACCTCCACCTCAACCCCAAGACCTCCAATGACCTTCTAGTTACTCTATCTAAAGCCTTCTCTCACCTCATTCTTCTCCACTTCTCTGTAGCATCTCACACTGTCAGCTCTCACTGACAACTACAAAACTGCTGGCAAGCTGTCTCCTTGGAATTCCATGTTCATGTTTCTATCCACCGTCCTAATACATCCTACTCACTGATGACAAATTAATCTTTTCAAGGTGCAATTGTGTTGATGTAAGATTAATTTAATTTCTTTCGATGGCTAAACCAGTAAATTAGAACAAAAGTGTTAAATATACTGGGTCAGGAATTTATCAAGATATTTAATAAGTCTCTCACTCTCGGAGAGAAGGCTGAGAAATATGGACTGGAACATGCATCACACAGGAGCTTTTCAGCAGAAGACTTTTCATAGATGCAAACAAAGTCGGTCCAGGGTGAAAGCTCAATGGCTCTACCCACCATCAACTGGCATGCATGGCCATTGCCATTGTCACTAGTTTTTAGTGAATTTGAACATGTAAATGCTAAGGAGTGTCCTGCAAACGTGATGCAATTTGTTGCCCCACCTATCCTGTTCCTTCTAAAATTGCCTTTCGTGCAGCAAAAGTCGATGAGAGGCATTGTGGAGCCATACTTCTGATTTATCATGTACTCAGACCTGAACCAAGACTGGGATAAACCACCTGTCTGCAATATCCAAGAAGGTCTCTAGCGCCCAGGCCTTCTTCACCAGCTCTTACGGTCAGATCTCCTTTCCTGCCCAAGATCTCATCTTCTCACGGCTGAGAAAGTCCCCTCTCAAACCCCTCCGCTGCTTCCCCAGGTATACTCACTAGACGCTACAGAGCATCTCTATATTTCGCACTGCGGTTAGAAGAAGACTTAAATTGTCTTAAATGTGCCACCAGGACACACATTTTTAAAAGTAAAATTAAACTGCTCCATTAAAAAAAAATTCACATTTGAACACTCTGACGCAATAATGCTCACTCTCCTGTACAAATATTAGCTGTGTCACCTTTACAGAAACTCCTCATCAAAACTATCCTCTGGCTCATGTTGTAAAGTACAGCAACTACGTATATAAAGCGAAGGGTCGAAAACCATCAATTAATTGCTTCAGGGACAGACACATGTGCTGTTATTTGCTAGTTTTCTTTCCTCTTCTTCTATTTCTAGATTTTCTCCCCATTTCTGTTTCTGAAGTTTTTCTTTTAAAAATTGCCAAGATTTTTAACGAATCTACTCACTTTCATTCCCTCTCTCTTAACAGCTTCACCAACGCAGTCTTCCATCTTTGGACTCTGGATGAGCCCGTAGCGAGCCCACAGATGGGAAAACGTGGCTCTGTCCCTTAGGCGACTGTCAATTCCACAGCATCCTCAAATTTTGCTAAACTTACGGATGATGTGTTTATGTCTTCCCTCTCTGTCTCCTGCAGTGGCCTCATATCTAGAACACAAATTCAATTTTAGTTACTCAAAACACTTAGCAGATAATTCAAAACGCGCAAAGGGCTATACTTCCCTGTCCCAATCCCTCGGTTTCCTACGCACAGGTTGCCATTGTCACCAGTTTCTTGCAGCTCATGATGTCATTTGCCAATTCACGCAGGTCCGGTGTGAATACTGTATTTTCCCGTGTGGCTTTAGGCTACTTAAGAGAAAATGCCCCCATTCTACTCAGCGAGCTTGAATAGCCATTCCACTTTCAGGGCCACTGAAATGGCACTTCCTCAAGGAAGCTTTTCCTTTCCCTCCCCAGCCCGTGTCAGGTGACTCTCCTTTGTGCTTTTGACACTAGGTACTTCCTCTGCTTATCAAGCAGAGTGGAAATCGCCTGCCTATTTCTTGCCGTGGGGCAGGGAGCAGTACAGCTCCTGGCACATGGGACGCATTCAGCAAAGAATGTATTATCTGAATACCTGCATATATTCCAAATTATGCTAAGTCCTGGGAATGCAAAGGTATATAAAGTATGGCATCTACCCCAACCGTTATAGCATCTTCACAATTTACCAAAACAAACAAACAAAAAAAAAGCACAAAGAGAAAGGTCCACTTCTATTAATTCTACTCTTAATCTATGCTCACTTGGTAGCACAATCAGTTGTTCTCACAATCATTTGCATGATCTGTGCTTTCTCTTCCTGTTACTAAGTGGTCTACAATCCTCCTTTATTGCCAAAATGTAGCCCAAGACTCCCATCCGTCTGACTGGCCCCATGTCAAAAGATTTTCCCTTGCCTTGACTATTTTCATTCTCCAAAGCGGCACCTGATTAGTGCTGCAGTGCCAACTACTGAAAATACTGCAAGGAGATAGCTGGTGAGAGTTTACCACCTGTTTTTAAAACTTCCCTTGAAAAGTGACAGTTTACAAATATAATGTCTTGAAAAAAAACACTCAGAGGCAGCTTCTGTGTGGGTGCTTTGGGGTGTCAGAGCAGTAAAGAGATAAATAGGCTCAGCAGAGTCCCTTCTGGGTCTTCAGCCAGCCACCAGACTTGGGGCAGGCAGGCTAACAGCTCTGAGCTTCTCCTGTGTGACAGGGACCCTGAGGCTCCACAAGTCGTTCTGGGGTTTGTGAAAGCATTAACTGAACTAACAATTGCAAATGTCTAGTATACTATGTGGATGGAAAGGGAGCCACAGGTTAAACCTGACAAGCTCAGGAGACTGAAAATAACCACATAGGATGGTGTGAACATAAAAATTCCTAACTAAGGTGGGCCATGGCGGGAAGTCACACCTTTAGTATGTAGCTTCCTTGACAAAGGTCAATCTCTCTCCACCTTAAGTGAGCCTGTCTATTGTCTTTTTGCAGCTAGGATAACATGGAATGTAATCCCTTTTTCTGAACCAGAGCAGGAAACTATAGAATCCCACACTATTATGTTTGTCCCCTAATTACCATCTCTATGTGCTGTAAAAAGTGAACTATTAACTATCCTGTAACCACATATGTAAAATAAGTACCTGTCTCTCCAATTTATTTTCATCGAATCCCAGAGATCCCCCCCAACCCCGCCCTTTTGCTTTCTCCCACCCCCTTAATCTACCACCAACAGACTTCATGTAACCCTCCTCCTTTGAGTCTATGTCTAAAATAAGCTGCAAACCACCATTTTGGGGAGCATTTTTTCAATCAGTTGAGATTTTTGCTTCCCGGCAGTTATCGTCAGTTTGGCTCAATTAAACTCTTACACGCTTTCTCTTAGATGAGATGTTTTCTCATCGACAACTATCTGACACATCCTGAGGGTTCAGTATCGCTAAAAGGTTAGGAGTCATTTCTGTGTTATGATGACATCTTTGATACTTAGCTTTTTTTTATTATTAGTTTCAGGTGCACAAAACAGCATTTTTTAATTATTTAAAATTTGAAAGCTGTCTTTAACTATACAATCCTACTTAAGTAAAATGGAGCGTCTGCTCCTCTCAATGGCCTCAGGCAAATCCCCTTATCCCAACAGTATTTTTCTTGCAGTCAAACAGGATGGGGTTGGGCTAAACAGATGATAGACACTCAAGAGACAAAACAATCAAATGCAATGGGTGAGTCTTAATTGGATTCTTGTTTTGTTTTTTTTTTAAAAAAAAACAGCTAAAAATATTCTTGGCATTGCTGATATTTAAATATGTCTGCCTATTAGACACTATGAAATTCTTTTTAGTTTTCTTAGGAGTGATAGGGGTTTTGTGGGTATGCTAAAGAATATTGTTACTCATGGGACATGCATACTGAAGTATGATGGCCACAAATGTTTAAGGAAAAGGAATATATGAGTTTGTGTGTGTGCACACGAACATGTATGTTTGTGTATACAGAGAAAGATTGAAATAGAGCAAATATATTTTTTGAAATGATCTCTCAATTCGCTTTTTGCTGTCATTTCAAATTTCTAAACTGCATCAAAACCCTATGACCAAATATTGGGGAAAAAAATTTAAATCAACAGTAAGTCTATTTGAACAAGAAACACATTCTTTATCTTCTTTCTTACCTTTCAGGTTCTAATTTGGGCCTTTAAAATCTAAATAGTCTGTCCTACCTGTCACATCTTAATAAAGTCTCAAAACTTCTCATATGCTAAAAATTGTATCTTTTAAAAATCTTCTCATTAGTTTTCTTTTTATCTTCATTATTATCAACATTTTTACTCCCTTCCCTTCTCTCAAGGCCCTTCATGCTTCAGGCTTTAATCAGGACCTGCCTTGCCTCTCCTTAGATTTTATTCTTAATGTGTGTTAGTCTTCATTTGTTCTTTCATATTCATCATTTACATATATTTCCCTCCTTCTTCCTGGCTGACAATATTTTCCTGTAGATTTGTCTCCTGTTCCGGGCAGTAATTTAGTTCTCTAATTTGCCCTGCCTTCACTACACTTCTTATTACCTCTTCATCTTTTTCATTATCTCCTATTCCCCTACACTCCCAGGAGAGGGGGGCTGCTTGGCACTCCCTGCTGCCCCCCCCACACACACCTCTGCCTGCCTTTCTCACATCCAGTCCTCAGCTCCTTTGCAAACCTGGATGGTTTTCTTTAAAGAAGTGTGTGTGTGTGTGTGTGTGTGTGTGTGTGTGTTGCACTTAAACATTTTTAACTGAAAAACTGAAATGCCATGGCATTTCACCCTCTCCTGAGGGTGTAACAATGGCGCCTGCCCAGAAGCAGTCCTCCACTGTCATCTCTGGCCTGTTTTTCCGGAGCTGATTTGGTTGATTAGGCGCTTGGAGAGAAGCAAGGCTGGCCCACCTCAATCTGTTTACTTAGGTTCCTGCCTTCGCCCTCCCGGCACCTCCCGGTGGAGTTCACGCTAAACGAGCGCTCCTCGCCCTCGCCATCCGCCCCGCCCCCGCTCCAGCTCCACCCAGGGGTTCCAGGCACTTCACCTTTTCTCTGGTTCACAGAACCCTTGAATGATAATCCTTCTTTATTTTCCTGAACTTCTGAACTCCTCCTGAGTCTTTACCTCCGGTCTTTGGCAATCAGCCTTGGATTCCTTTATCTGTCCTTGGCCTGGCTGGAACTTTTGCCCAGGAAGAATAACAATGACCAGTTTTCCCTGACTCTCAGTTCTTTCCCGCAGTTTCTTGCAGTTGACCACAATGACATACCACGCTGCATTTTTCTTTTCCCCCTCTTCTCTCCTTCCTTTTAGCTAACCAAAGTTCACCTGTGTCTGTACTCATAATCCAGTGTTTTGTGGTGTTTTCTTTCTCTCTGCGCTCTGGTCTCCATTGTGGGGCTACCTCCCCCACCCACCTCTTCTATTCTGATCCTGG
Source organism: Rhinolophus ferrumequinum (assembly GCF_004115265.2). NCBI lineage: Eukaryota > Metazoa > Chordata > Mammalia > Chiroptera > Rhinolophidae > Rhinolophus > Rhinolophus ferrumequinum. Next base: position 219,224 of record NW_022680355.1, on the reverse strand, counting down.
GCAAACCGAAATCTTTGCTCAGGTCACAGAGAGATTATTTCACCACCTCGAGGAAGGTTCTCCCCGCAGCCTGCACACCGAGGTGGCCAGTTTCAGGGGGTCCCATGTTTAAATGCTCCCTTCAGTAATCCAGTAATAGGGCTGTCCTCTCAAAAGTGGAAGGATTATTCCATCACCTCCCTGCCACGTGCACTGTACATTCCTCTCTCCACACCCCAACTGGCTCAGGATTTTACTTGGCTGGCTTCGTAGCTGCTTGTTAGCCATACTAAAATAGCATCTTTTGTAACCATGTTATTTCTCATTGAAGACCTGCGGTAAAAGCATGTTTCTTGTCCTGCTTGGTGCAGTGCAATTGAAAAATTAAATCAGAGACTTCCATTTTGAGCCCTAAATATTTTTAAAGATGTGTCATCCACTGTCCTTCTCTAAAGGTTTACCAACACACTTATTCTAGGAAATTAAATTTTATTAACATATCTTTTGGGATTACAATCCAGAGACTCTGTACTTTGAATTCTCTAAACAAAATTCCTGCCTTGGACTATTTTAAAACATCCTTTCTAAATGACTGGGTGATCAGTTCTCGTCAAATCAACCAACAACTTGTGTCACTCCTTTTTCCTTTGGGGGTGAGTTTCCTTTCTTCTTGTGGAAAACGAGGGGAGCTAATAACAGTATCACTTTGTACCTCCGACTGCCCACAGTAAGCACAGCTTTTCCTGTGCTCTCCCCAGGCCCACGTAAGGTCTGACTGCCTCTACTCCCTTTTCTATCCTGCGTCGATGACTAAAACTCATTAGAAGAAAGCTGTTCTCCGCTAATTCCTCTGAGCAATCCTGCCATCAGCCAACCGGTCAACAGGTATTTACCAAGCAATTCTAGTGGACTGTCCTCACGAAAATAGCCCTGGCAAATTCCTACCATGCCAAGGCATTGAAGCAACGTGTGAGGAGGCACCCTCGTCTCCATTGGCAACATATAGCACACCCCCAGGTTGTCCCCCCATGTTGTAGGCGCACAGTGTCAGGGAGGAAAAACTTTACCCTCTTAAGTTCTATACACGGAAGTCTGCAAATTAAACTAACAAAACACAGATTAACAGGAGGAAAGGCATACAAATTTAATGAACATTCTATAAGCACAGGCATTCATAGAAAAGAAGTGAAACTCAAAGAGATGATTAGACTGGGGGCTTATATACCATTTTAACAAAGGCAAGGGGGTTTGGGCTTCAAGGGATGATAAGTTGTGGGGAAGTAAGTAGGATATATACGGGGAACTAATGGAAGATAAGAGTCATCTTAGTAACGTCTGTTTATGCAAACACATCTCAGTGTGACGCTGTGTCTCCTGTGTTATGAGTCTCTCGCCTCTTGGTACAGGGGAGAAGGATCCTGTCACAAAGGGAAATGTATGTCGTGCGTTCAGGTGGATAAGGAGACACCAGAGAACTCTTCCTGCGTCTGTTGATCCTCAGTTGCCTTCAGCTCAAAATAATCTTTATGCCAAACAAAGTAGCATATTTTGGGGCTATCCTAATCCCTTTCAGTACACACAACCAGCACTGACATTTTCCACTGGCACCTTACACTGGACAGTGCCTTTTGCTCATCCTTCCCATTTTTCAGTTGAGTAAACCTCAGCTTTGAGAGGTTAATCCTTTTCTGATCTCCAATTCAATCACCTTGTACAGTTCTATATTCTCACCTTCCTTCCCTCTCCAGCTCATTCAGGTAGATGCCATTGAAGTTGTTTGTAAAACCTATTCTGTTCCTTACCTTCATAGCGGTGGCCCTTGGTTTCTTCTCCCTGATTTCTCCCACTACTCCTGAGCAGAGGAATTAAAGAAACTGAAGCAAGGAGAGACCCAAAGGAAACTCAGCTCTTGCAGCCAGGGACGAGAACCCATACCCTTTGCTCTGCAGACCCTCGTGTCCTGGAATTTAGCCGCAAGCTTGCTTTTGTGACTATCTCTTGCGTTAGTCTCAAGTGTTCCTTGAAATCTAAACCCTGTCCTCATTTCCTCAAGGGGTGTTCCTGAGCTGACTTTCCAGCTGATTCTTCCCATCAATTAAGATTTTTCTCCCCAAACATCCCAATATGAAGAAATATGAGCACTTTTGAGCAGAAGTAAGCGAAGGACCTGCAGAATCACAAATGTTTAGAGTTGGAATAGCCCTCGAGCAGGACGTGTTTCTTCCCCCTGGAACAGTGTGCAGGCTGGATGAGTGTTTTTACTGATTTTATGTTGGTTGACAGTCCACACTGTTGGTACGGACATGCCTCAAAGTGGAATCAAGTCCACTCAGAGGTGTTACATCTGTTTTCTTCTGCCAATAATCCTCCATAGTGCCCACATTTTATGATGTTACTAGTATTTAAGTAGAATTACATTGAACAGCTTACATTATCTGATTGATTAGAATCGGCTTTGACTCTTATGATTAATAGGTCCAATCCTGTTAGTATAATAGTCTGCCCGTCAGGCTGTGGTTACATAGCACTCTGAAGGGCAGGTATAGACTGTCAGCCTATTCTTTTCTAGATAGTAAGTAATTAACCTTGTAGGAGGGCCACAAAATGGAATACTATCCAGCCATGAAAAGCAATGAAGCACTGATACATCCTACAACCTGAATGAACCCTGAATCATTATGCAAGTGAAAAGAAGCCAGATACAAAAGGTCACATATTGTACGGTTCCATTTATAGGAAATGTGTAGGGTAGGGGAACCCACAGAGAAGCCTGGCAGATGGGCGGTGGCCAGCGGCTGTGGGAGGGGGAAATGGGGAGTGCCTCCTTAATGGGTATGCCTTTATTTTTGAGGTGATGGAAATGTTTTGGAATTAGATAGATGTGGGGCTTGCTCAACATTAAGAATGGGCTAAATGCCACTGAACTGCTCACTTGAAAATGATTAGCTTTATGATATAGGAATTTTACTTCAATTGAAATACACAGCGAGACAGACGGACAGAGGGAATAGGAGAGCGTCCCCAGGTCTGATGGATTTTATTTGGCCTGCACTCCACATGGCCAATGTCAGGGGTCTGTGCCAGCACCCACACTCCCTTACTGATGAGGGGTGTGAGGGCTGCACAGCATATACCCCAGCCGGGGTCCTGCAATCAAGGTAGGACCCTGGCTTCCCGTCCTCAGGGCTGGTCCTGTTTCTACTACTTTAACGGAAAGAAGAACTGTCTTAGTCCTTGAAAGAATGTCTGCAGCAACTACTCATAGAGTGTCTACTACAAGCCAGGTGCTGCAAGCCCTTTCACTTGAGGTCGTGGGTATGCTTACCCAGCCCTTTTCTCCCCAGTGTATGGTTATCACGTTTGTCCCTTGATAACACCCTGTTCTAATTTTGATCTTTAATGGGTCCAAGTGGTATAGGATCTGAAACTGTTGCTGTATGACTTATAGGGATTTTGTGTGTGTGTATGTGTGTGTGTGTGTGTGTATGAGAGAGAGAGAGAGAGAGAGAGAGAGAGAGAGAGAGAGAGAGAGAGAGAGAGAGAGAGATTTTAAAACAACCAGAAGACTATTAAGGTTAATAAAGTGGCTCTAAGCTCAGAGCGGGTCAGCAGATGATGCTCAGGTCAAAGCCACAAATGTTAACCGAGACCCCCCAGTGTTCCAGGACCATCACCTAACATAATGGGGAAGTCAAATCACCTGGCTACCCACACTTGACATTCTCAAGGAGAGTGTGGGCCCAGGAGTGCCCAAAGCAAAGTGTAATCAGTGTGCAAATAAAAAGTATAGATGTGATCTGACCGACGGTCTCAGCTTCAGGCCCCCCACTGTCGGGGCTGCACTGGAGAGGGATCTGGGAGGATGGAAGGAGGAGATGGTGGTGTAGGCCAGGCAGAGGACTCACGTGCTAAATGTGGGGGGTGGAGACCCTGTTTAGGGGCCTCTTCTCCAGTATGGACTGGGAAGAATGGGAAATAAGGTGAATTATACAGGTGTTTTCACTTTCCATTTCAATTCTAGTCTGCAGTCTACTTTCTCTTCAGTCACTCCTGTGTCATATTTCTCAGACCCTCAAACGATGCCTATTTGCATATATACATATATACATATATATACAGATACACACTGACCTACCTATCTCAGTATTGACCTTTGACCCAGTGTTTTCTAATATACAGGTAGTTTGAGCGGTTTCTCTGCCCCCATCTCCTTGCCTACCTGTTTCTTATGCTTATGTTATTTTAACCAAAGGCAAAGGTTGTCATCCTACAATTGAAGCTACGGTTTAAAACATAAGTACACTCAAAGAGGTGAGACAGCTTAAAAATATCCTAAACACGAGGCACCAAATAGAAAACAGATAAATTGGTCTTCATCAAAACTAAAAACTTTTGTGCTTCAAAAGATGCTATCGAGAAAATGAAAAGACCCACAGAATGGGAAAAAGTATATGCAAATCAAGTATCTGGTACGGGTCTAATATCCAGAATACATAAAAAACACTTACAACTCAACAAAGAAAAGACAAATAACCCAACTGAAAAATGGGCAGAGAATTTGAAGGGACATTCCTCCAAAGAAGACATACAAGTGGCCAATAAAGACACGAAAAGATGCTCAATATCATTAGTCATTAGGAAAATGCGAACGAAAACCACAATGAGATACAACTTCACATCTACTAGGATGGCCATAACCAAAAAGACAGACAATGACCAGTGCTGGAGAGGATGTGGAAAAATTGGCACCCTCATACATTGTTGGTGGAGATGTAAAATGGTATAGCCACTGTGGGAAAAAGCTTGGCAGTTTCTTAAAAAGTTAAATATAGAGTTACCATGTGGTCCAGAAATTCCTCTCCAAAGTATATAACCAAAAGAAATGAAAACATATGTCCACACAAAGTCCTGTACAGGAATGTCCACAACAGCATTAGTCGCAATAGTCAAATGGTGGAAACAACACAAATGTCCATCAACTAATGAGAAACAAAATATTACTCACTCCTTAAAAAGGAGTGAGTACAGATTCATGCTACAACAGGAATGAACCTTGAGAACATTTTACATGAAAGAAGTCAGACACAAAGGTCATATGTATGATTCCTTTTATCGGAAATTCCCGGAATAGGCAAATCTCTAGAAACAGAAAGTTGATTCGTGCTGGGGGTGAGGAGAATGGAGAGAGAGACAGCTACAGGACACAGAGTTTATTTTGGGGTGATGAAAATGTTCTGCAATTAGTGGTGATGGTTGCACAATTTTAGAATATACTTTAAAACCATTTTAAAGGGGTGAATTTTATGATATGTGTATTATAGCTATAAAAAAAAATCCCAAGGTATAAATTACCTGTGTCAGCTTCTGAGAGCATTCGTGAACTGGGAGGAGAGAGTAAGGTTGCAACAGAAGGAGTCACAGGAGCCCCAAGTTGGCACTGTAGGCAGGCCCTGACAGGAGAAATGGGGCACCGTGCCCTATACTATTCTCCATTCTTTTCTGTTTACAGGCCTTTTTTTTTCCTGCCCACCTTTCTTCTCCCATTGGAAGAGGAAAGGAACCTCAACCACAGGAGAGAAAGTCGCCTTAAAAGTTGTTTCAGCCACCAAAAAACAGATAAGAGACTTGCAAAACTATGTATATATTTTTCTCACAGCTAAGACAAGGAAGGGATAATGAGAAATCCTGGCTTCAGGAAGTGCTTACTTGCCAAAAAATTTATCGAAAGCATGTGGTCCCAACTCAATTGCCTGGATCTACACACAGGTCTCAAGATGACAGAATAAACTGTGCACGTTTACATAAAACAGGTTCCTCCGAGCCCAGCAGATGTTGCTGCCTTCCGAGAGGGGCAATCGGATAGCTGGCTTAGTTCCGTGGCACTGCCCACTTGAGAAGGTAACTTGGGAAGTTAGTGCTTAAGGAACATCCTAGGGAGAGCCGCAGACTTGGATCAGGTGTCTGAACCTGGCCCAACTAATTACACACTTTCTTTTCATAACAAAAGGAGATATCGTTGGGTAACCGGAGAAGAGGCTCTACCTTTTAAATTGTTAACAGACTTTGGACGAAGCGAAATACCTGAGAGGGAAAAGCAAACCTCGTTCAGATGACTTCTGAGGCAGGCTGCACATTCTCTGAAAGACTCCTAGTCTGAGGAAACTTCTGCCATCTTCCCGCCCATGCAACTGTCCAAAGCAACCACTAACTAGAGAAAGGTCGAGTGGAGGTCTTTGGCTTGCGGTGGAGGTTCACAGTACATTTATACAGCACTGATAAAGAACCACATGCATTAAAAGGTGGATCATGAAATGTTTTTACAGAGGCACGCGAGAGGAAGTATTCCCGAACAAGTTAGGAGGAACCAAACATTTCAAGTTTGTCGCTTTTTCTGTCTGCGGGAAGACAGCTGGCCCAACAAGGAGACATGGGACAGGGAGTCTAGATGGCAGTAAAGAGAATGGCAGCATGCAGACATAGTCCAAGTTGGGGTACCAGAGACAGGAGCTAACATGGTCTGTTGCTGAAGAGCTTGAGGAGTAACTGCTGTTAACACACACGATTTGCAGATTTTTAAAAAAATCACCCAACACAGCCTCAACCTATAGTCAATCACCCAGAAGCAGATAAACACGAGACTAAACTAGAATTCAAAGCAGCAAATAAACACTAGGCAATACCACCACCTGGCCTTGGCCACAAGTGCTTCTGCTGATTTCTGCCTGGGGTTTTAGAGACATGCTGAGAGTGGTCATTAATTTACAACAAGTTTTTAATCCTAACTTAAGTTATTGTCATTTAAGCTCCCCCCCCACAGGCTCTCTTCTGAGCTCTTGGCTGTTACATTCACCTAAATGCACTTTCTAGTCTTTTCTTTGTAAGTTCTTGGTGACTTTTCAGGTTCTACTTGGGGTTCCCGCTGGGGTACAGATTCTCGGAGTCCCAGCCATCCAATGAAGGAGCACTAACCACATGCGTGTACTGAGCACCTGAGACGTGGTTGACCTGAACTGAGATGGAAGTGATAATCTCATTATTTGGGGCATATTGGGTGCAATAAAATATATTCACATTCATTTCATCTGTTCCTTTTTTTACTTTGTTAACGTGGCTGCCAGAAATGTTTGAATTGCATCCGTGGCTCACATTCTCTTTCTAGACAGAGCTACTCCAAGTTTTTAATGCACAAACGTGCACTGTGACTCTCTAAGGACACTGCCGTAGCGGGGTGTCCAAATGCATGTGACCACACAGCCATTTTCCACATAACATCTTAGTCTAGTTGTATATTTTATCTCCTTTGTGGGCCGAACACATAATCAAGTCCACGAATTCCCTCGAGCTGCTTGGAGTCCACTCAGTGAGTGGCAGTCATTTCAGTGTCTGCCCAGAAGTATTCAATGTGCGGGTGGTTTTAGCAGAACCAAAATGAAATTACATGTTGTCTTTTCACCATCGCCCATAGAATTGATATTTGGAAGGTATCTAATCCAGTCGCTTAAGTCATATTCCAGATTAGAGACCAAACATCCAGCTGCTAATAATACACCGAATATTTATTGAGTGTCCACTACGTGCCAGGCACTGGTTTCATCCTCACCAGCAAGCATCCCAAGTTGGTGCTATCATGACCAAGTTCATAGGTGCTGGGAAGATCAAAAAGGATGGACCGCCTCTCTGAGGTCGCACAGCTGGAGGGAGGGGCTGGCTACCCTTCACTACGCTTTGCTGCCTCTGGCCAGTGAAGACTTGCGTAATAGTCTAGTTATTGCTGATAATAATACACAATGTTTGCACTAAACAAATGCTACAGTGCATTCAAAAGAGCCATATATTTATTTTAAACAATTTTAGAGCATGAAGACCATACTATGGAAACGGAAACCCTCGCTTTTCCATTTATTCATGCGTACAGGTGGGAGTTTGCCGTGATGTGTCCTTTATTATATGGATGTACTGGGGATCTCCCAGGCATCTTTGCCGAACTTTACATTTTATGTCTCTTGTGAATTTACATACTAGAGTTTCCATTTGCAGAAATGGTAACACCACTCACCGGGAAAAAGCTTCAAGCTTTTCAGATTTCAGGGCCCAGTCACAGCACCGCCCAGAGAGAATGATGACATCTTCTGCTGTGGTTTCTGCCTGGCACCTCACAGCAGTTACTGTTTGAAGATGTTTGCCTATTGGTTAATTCTTACCCTTTTCAGTTCATAGAGAAGGAAAACAGGCATCAAACTGATGAGCGTCTCCTCCTTTGCGGGGCTAGAGCCGACTCCAGCCTGGAGCCTGACTCGGAGCATTAGGTTCTGCTGCCTCCTACTGGCCAGACCGAGACCCTGCACAAAAACCACCAGCAGGAAAATTCAGTACTTCTCAACTTGATTAATAAATACAGACTCTTTAAAGGGGGGGGGGGAAGTCTGTTTTAAATATATCTGCAACCCCCAGATTGAAAACGCCATTCTAAATCATACAAATGGGGAAGTTCAAATAGCGACCAAGCCTTACATTCTAAGAAGTGCTTTAAATTTCCATGGAGGATTCTGCAAGACACAGATGTTATCTTTATTCTCAATCTATACACAAGTTAGGTACCTTGTGTAATTCCCACAATCTTGCAGTAATGATGACCCTTTTTCTGGGCACATCTCTATTTAATTTTGGTGCTCTTTGTAACTCTAGTCTCACAGAAATGTACTCCTCCCTTAGTTTCTATGAAACTGAATATATTTCTTTTCTTTGCTCTATATGTGTTTCTGATATTTGCCTTGTCTCAATATTTTCTTTTGACGTTTTCTTGTTATGAGATCTCCTCACTCTGACAGCTTCCAATATCACCTTCTCCATAAACTCTTCCACCTCCACACAAGCAAAACCAGCTCCGCTCTCCTCCAGGTGACCACGTCTGTCACCTTAGCTTGACAATAGCTGCTGTCACCTTGTTTATAGGTGTCTGACTCACCCACTAGACTTCCAGCAATGTAAGGACAGAAGGTCATGTTTTAGACATTTTTGAAGTATGCTCTTGTTTATATCACTTGAATTTGACAATATGCTCAGCATTATTAAAGGAACCATCTTGACTAAGATGTTTGGAGAAGAGGTTTATGACCTAAAGAGACACAGATATAAACAACCGGAACACAAGACGGAATGTGAGAGATAAATGGCAGGTTACAGAGCTGACAAAGCCACAAACACAAAGGAACACAAAGAAGCAATTGCCTCCACCTAGAGGAAATGGCATTTGAGACTCATCTGAAATAAGCTACATATGTGGGGGGTGGGGGGCGTTGTCATATATGGAAACTATTCCAGAGAGAAGAAATACATATAAGATAAAATACAAGCCTCTGAGACAGGAAAGTGTGAGTATCTTCTATGAGTAAGGAGAAGTGCTATTTTTCCAGAGCCTAAGGTGTTTTCAGTGCAGAGAGAGAGAGGAGAGAGAGAGAGACAGATGAGGTCGGGTCTCTGAGGGCCTTAAAAGCCAAACTAAGGAGGGTAATAGGATATCTTGGCCAGGCAGGAAGTAGGGTGGAGTGTCTGTGGGTCAGTAGAGCACAGACAGTCCTGTATCCAGGCATCCAGCTGTATCCCACTTTTCCATGAGAGTTGTGATACTTCTGGGGAAGACTGTCTGTCCCTGGAGTTGGTACATATGGAGACATATGAGGTCTAACAATTAAGTTCGAGAACTCATCCTAGTAAAAGTGATATATACTTCATTGCTGAATATCACTATGTTCACCTTCAAAGTACTCCCCTTGGGAAGCTATGCACAGAGGCCAGCGCCTAGTCCACCCTTCAAAAAAATTTTGGAACTCTTTTTCTGGAATGGCCATCAGAGCTGTCGTCGTATTACCCTAGATGTCCTGAATGTCATCAAAATGTCTTCCTTTCAATATTTCCTTTCTCTTCAGGTAAAGAAAGAAGTCATTGGGGGCCAGATCAGGTGAGTAGGGAGGGTGTTCCAATACAGTTATTTGTTTACTGGCTAAAAACTCCCTCACAGACAGTGCCGTGTGAGCTGCTGCATTATCATGATGCAAGAGCCATGGATTGTTGGCAAAAAGTTCAGGTCTTTTTCGTCTAACTTTTTCATGCAGCCTTTTCAGTACTTCCAAATGGTAAACTCTTTGTCCACTTGGTACAAATTCATAAGGAATAATCCCTCTGATTTCAAAAAAAGTTAGCAACATTGTTGCAACAAGTTCGCGAACTTAATTGTCAGACCTCGGAGTACCTATGTGGGTATCTTTGAGGAAGGGTCCGCAGAAGCTGAGTCTGACTTGTAAACCAGGCAGAGCCCGGAGGCTGAGCATGAGGGAGAAGGTTCCAAGCAGCCCAGGGCAGCGCGTACCAGAACAGGGCTCATCCTGAGATGGCAGGTGCAACTGTGATGAAAGGGCTGCGCTTAGGATTCTAAAGAACATTCTCTTCCCCTCTGGATCCTTCAGGACACAAGCACCTCTTGGAGGGACACCCCAGCCCCACCCCACCTCAGAAAGGAGGCCGCATTCTCTTCATTATACAAGAGCAGTGGCTCCCACCTCTGCGTGTGCGCCCGAACCCCCTGGAGGGCTTGTAAGGCAGCTCACCAGGCCTCAACTCTATAGTGTCTGAGTTAACGGGACTGGGGTGGGGCCCCAAATTTGCATTTCCAGTAAGTTCCTAGGTGACGCTGATACTGATGCTGCTGTCTGGGGACCACCCTTTGAAAACCGTTGTATAAGAACATCTCTGGGAGGAAAATGCCGAGAGTAGAACCCGTGCCTGTTCTCATTGCAGAGAACCCAGCACCTCACCAAGTGCCTGGGACAGAAGAGGGCCTCCAGAAACATGCAGATTAGATCTGTTCATAAACAACCGTGTCACTTGTAGCACGTGACAAGATCAAGCCCCACGTGACACGCATTCATAGGAGGGAGAGGTTGCTCCCATCTTCAATACAGAGACTAGTGTTAACAAACATCCATTTTGTTCTGACATTTTAACGGATTTTCTTAGACTTTTTTAAAATAAGAAAATGTCACCGGATGGAGTTCAAGCACAGCCCCACTTCAGACTTTCCTCCTCTCCCTCCCAGAAGTCAACATGTCTTGCATTTGATGTGATTCCTTCTCATCCTGTTTTTATACATTTATCACGTATATACATATTCAGTAAGTCGTTGTATTCGTGAATGTTTTTAAACGTCATGAATGCATCCTATAATGCACTGCACGGTGCACTAATTCTGTTCAATATCGGTTTATTGTGGTAAAACATAACATAAAATTTACCATCTAACCATTTTTAAGTGGACAGTTCAGTGGCATTAAGTACATTCACTGTTGTGCAACTATCACCAGCATTCACCTGCAGAATTTTTTCATCTTCCTGAATTAAAACTCCATACCCATTAAACCATAACTCCCTTACCATCATGTTTTAAGATTCCTTCATGTTGACGCATTTAGAGTTGTTATCATTTGTAACTGCTAGATAGTAGCCCATGATCTAAATATGCAGCATTTATTTTTCTACTCCCTTTTTGATGGAAATTGAAGTCATTTCTAATTTTCAGCTGTTACAAATATCCTTGTATATCCCAGACAAGAAAAAGCTAAAGGAGTTCCTCACCACGAAACGAGTATTACAAGGAATGTTAGAGGGACTTCTTTAAGACAAAAAACAAACAAACAAAAAGGTAAAAAATATGAATAATGAAATGGCAATAACTACATATGTATCAACAATTACTTTCAATGTAAATGGATTAAATGCTCCAATCAAAAGACATGGGGTTGCTGAATAGATAAAATAAAACCCTTACATATGCTGTCTACAAGAAACTCACTTCAGATTGAAAGACACACAAAGCCTCAAAGTAAAGGGATGGAAAAGGTATTTCATGAAAATGAAAGGAAAAAAAAAACAACACAAAAAACTGGGTAGCTATACTTATACCAGACAAAATAGACTTTAAAACAAAGGCTATTAACCAAGTATCCGAAGAAACCCAAAACACTAATTCAAAAAGACATACGAGTATCAGCATTATTTACAATAGCCAAGATATGGAAGCAACCTAAGTGTCTATCAACAGATAAATGGATAGAGAAGTGGTACATATATACAATGGAATATTACTTAGCCATAAAAAAGAATGAAATCTTGCCATCTGCAACAACATGGATGGACCTAGAGGGTATTATGCTAAGTGAAATAAGTCAGACAGAAAAAGACAAATACCATATGATTTCACTTAAATGTGGAATGTAAAAAAAATAAATAAATAAGTGAACAAACAAAACAGAAACAGACTCATTGATACAGAGAACAAACTGATGGCTGTCAGATGGGAGGGGTTGGGGATGGGCAAAAATGGGGAAGGGATTAAGAAGTACAAGATGGTAGCTACAAAATAGTCACAGGGACGTAAGGTACAGCACAGAGAATATAGTCACTAATACTGTCATAACTATGTGTGGTGTCAGATGAGTATTAGATTTATTGGGGGGATCACTTCGTAAATTATATAAATGTCTAATCACTATGCTGTACACCAAAACTAATATAGTGTATGTCAACTGTAATTGAAACATAAAAAACTATTTAAAAAACCAGAAATATCTTTGTATATGTCTCATTGTACACACACCCATCTGGAAGAGGAATAGGTCAGGGGACACAGACGTGTTCAACTTTACTAGAGAACGTCCAATTTCTTTTCAAAATACTTACCTGTTTTCTATTCCTGAAACACAAAAGCCTCAGTTTCCCCACATTCCTGACAGTTGGTCTCACCGCACTTTTAGTTTTGGCCAATCTGGTGGATATAAAATGGTATCTCGTTTTAATTTGCATTTTCCTGATTACCAGTAGGTTGAACATCTTTTCATTTATTAGCAACTCAGATGTCTTCTTTTGTGTATTCCCTGTTCAGATCTTTTCCATTTTTTCTATTGTTTTCTTCTTACTGATTTTTCGTTCTTTACATATTCTAGAAAATGTTCATTTGTTGATTGTGAGTTACAAATATGTACTCCCAGTCGGTTGTCTTTTAACTTGGGTTATCTTTATATTACACAGAAGTTTCAGATACATGGATAGTTTCCTTCCTGATTTGTGCTTTTTGCATCTTATTAAAGAAATCCTTCTTGCTCTGAGGACACAAACTCTTATACTTTTATAAATGTAAAGATTTACTTTTCCACTATAAAACCTCTAGTTTCTCTCGTAACTAGCATAATGATACCGCCTTGATATTTGGGTTGAAAAGCATTAAATTACTAACATAGACACTTTAATCATGCCATGTCTATTTGTAATTTTTGGCAGTTCTAATTTTTTAACTTAAAGCCGAAAAACTGGAATACACTGTGGCCCTTCTAGACCTTGACGAGTCTCTGGCAGTCACCTTTCACATCCAAAAGTGAGGACCAAAGTATGTGGCATTGGCTGTGTGATGGGCCACAGCGTGAGCAATAACTCAGCTTCATTTGCAGGACAGGTAAGCATCTTGTACATGTGTGGAAATTTCAGAGAGGGAGGCACTGCAAAGGGCAGGGCTTTCTTTTGCCAGCTCGGTGGGGTCTTGGACTCTATTAACACTGGGTGTTAATAATAATGGGCTAGTTCCAACCATGACTTGGAAATTGCGGTAAGACCTTGATTTCTTTCAGGTCTCACCCTTTGGCGAGATGGCTGCAGTGCCACAGGCTGAGGTGAACGTGGACGAAGGCGAGCCCAAACTGAGCAAAAAGCCATTCTGAACCTTATCAGGTGTAAAACTGCCGTGCGCCTATCCATGTGGGTTAGTCAAAGGGTCTGTGGTGGTAATCATTAGTTCCAGGGTGGTCTGCCATGTTGACGCAAGCTGCTGTAAGGCTTGTTAGGGGGTCCCTGCGCCAAACCTGGGCACAGAGGGGGCAGAGGGAGCTGCGACTGTGTCAACTTGCTCCTTTCACAGCGCTTCACAAGGACAAGGCACTTTCTAATAAAGGAAGTGAGCTGAAGAGACGCCTGAAAGCTGAGAAGAAAGTAGCAGAGAAGGAAGCCAAGCAGAAGGAGCTCAGTGAGAATCTAAGCCAGGCCAATGCTGTCGCCACCGACCACTAACAGTGACGTGGGTGCTGAGGAGGACAGCCTGGGCCCAAACCAATACTACAAGATCTGCTGCCAGGCAATCCACCAACTGAAGGTCAGTGGGGAAGACCCATACCCACACGAGTTCTATGTAGACTTCTCACTCACTCACTTCATCCAAGAACACAGTCACCTGCAGCCTGGGGACCACCTGAGTGACATCACCTTAAAGGTGGCTGGTAGGATCCATGCCAAAAGAGCTTCTGGGGGAAAGCTCATCTTCTATGACCTTTGAGGAGAGGGTGTCAAGTTGCAAGTCATGGCCAATTCCAGGAACTATAAATCAGGAGAAGAATTTGTTCGTATCAATAACAAACTGCGTCGGGAAGACATCATTAGAGTTCAGGGGAATCCTGGGAAAACCAAGAAGGGTGAGCTGAGCATCGTCCCCTATGAGATCACACTGCGGTCTCCGTGCTTGCATATGTTGCCTCATCTTCACTTTGGCCTCAAAGGCAAGGAAACACGATATCGTCAGAGATCCTTGGACTTGATCCTGAATGACTTTGTGAGGCAGAAATTTATCATCCGCTCTAAGATCATCACATATATCAGAAGTTTCTTGGATGAGTTGGGATTCCTAGAGGTTGAAACTGCCATGATGAACATCATCCCAGGGGGAGCTATGGCCAAGCCTTTCATCACCTACCACCCTGAGCTGGACATGAATTTATATATGAGAATTGCTCCGGAACTCTCCCATAAGATGCATTGACCGAGTGCATGAAATTGGACGGCAGTTCCGGAATGAAGGAATTGACTTCACTCACAACCCTGAGTTCACCACCTGTGAGTTCTACATGGCCTACGCAGACTATCACCATCTCATGGAAATCACGGAGAAGATGATTTCAGGGATGGGGAAGCACATTACCGGCAGTTACAAGGTCACCTACCATCCAGATGGCCCAGAGGGCCAAGCTCATGAGACTGATTTCACCCCGCCCTTCCGGAGAATCAGCACGGTAGAAGAGCTTGAGAAAGCCCTGGGGGTGAAGCTTCCAGACACTAACCTCTTCGAAACTGAAGAAACTCGCAAAATTCTTGATGCTATCTGTGTGGCACAAGCTGTTGAATGCCCTCCGCCTCGGACCACAACCCGGCTCCTTGATAAGCTTGTTGGCGAGTTCCTGGAAGTGACATACATCGATCCTACATTCATCTGTGATCACCCGCAGATAATGAGCCCTTTGGCCAAATGGCACCGCTCTAAAGAGGGTCTGACTGAGCGCTTTGAGCTGTTTGTCGTGAAGAAGGAAATATGCAATGCCTACACAGAGCTGAATGACCGCATGCAGCAGCGGCAGCTTTTTGAAGAACAGGCCAAGGCCAAGGCCGCTGGCGATGACGAGGCCATGTTCATAGATGAAAACTTCTGCACTGCCCTGGAATACGGGCTGCCCCCACAGCTGGCGGGGGCGTGGGCATCGACCGAGTCACCATGTTTCTCACACACTCCAACAACATCAAGGAAGTACTTCTCTTTCCTGCCATGAAACCAGGAGACAAGAAGGAACATGTAGCAACTGCTGATTCACTGGACACAACAGCTGGCACTTCTGTCTAAAAAAATACCTGCAAGTCACATAACTCAGGCATCTTGTATTTCTGCGAAAGATCAAGGACTGCAAGGGAATTCTTGTATGTTGCTATCCATTTACTATTGCAATTCAATCAACTTGCAAAAGAGAGAAAAGGAATTAAGAATTCCTTTTTTTTAACTCCCCGTGTTACCAAATAAACCGTTTTTCTCTAATAATAATAATAATAATAATAATAATAATAATAATAATAATGGGCTAATGAATACTTCTCCACTAGCCAATCATGGCCACTTGAGTTAAAAAATGTGGGCTTGACTCCATAGGCAGTGGTGGGGAGGCCTCCAGGTTTACAGGCTGGGGTGTGTTCAGAACGGCACTTGGGGGAGAGGTGTAGACATGTAAGAGGGTTGGGACAAGAGTGTGGAAACAGAGATGTCACATTAGAAATTGTCTTAGTCAGCTTAGGCTGCTATAACAAAATACCATAGACTGGGTGGCTTACACAAATATTTATTTCTCTCAGTTCTGGAGGCTGGAAGTTCAAGATCGAGGCGCTGGCAGATTTGGTGTCTGGTGGAAGCCCTCCTCTTAGTTGCAGATGGCTGCCTTCTTGCTCTATCCTCACATGGCAGAGCGCGAGTGAGCGAGCGAACTCTGCTCTCTTCCCATAATGGGGGCTCCACCTTCTAGGTTTCAGCTAAACCTAATTACCTCCCCAAAGCTCCACCTCCTAATGCCATCATATTGGGGACTCAAGCTTCAATGTATGAATTTTAGGGGGTCACAAACATTTAGTCCATAGCAGAGACCACTGTAAGCCATTCAGGCAATGCCATGTGAATTTAGGAAAAACCAGTGAAGGACAAAAAGTGAGTGGATTTGAGCAACATTCAAAGGAGAACCAACTGGAAACCAGACTGAGCAGAGGAAATCCCCGCCAACTTAGGGTCCAAGTAGCCCTCCCCCTCAAAGGAATCCCGCCATCTCTAGGACGAAAGGATCTAAACGCTCATCCAGTGCAAGCACCCATGTGTTGTTTGCATCTGCCTGCCAAGTGTGGCTATGGAAACATTCCGATGCACTCTTTGAAGAAAACAGAGTCCCACAAAGGACAGGATTGGCTGTACTGAGAAATCCGACCCAATGAGGACCAAAGCTGAACATCCAAGACCAGGCAGGGTCCTGTGTTCCAGATGTGGGTGCTCTGCACAAGTTAGAATACACACCATGACTGCCTCTGCCGTTATTTATCTATTACTCCTCATCTTGTATCCCGTCTGTCTGGTTTCTAGTCAAGAGGCTCTGAGGCCAGGTCCACTCTGAGCGGTTTTCAGCATATGCCCAGCACATGCTAAGGCAGAGTCAGTGCCAGCACCGTTGGGTAGGATGAACTCAATTTATAATTCGAAGTGGCCTCTGACCAGAGGAGGCAATAGGAAGATGGTGTATATGGGGGCAAAGGGATTAAGAACTGGGAGCAAGGGCTGAATAAATATCTGCTCCTTTGCTTGGGGAACAGTGAACTCTAGTAAACTTAGGGCTTAGTTCTGAAGCCAATTTTTATTTAACATTTCTTACAGCAGGAAAGTGACAGTAAGCATGAAACATACAACCACACATATATGTCTTCTCAACCTATCTTTTCTGAATCTCTTCCTTCCTCACTTACCCCTCTCTTTTTTTCTCTCCCCACCAAATACAGAGGAGAATTTGGTGTCTAACAGTCATGATTCATTACAACGTGACCATGTGCAGAGGGTCTGAAACACTGGGAGGCAGAGAGCCAATTCCATGTAATTCAGAAAAATGTGAAGGAATGTATCCGAATCAACGTACTCAAGACTCTCCATTTACTATATTGCAGAATCCCTGAAGGACAGGAAGCTGGAAATACTTGGGATAGGATATCTGGCTAGAAGGCAAGAGCAGCTTTTCTTCAAAGAGGAGGAAATGGAGTGTTCGAGTGAAGAACTGGATAAATTATCAGGAGTGGATGGATATCAAGGTCTCAGGATTTGTGAGAGGGTGATCTATGCATTTTTTAAAAATTACGTGCAAAACTTCACTCATTCTAATCAGGCAGCCAGGAAGAGGAAGGGATGTGAAAACGCAATAAAAGAAAATAAACTGGGTTTTTTCCTAGTGCTATCTTCCATGTACCAAAAAGACAAAAGGGAATGATCATTTTGTAGCCTTTGATACTCTCTGGGTGCAAAACAATGAGGTCCTCATTTTACAGCACTGAATCCATCACCTTTGTGGTCAAGAAAACTGGGATCTCGTGGAATGTGGCTACATTTTGGGAGGTGCAGAGCCAGAATTTTGGAAAGCATCTCATTGTTAAAGGTATTTCAATGAAGAGCACCCTCCTCGACTGACCACGTGGGGGCGTGCTTCTGTCCATCTTCATCAGCATAGAGGACCCCTTGCCTTAGTGCCTGGACTGAGTTGGAACACTTCATCCTGCCACCGTTCTGCCACCATCCTGAGCCCAACCTCAGAGCCATGCTTGGGGGGTGCTGCAGGAAGGTCTCAGAGGGAGCCCAGGCTTGGTGGGGAGAAGGGAGACCCTTGGAGGAGCCTGCAGGGGACTTCACTAAGGTCAACTCCAACGAGTGTCCTTCATTTGGAAAAATCAAGTCACCCCTTCCGAAATCAAACACAGAAGAGCCAATGTATAACTTGAATTTCTTGTGACCTTTTTGCCTTGCCAAAAAAGCTATGGTTTGTACCCAAGATTGTGAAACACCACCAATGAAAATGAATGGTTATTGAAATTACCGAAGCATTAATGAATTAATGGAATAATAATGTACTCCATGTATTTCAAATTTCTCCAAATTTACATTCTGTTCTCACACAGCATTTGCCACCCTACCACTCACTTTTAGGATCACAGACCCCTTCGAGGAGCTGGTGAAAGCTAGGAACTCTTTTCCCAGTAGTGCACAAGTAGACACAATTTTGCACATAACTTCAAAAGGTTCCTAGATTCCCCATCTCCCTTCAAAAAAATAAATAGATAGGTAAATAAAAATAAAAAAATCTCTGAGACCTCGACCTAGCACTTGGCATTCCAGCAATTCCCTTCCATTCATCGGGGTTTTGATCTGTTCACAGGGCCCCAAAACTGACCACAGTGCCTGCAAACCAGTAGCTGCTCAAAGATAATGCTTGTTATCCTGACTCTTTAGACAACAGTGGTGACATAAGAGAAATGATACTTAGAAGGAGGGAGAAAGCATGTTTATGCTGTGCAAGAAAAAAATTTATTAGCCTCTCAACTGTTTCCATTGTTATGGGGATTTCGATCCCTTGGAAATTTCATAGCATGAAAACACAGAGCCAGCTTGTCTTCTAGACAGGGATCTGGAATGTCCGTCCTTGGTAAAGTTAAACTGTTCTGGAAAGATGTGTGGTGACAAGAATAAGCTTAGACGGAGTCTAGGGGAAAAAAGTGTGTGCCCCCAAAAGATCAAATGCAGTCAAAATTGCCGTAGGGGGTCTTGTTCCTTTCCAGAACCTTCCCCCAGGATGATGCTGCTGCAAGGCCCTGGGCAATGGGTGGTTCTAGGGACAGGGCCTATCTTGTGATATAGTCCAGGCCCCGTGGCTTTCCCACCTGACGGCCAAGGCCCCATGTCCCCTTCCCAGGATCTGAACCTATTACCTCTGGCCCCCTGGTTCTGGATCGGAATTTCTGCCTTCCCCATAGAAACCTACTTTCAGTAGCGTTCTGACACATGCCCCCCGGCCCGAAGCCCTGCTAGCAGAGAATTCAAGGGCTGCAAAGCTGAGCATGCACGTGGAAAGCACACTCCTGTAACCTGCTGGGAAGCAAGGGAGGGCTAGTGAATCCCAGTTCTGGCCTGGGATGAGATGGAGGAAGAGGGCAGAGGGAGGTATCTGGGAAGTTGTCATCCTGCTGGAACCCAGTGAGCGTTTTGGGCTGCAGCCTCTAGGTGGAGGTTAAGGGTCAAATCTCAAGCACTTCTGTGGCCTCATGCTGGTCCAGCAGCCAGCTACCCTTTCATTCACACCTCAGATCACGAGAAGTTCATGCTGATAGCCCTGTGTGGGGGGCAGGAGGGAAGAGAGAACAAACACATCCTGCTATTTATGGGGAGCAGGAGAAGCTAGCTGTCACTCATTCACTTGACAACAATTTGCTGAGTGCCTCCATATTTTGAGTGTGGACTTGGGAGACAGATGGGCTGGATTTAAATGCAAGTCCTCCACTTTCTTCTTTTGTGACCTTGGACAAGTTACTTACCCTCTCTGGGCCTTGGTTTCCTCATTTATAAAATGGGCATAGTGGTACCTACTTCCTAGGGTTGTTATGAGGATTAAATGAATTAATACAGGCAGAGCTCTTAGAATAGTGACTGTCCCGTAGCCAGCGATTTTACGTGCTGTTATTACTGAACATGTGGCCACGGTCTCCCCACCCCCACACGCAGAGCTTCCAGTCTTGTGAGGAAAGCAGAAACAAAACCACCACAATATAAGCCCCCAACTGAACACTTAACCACCAAAGCATCCAAACTTACCCCCTCCTCCCCCCCTTTAGGATCTTCTCCAATCAGAGACCGCTCCTCATTCTCACATCTTTAGTTTCTTCTGCTCTGATGGCTTACATACCTGCTCAAAGCTTTGCAGGTTCTAAAAATCCAACCCCTCCTCTTCTCCCTCAAGGAAATGTCCTGTCTTCTCCTCCTATAATACGCTTCTTAAAGGAAGTGTCTACACTCAGATCTCCACAACTTCAATTCCTACTCGCTCCTCAGCCCATTACTCCCTGTCTTCCTCCCCCCCCCTTGGCCCCAGCATGTGAGTGTCCCCACCAAGGCTACCAGGGACCTTTTCAGTCCAATCTGTTTTCAGTACTTGTTTCACCTTGCTTTTCTGTAGCACTTGACAATGTTGACTCTTCCTACCTTCTTGAAATTCTGTGTCCCCCAATTCCAGAATAGCCCTCTCCTGCCATTCCTACCACAGACCAGGGAATGCACTAAGCACTGGGAGGCAAAGCTACCTAAGACAGTCTCTACAAGGAGCTCATGGCTTTGGTGGGGCAGGCGAGAAGAGAAGTGGAGGAGCGACTAGGTGTACGGGATAACTGCAAATCAGCAGGATAGGTTCCACGGTGAGGACCAAAATGGGTTGGCAGGGCTGCGTTCCTTCTGCAGGTTCTAGGGGAGAGAATCCATTTCCTTGCCTTTTCCAGCTTCTAAAAGCTGTCCACGTTCTTTGGCTCATGGCCCCTGATCACTGACTCCTGCTTCCTTTGTCACATCGCTTCAGACTTGCCTCCCTTTTTGAATTCTAAGGATCCTGGTGATTACATCGGTCCACACCCCGTTATCCAGGACAATCTCCCCATTGAAACATCCTTAACTTAATCACGTCAGCAAAGTCCCTTTTGCCACGTAAGGTGACACTTTCACAGGTGGCGAGGATGTGGATGTATGCCTACCACACACGGGTGATTGTTCCTCTCGGAAAAGCCAGAGAACTCTGGAGAGAAGGCTCTTGGAATGGAATCTCACCGGCTTACTTATCATTTACCAGAAGTGGGGACGAGGTGATATAACGCTTCTGAGATGCTAAGTGGAGAAAGACAAGGTGAGCCTGCAGATCTATAAGCGGCTCAGGGTGGCTGTAAAATAGGATGAGGGCACCTTCTGGAGATTAGGGAGGAAAAGCAGAAGCTGGATCATGAAGGTTTTTTTTTTTTTGTTTTTTAAAACCACAATAAGGAGACTGAAATTTATGTACTTGACCAATGCTCTTACTTAGCCTGTGCTACTGTTTCCTTAAAATTTTCTTTGCGACAACACACTTTTTGTCCTAAAGAATAATGTCCACGAAATCACAGGTTTTACATGTTAGGTATTCTTTCCAATGTGTGCTGAAATGAACACACAACTGCAAAACTAAAAAAGTTCTTCCACGTACCCCCTAAAGGCATCTGTGCACACCTGTGAGTGAGTACGAGACTTAGAGAAACGGAGCCAGAGGTAATGGGAGCCCCACAAAGGCTGTATGTGGGAAAACAACATGGCCAGGTTTGCCTTTGATAAATATCATTCTGGCAGCAAGTGAGTATCACAATAAAAAGACCACAAATAGGATGCTTCCACTAGAGTCGAGATGAGTGATGAGAAAAATGAACCAAGACAGGAAGAGTGGCAGTGGAGGGGAGGGTCTGGGTATGAAGACCATGCAGGAGGGTAGATGTGATAATAGTTAAGACTGGAAAAAGAGAGGAGCTGGGGATAAGTGCCAGGTTCCAGCATGTGCCATGCAGCAGAGAACTGTCTGTGGGCCAAGAAATGAGGAATACATGGGGGGCTGGGTGGGGTTGGAAGAAAGATGATTATTTTGGTCTGGAATATGCTGAATTTGAAGTGTTTGTGGAACACTCAGGTAAGGGCTTGAATACCTGAGCCTGGGGCTTGGAGCGTCCTCTGGAGCAGTGTTGTCATGTAGAAATATACTCTGAGCCACCTAAGTCATTTTAAATGTTCCAGTGGCCACGGTAAGAAAAGCAAAAAGACACAGATGAAATTAATGATGTATTTTAAATAACCCAACATATCCAAAATATTATATTTCAAGATGAATCAATAGAAAAATTATTGCGATGTTTTACTTTCTTTTCCTTTTTCCTTTTCTTCTTCATCGTTGCCTTCATCTTCATCTTCTTCGTCTTCTTTGTCTTCATCTTCAAAATCCAGTGCATTTTTCCCACTGAGAGCACATGTCAGTTCAGAGCTTCTGGGCACTCGATAGCCACCTGTGGGGAGTGGCTACCATACTTACTGGACAGCAGGGCTCTAGAAGCCCCGTGTGACGTACAACACAGGATGAACATGAGGAGAAAGGCCAAGACAAACCTGATGAACATCAGTGATGGCGCAGGTGAGCAAAGGATAGTGAAGGAGGACGCATCAAAGGAAGTAGCCAAAGAAGTTAGCGGGAGAACGAGGGAAGAGCTAACATCAAGCCCAAAGAATTTCAAAAAGAAGGACTACTTTCATGGCCTCGTGTGCTGCAGGGAGGGCCCCTGGGGCAGGCAGTTGGGCTCCAGACTTAGCCCCATGTTAGATTCTGGCTTGACTGCCTCCAGCTGGGCACTGTGGCAGAGGCTGTTGACACCATGGAGGCCTGGCCCACCTCTGTGTCCACCTGAAGCTTCTGGGACAGTTTCTAGCCCACCTCAATCACCAGCATGCCCGGTCCTCAGGGCTGCTTCTGTAACCAGGAAGTCTGAGTCTCCCCTGGTCCAGTGAAAGGGACGGGGAGGGGCTCATCCCTTAGCCATGAAGGATGAAAATCAGTAGATAAACACCTTCGTGTCCCTGCCTGCCAATGCTACTATTTTAAGGGGGTATGTTCATTTTCTATTGCCGCTGTGACAAATTACCACAAACTAGTTTGAAACAACACACATTTATGATCTGACAGGTCTTTGGATCAGCTAAGATCAAGGTAGCAACAGAGTGCATTCCTTTCTGAAGGCTCTACAGGAAAATCTGTTGTTTCCTTACTTTTTCCAGCTTCCAGAAAGCTCCTGGACTCCTTGATTTGTGGCCCCTTCCTCCATCTTCATAGCCAACAAGGGCTGAACCTTTCTCATGCTGCCATCTCTCTGGTTCTGTTTGGATTCCACCTTCCACTATTGAGGACCTTTGCGATTCAATTGGGCCCATCCAGATAATCCAGGACAAGCTCCTTAAATTAAATGATTGGCAAACTTAGTTCCATCTGCAACCTGAATTCCTCTTTACCTTGTAACATAACATGTTCACAGGTTCCAGGCACTGGGATATAGACGTCTTGTGGGGAGGTGGGGGGTCGTGGCATTATTCTGCCTACAGAGTGGGTTCTGTACAGCATCTCAGAAAGGCACCAACTGGGGTGCATCCTGCTGCCCATGCTGGAAACCCACTCATTTACATTTTTTTTTTTTTTGCTTTCCCTTCCCTGTGTCATTTTGCCCACTTCCTGACTTGTACTTCCTGAGACCACCTCACAAATAAACTCCTTTCCCCCAAATCCTCATCTCAAGATCTGCCATGCAGGGACCCAAACTAAGACAGTGACCTTGGGTAAGTTAGTCAATTGGTCGGAGCCCTGGTTCCCTCCAGCATGAAAGGAAACATCCATAATCGCACCTACCTCCTGAGGCTGCTGGGAGATTTCTAAGATGATGTTCAGAAAACACTCTGTAAGTGGCGTGTGTAGTAAGTCCTCAAGAATAGTTCGCTGTTGTGGGCAGGGTGGCAACTGGAGTGCAGCAGGTGCTAGCCTTGTCCTCTCTCTGTGACTCTGGACCTGACCGTCAGAGAGGGTGGGGTGGCACAGGGTGGGACAGCTGGAAGGTTTTCTCTGAGGGCACCCGTTTTTTTTCTTGAGGTGTATCTGCTACTGAGGTCAATAAAGTGTGATGTAGACGCTGTAGAGAATAACGAACATTAGGAATACATACTTTAGGATTTTGGAGCTGCCAGAAAAGCCCAGTTGATATGAAGGCCGGTGGATGGGGGGGAGGACAGAGAGAAGCCTGCAGTTAGGTCAAAGGAAGGCAGGAAAGATCTGGTGGATTATCCGACCCCACGGTTGTAGAGACTGGCTCCAGGTGAATTGAGGTGTCCGTGGCTTAGTCTACAGCCTCTGCTCAGGAGAATTTGACTCACGTGTTTCGGAGCTGCTGGCTCCAACCACGTGAGCTGGCTGAGCCGGTTCTGAGATGGCTAGCCTCTAGCAGACTCGGCAGGGATCAGCCTCCTGCTCGTCCAGTCATTCCATTAGGGAGCACCGCGGGGATCTGTCCAAGGTCTCACACTTTTTCCCCCGGAACTTTCCCTCCTGGTTAATCTCACATTTGTCCGAGGCTTCAAACTCCATTTGCATGCTGATGGACCCACATTTGCATCTCAAACACAGAGCCCACCCCCACTCCAAGAACCAAACCTGGTTTTACCAATTGCCTCCAGCCCAGCCTATCTGACAGGCATCTGAAATTTAACATTTCAAAAGCTGAACTCACCCCAAAACGTGTGACTTCCAATAGTTCCTATTTCAATTGGTAGCATCACTACCCACACAGTCCCCCAAAACTTTATATCTGGGGGTCATCTTCTGCTTCTTTCTCCAACCACACACTAAATCCTCTCCCTCGTCTGCATTCCTGTTGCTTCAGTTCAAAAATTCTCGACTCTATGCTTGACTAATACAATTATCTTCTCACTAGACATGTGGCCCAGCCTTTTTACAAACTAAACTTGTAAAAAACAAATCTGATTGACTCTGCTGACCGGCATAAATACCCAAATCCTCAGCACGACACACACGTCTTCACATAGGGCCCTACTCAGCTCTCGTGTCACCTTCCCTCATTCCCAAACTTTTTCCTAGTCGTGACGTTTTTGTGAAAATCCAAACAAAACCAAAACACCACAAAACCAATATAAAAAGGGAGCGGGGTGAGGAGAATAAAGGTATCTGTATCTTCCTGCCCTGATACCGGAGGTCGGAAATGTTGCCTGGAGATTGCATGTATCTGAGCCTTCCCGGGTGATTCAGAGGCAAATCTAGGTTTGTCAACCACAGGGTTATGCCATTCGTACAAATATCCATCAAATCACATCAAAGAATCCAGGCTACTACGTTCATTTTTAACTTACTGTAGGGGTACAGAGAAAGGACACAAAAGAGAGAAGGAGCCTGCATCAGCCAGGTTTTCCAGGTTGCAACAATTCTGCATCTTCGCCTAGATGAAACCGCTGGGCGTTTCAAGCACAAATTTTAAGAATGAAAAGTGCATCTGCGTCGCCTGCAAACCTGACGCTCAACATAAAGCACCTTACGGCTACCCAAAACACCCCTGCCCCAAAATGCATTCGGAGAGTCCTGAACCGCTCTAGAAGTTTGGTCCTCCACACTCCTCGGTTTTAAGGGAAGGCCTAAGGGATGTGGTCTGAAACCACTATGCTTTTTTTTTTTTTTTAAAGCAGTGCATTAGAAAGTTGAAAACCTGAAAAACGTTAACTTTGCAAACTGAAGCTCTGCTATCACTTGCTAATTCAAACACAGACAGTATGAGGCTGCCATGTTTACTTGGACGTGTGAAGAGCGAACAATGTAACTGAGGAACATTAAACCCTGACTTCCTACCAAGCATATTATAAACGCTCAAGAAACATTGCAGGATGCTTGCATGTTCACGAAGGCTCATGTTAACTCCTGAGCCAGACTAAACAATAGAAGGGGAGAGGCGATGAAGTCATTATTCATAAAACGCGCCGTTTGTCATTTTAAATCTTTCATGTTAGTTGTGGTATCTTTTGCCCTGCTCCCACTTTTTCAAGTTGTTTCCATGGTCATTGTCTTCCAATACGACACGACAGGCGCGCGCGGGGAGCCGGTCCAGCATCCCGCAGAGCGTAGCGCGGCTGAGCCCGGCCGGGTTTTGGAAAACATTCCGGGCCCTTCCAGCCGGTCGAGGAAAAGTAGGTGGCCCGGGCGCCAAAGGCTGCTGCCAGTGCAGCTCGCAACTTTTGAAATCAATCCTTTTTGCATCATGCAACGGATGCCACCGCTGCACGGCTTTGCAACCCCCCACCCCTCCCCCGAGACCAATCATTGCCGCGCTCCGGCCTGCACAGCGCCCCCGCCCCCTTCCCGGGCCGCACACAGCCACCGAGCCGCTCCGGCCGCGGCCCGCCGCCTCTTAAAGGGAGGTGGCCGGCCCTTAAAGGCCCCTCGCCGCGGCGCACGGCGAAGCGCGGCGGCCCGCTTCCCCGCAGGGGCCCGCCGAGCCGGGCCGAGCCCCCGCGGCGCCCAGCGCGGCCCGGGCCCTCCCGCCCTCCGCGCCGCCGCCGCCGGGAGCGGCATTTTTATTCAGGCGACGCTTAAGGGAGCCCGGCGCGCCCGGTGCATTGTGGGAGCGGCGGCGGCCCGTTTTCGGGAGGAGGCGGAGGGCGCAAAGCGAACCGGTAAGCGCCCGGCTCGGGGAGGGGGGGCGCGACACCAGGCTTAAAGGGGAATATTCGTCCGCAGGCCCCGAGCGGCCGTGCAGATCCCCCTCCGGGCCGCCCGGGCCGCCGGGAGCTGTGCACGGCCGGCGCGCGCCAGCGCTGCCTGCAGAGGGGCCGAGCCAGGGCTTGGTGGGGCCGCTTTAAAAAAGAAGCACCGCCCGCGCCGCCGCCGCCGCCGCCGCGCGGGGCCGGGGAAGGAGGGAGGGAGAGAGGGCGGGGGAGGAGTGGAGGGGGAGGGCGGCGGCGGCGACGCAGGGGTTAATTTTTTCGCCCGCCGACATTTTTGTGCGGCTGCGGCCCGCGCGCGCGGCGGGAGAACCCAGGCGGGTCTCCCTGGCGCGGCGCCGGCGGGCCCTCCCCGCCCCCCGCGCGCGCCCTCCGGCCCGCGGTCGCCGCCGGAACCTGGGGGCACGGGCCCGGCCGGCCTCCGGGCCGGGTTCTCGTTGCGCTCGCGCTCGCCCCGCCGCGGCCGGTGGGCCGTGCGCGCCTGGCTCCTTCCCCGCCGCGTGGGCCGCGCGCGGTTCCCGCCGTCGCCGCTGCGGGGAGGACCGGCGGGCGGGCATGGCCCAGCCAGCGGCGCCGCGCTGCCTCCCCCGGCCGCGGCCAGCCCGCCGCGCTGCACAAAGAACCCAGGCTCGATTGGCCTGTGAAGGCGGCAGCCTGAGATTTAAGGTGTCCCCGAGTTCCGTGCCCCGCGCTCCGGCGGCCTCGACGTGTGCTTCATGGCAGGCGCCTGGCCGCTGCACCCACATCGCCGTGTCCCCCCCATTGTTGATGTCCTGGGCTTAGGGGCTAGGGGATAGGTAGGTATCGGGCCGCGGCTGCACCCTCTCCCACCCCCACTTACCGTGCTGCACCAGCCGTGCGGCCCGCTTTGCCATCTCGTCTAAAAATTTAAACGTGCCGGAGAAGGAAAGGGTTAACCGTTGTCTTTAAATATTCATGTCATTGTTTTAAAGGTGTAAACAGGCGGCTTTTGGGCTGTAGTTAACTGCCTTTTATTATGCACAAATACACGTTTATTTTCGCCCCCATTAATTGCTCATATTCCCAAGCACCCCCCCACCCCCGTCCTCATCTCCTCCCCAAAATGTAGGGATTTATTTTTCTTAATGGTCGGATATGAGTGTGTGATTCGTGTCCCTCGTTCCATTTGGAAAAAACTCCTGAGTGTTTTCTGGACTCTGCTGTTTTAAACTTTTTTCCCCTTAGAAATCCGGGAAGATATAAAGGATCTTTAAAAGGAAGTTGGTCCCCCCTATTCCAAATTCCTATCCCTGCTTTTTTTTTTTTTTTTTGGATAGGGATTGGAGGTAGGGAAATAACTGGATACCTCCTAAGTTGGATTTTTTTTCCCCCTGGTAGAAGTGAGGCGGTGCTAAATGTGAGGCGTTTTGAGAGGAAAGGACTGTTGTATTTTGTTTCAAACCCTTCCAAGTCAAAGCTGTTGGACTTTTCCTAACTCTAAAATGGCTTCAAAATTCCCGTCTTGGTTACTTGCTGGCTTTGCTCTCCTGCGGCCCTCTTAGGACAGGTTGTTTTCTTGGAATATTGGAAAGTTTACTCCTGCACAGTTGTAGCTTTCAAACCAAAATCATCGCTCACCCCAAACATGTTTTTGTAAGGATGGTTTGGATTACTGCCCAAAGTCCAGCTTTGTGAGATTTTTTTTTTTTTTTTTTAATGAGTGATGTCCTTCCCAGGAGATTGAGAACTCTATAAATGGGAATTATGTTCTTGATCATACATTTTATAAGGGAAACCGACCCTACAACTTGGGGTGTGTATAATTCAGTGCCAACCTGGAGGTTTGTAAACCCTTGGAGCACATACTGAGTTTTTGGTGTAGCCCCAAAAGTTTCAAATTCAGGAGTACTTGTTTCAGAAAGTTCCAGTGGTACCAAGTACCATAAATGCTAGTCATTTAGTACAGCTTAATTTATCATTTTAGTTCTGCAGTGAAATGGTAATGAGCAGTAGCATATTTTGTGAATGATGTGTGTGTACGAGTTTGTTGGGCGGGATGTTTGCTTTCTAGGAACTAGCACTGCATTAAAACAGCGGAGAACTTTTCCATCACTCTCTTGAATAACATGAACCTGGCTGTGTTACACAGCCATTCCAGTTTTCAAGTTCTTTTCTTTAGTAAGACTTCCTATTATGGGTCATGTTGTGTACTTCTGGCTCAGAGTAAAAACATATTTTCCTAAAATTGAATTTAGCATCATGAAGAATTTCATCAAATGCATTTCCATCAACATCCTTTTTCCACAAAGTATCCAGCAGGCATTTTATTTTTCTATGCGAGAGCGCAAAAGATATCAGAAAAGTTTTCTAGAAAAGTCACGTGAGCCAGAACGTTTAATTTCTAAATCATAGTGCTTCTGAGTTGACAGATGAAATGACTGGATGTTTTTTCCATAATGCTGCCCACTAGAATACCCTTTGGGACTTACTGTTCAAGATGGCACTGTATCCGCTGGCCCATAGTTCCGTCTTCAGAGGAGATCTTCCTTGCTGCCCCTCGGAGCCACAATTATAACACAGACATCAGATCTTCTGTAGAAAATGTCTGTGATGGCATAGTCACTTTTTAAAAATAACTTACTCTGGTGTATGCATCACTGGGACGGACTCCTGTGGCCCCAAATCACTGTCTCCCAGTGGTCTTGTTGATTTCAGCCCTTTTCACATTTACTTTCCATTTTCAGGTATTCATTTGATTCTTGGCAGGTACTGGTGAGAATTCTTCTAATGGTGTTTTTGTGTTTTGGTGATACCCAGGTGAATCTGTAAAGAAACCAGCTGACTAAGAGAGGGAGGGAGGAACCCAGCTGTGAGGTGTGTGTGCCCCGAGAACCATGTCTACACGGGAGTCCTTTAACCCGGAAAGTTATGAATTGGACAAGAGCTTCCGGCTAACCAGATTCACTGAACTGAAGGGCACTGGCTGCAAAGTGCCCCAAGATGTCCTGCAGAAATTGCTGGAATCCTTACAAGAGAACCACTTCCAAGAAGATGAGCAATTTCTGGGAGCAGTTATGCCAAGGCTTGGTATGTGAACCATTGTTTCTCTTACACTTCCCTGAGTAAAAGCATCTTGGCTGCAGTGTAGTCAATGAGTCAAAAACCTGATTTCTCTCCTCCCTGTTGCCTTTAAAAAAAAAAATTCTGTAAGAAGGAGTCAAAGAACAAAGCAATGGTAACTGTGACATTATTGTAACTATGTTATAGTATTGTAACTTATTTGGAGGAAGTACTTGAGATCAAGAAATGTGCTCAAACCATTTTTGTACTATTAAGTACAGGATTCAGACAATTATAGTAAAAGCATTTTTTATTAAATTGTATTTTCTGGTTAGCTAAGAATTAAGAAGAAACTCCTTTATGCCTTTATCTTAAAATTTTCCTTAAAATGCTTGCATTCTCTTCGTTGCCTTAGGAAAGGCGGTGCTTAAGCATCATTGTTCAGTGCATTGACAGCAGTGATTGGTTTGTGGGGGGGGGGGTGATTTGGGGTCCCAAGCTCCTGTGGTGAGGAGGGAGAAGAAAACTGCTTCAGACACAGAAGGGGAGAAGACTGAACTGAATCTGTACTTGACCCCAGGACGTCATCTGGAATTGAATTCCTGATGTCATTAGTAGTTTGCCTTTTCCCAAATATAGGATTTAGAAAGACATTCTAAGCTGTTGGGATATTGTGTGATTTCTTAAGTATGTGATGCAAGACTGTGATCACTTTGCTTTTTGAATGTTTGGCATGTGTTCTAGGAATCTGGATGTTTTATAGTCACAGTATGGCTGGATCAGCTTTCTTATGTAAGGTTTCTGTTTCATTTATTTTCACCCGTTATTTTCTTGTAAAGTTCTCTCTTACAACATTGGTTGTGAACCCAGGGTACTCCTTTCTTCACTTATGTATAAAGCAGGTAAAAGCTGAGTTGCTTTGTTTGGGAAAGAGGAAAGTTTGTCATCAGGATTCTAAGTGCAAACGTGTTCAAAGTGGGGAGAAGAGCTGCATCAGCTCTAACTCTTAGCCGTGGCAAAAAGGGACAGAAGTCGACAGCAAGAGTAGAGGCAGGAAACAGCGGATATAAGAACACAGAGGAAAATAAATCTGGTCACATATGGCTTTTGAGAAGTAAATGAAAGCTGTTGCCCTTTCCCAGAAAAATCCACAAAATTTTGCATTCAGGCATTCTCTGGGGGTAGCGATGGACCCCGGGTTACAAGCAAAAGGATGCGGACGGAAGCATAGTATTAAAGCCATGTACAGAAGTGGTGTACACACTAATGTTACTCTGTACATCTTCTGAACCCTCCTGAGCCTGTTTCCTGATCTGTACAATGGGACAATAATACTTCGTAAACTGCTATACCAGAAATTATCTAAGTATGTATATGCACCATGTGTATATGTACCCACATACATAATACATGTGTGTATGTATGTTTGTCTATACAGGTATTACACACAAATGTACTTACGTGTTTTTAAATTTTTTTCTAAGGGTCACATTTCCTGGATTCTAAGATGGTATTAATTGAAGAATGAATCATACGGTTGTTAATATACACATGCTTATTAAATGTATTCTAACTGAAGGAATGTTAACACCTGAAACTGGAAAAAAAAAAAAAGGAATGTTAAAATAAGTGTGCCTTAGAACCTGGTACGCCTATGGCCTGCTACTTCAGGGGTATCAAGTACTGGTCGTTGCTGGCAGTGGTGGTGGTATGAAGATTGGGGTTTTCTGGGTGGATGGTTTCAGTATTTCTGGAAACCTAGAATTCCCCATCGCCCCCTGGTAATTGAGCATGCATTGCTCAGACTGGTACTCGAAGCTTCTGCCACGCTGGCGCTTCCCTTTTTTTCCACTTGCCCTCCACCTGGATTGTCCCTCTTTCAACTTGACACCCAGCTTTTTTCAGGCCCATGGCCCATCTCAGACTCACCCTCTTTCTCTTCCTCCTTTGAAATTTAGAAGTGATTTGTAAACCAATCACTATACACCAGTGCTGTCCAAAACAAATATGTAAGCCACATGTGTGATTTTAAATTTTCTAGTAGTCATATTTTAAAAAAGTAGAATCAGGTAAAATTAATTGTAATATGTTTCATTTAACCATGTATAAAAATATTATTTCAACACATAATTAATATAAAACATCACTAATGAGATTTGGGTTTTGGATACTAAGTGTGGAAAACCTGGTGTGTCTTTTACACTTCCAGTGTAAATCTGTATTTGGCATAGACATATTTCACATGCTCCATAACCACATGTAGCTGATGGCTTATGAAAGGAAATGTGGATGATGTGAGCTTCTTTTCAGCTCAAGAGTCATCAATTAAGATGCTCTGATGCTGGGTATAAATAGAAATTAAACGCTTTACATATCAAATGTATGTAACTCAGATTTAAGATTACCCAAATTAGAAACATTTAAAGCTAAAATTTAGCAGCTATTTTTAGTGTCTCTCTCAGTAGTCCTGAAGTTGACGCGAACACCTGAAAGAACTACATTTACTCCTTTCCAAAGTGAATGGTCATCTTCTGGGACAACCAGTTAGAATGATCAATTTAGGGGGGAGCAATACGAGTTAAACGTGAGTCGTGCCCTATTTCTACTTACTACAGTAAGGACTAAGAACAAGTGTTAGGTGAAATTCCTGAGAGGCTGCACATACACACGTTTAGATGAACCCTCACACACATTCTCGCCTCATACATGTGAAAACCGATCACTGGTAAACATGTCACAGATTTGTGAGACGCGCCATTCTGAAACTAAACTCGCCATTTCCTAACCGGGTCTTCCACCAAGAGCTTGCCATCTGGCATCGTGAAAGGAAACCAGCCTGTCTTCACAGAGTCTGGGACTTTGTATTCGATTTGATTTGATTTTTGCATGAATAATAGTGGACCAAGACCTGGGGAAGTAAGGTTCCCTTGTGCCCAGGCTCTGTTGGGTATGTCGCTGTCATGGTCCTGATAGTTGTGCCACAGCAGTCATGCAAGATATAGGGATGCACGTCCTCCTTTCATGGGATTTGAGATGATTGATTCTTGTTTCCTGTGGAATTCTGGGTAGCATCCCCTTCCTTTTGTACTTCATCCTGACTTTTTCTCTGCCTTTGGCCAATGGGCTGCACGGTTGACATACTTCGTCAGAGTGCAGGAAGTGTCCTTTTGAGAGAGGTGCAGGAAAGCATTGTTCAGCCTACCTAGTGGGAATGCCGGTGTGAATCTGTGAAATGCCTGCATGATAGGTGGTTTTTAAAGAACTGTAGCCTAGAAGAGCGAGTCTTGACTGTTTCTAAACTGATTTCAGGGAAATACAATTACTTCTGATTAGCCAATCAGTTGTCTATATTTTTCTATTGTTTAGCAACAATTTTAATACGTTAAAATATTTCCAACAGACTTGTTTAGCACATTTTCTCCCCGTTCATATTATAAGTTAGTAAAAGTGACATAAGTTTTTACAAGGGGAATAACATGCAATTTTAAGGCTTCCTCTTTAAAAATGCTTGTGGGGAACCTATACAAAAGACAGGTTACGTAGGTGCCACAGTGTTTAAATACATGCTTGGTTGGAAATGATGAATCCCTGTTACGGCTTTGTCTTCCTTTTTCTTTTGTTTTTTTTAAACTGTCATTTTCATTTTTGACTAAAATGTGGAGGTGTAATAATAGCATTTTATGTGTGTAAAACATTTTACAAATTTCCTGTTGGGAAAACATAATAATGCCCGAGATAAACTCAAATGAACTATAGAAAACAATCTAAGTTATATGTATGCAATTCTCATCTTTAAAGAAATTCTCTACGGTGCCAGTCACATGATATAGTAATACAAAGGAAAGTTTCTATTCAAGGCATCGTTAAGGGCTACACATTATACCATATTGAACTTGAGTCTTCATGACAAACAAATTTTACTCCTATTTTCTAGTGTAAGCTAGTTATGTCTCACGTTTCTTTCAGTGATGCTTCTTGATAGGAAACACGCTGCTGCAGTGGCAGCATGTAGTGTTCCGTAAGCATCGCATACAAAAGTCTTGCTGTCGGAACACTGGTGGCATCAGACGCAATGGCATTTCCTGTTGCTGTGTGGATGATGCTGACTTCCCTCTTTGCAGGCATTGGGATGGATACTTGTGTCATTCCTTTGAGGCATGGCGGTCTTTCCTTGGTTCAAACCACCGATTACATTTATCCTATTGTCGATGACCCTTACATGATGGTAAGTTTGACCCAGGTGTTTTAACATCTGGAACTGCTGTTTGTTTGGTTTTGGTTTGTGGCTGGGTGTGTGTGTGTGTGTGTGTGTGTGTGTGTGTGTGTGTGTTGTTTTTGTATCCAGATTGTTCTCATCCCCCCGCTGCCCTGACGCCCATAGTTGCAGCCCATTGGGCCTATTTCCTGCTCACACTTGCTACTGCTCATGAGCAATTAGGCCGCAGGCGCCATGCTGCGTGTACCTGAGTGTGTGTCTGTGCAAGAACACTTGCTGTCTCCTAACAGTGTCTCCTGACTGGCATGTGCCTAGTTCTTTCTTTGACATTTGTAAACTCCTCACTCCGTGTTTCAGGCCAGAGATGTTACCATACCCTATAACAGGTCTGATCCTAGATGTTTCCTTCCAGAAATAAAGAGCTGAGCATCTCATCACCATCAAACTTTTTGACCATTCTGATTGTGGCCGCTCCCCTCACCCCCAGCTATGTTTTACACTCACTGTATAGAAAAATGTATCTGAACTGCTGCATTGAAGTTCCTAGCTACGGGTCATGCCCGGCTTACATATATTTCCTAACTGTTCATCGCATGCTGCGGCCACAACCCTTTGATCTCGCCAGCTTTAACCTTCTCTCCTACCAGCCAAGAGGAGCTGACGAAGAGATTGGGAACATTCTGTTATTAGAAAATACTAGCAGTTCTTCCTGTGTGCCAAGGGCATTGAGATCAAGCCACACACATAGGCACTTGGGCCATGAGGTGGCTGAACTGGGATGGGGGTGGGGTGTTCGCCTCTCAGGTGCTGGTGACAAGCACACAGGTGACTAGAAACCTGTTTTCCCTCTGCACATCCATCTGTTCTCCCTAGAGCAGTGCTCTGGAGTGACTGAGGTATGTCCCACCTGACCAGGTGGCAAAGGTGGCTAGAACCGGAAGTCCCTCTTTTTCCAGCACCTCTTAAAAGCATCTGAGATGCTT
This sequence comes from Rhinolophus ferrumequinum, assembly GCF_004115265.2. Lineage (NCBI taxonomy): Eukaryota > Metazoa > Chordata > Mammalia > Chiroptera > Rhinolophidae > Rhinolophus > Rhinolophus ferrumequinum. The sequence goes on along the minus strand of NW_022680355.1, from coordinate 184,294 downwards.
CACTGCCCCAGAACAAGGGGCAGCCCTCACCAATCATCGCTGCAGCCCTCACCAGTGATTGGCACCTCTGAGTTGCAAACCACCTATTGCCTCATTAGTGTTGAAAATGAGACGCAGAAGACTATTGAGCTCACTGCCAGTCTGCCAGGAAGTCATTAAAAAACCTAAACAAGCAAAAAACAACTACTGAAAATGATAATACTTGGGAGTTTGATTACCCTGTGTCAGAAGGAAAATTTGTCATATTCTCCTTTACTGTCCAGATAATGGTAACTTACATTAAAAAGACCTCCAATGGCGATAAGAAAAATCTGTATTACCACATTTCTGTTGAATATTCTTTTCAAGTTCTTTGATGAAATCAGGTAGTTTACTGGGAAATAACTTCTGTTTTTCTTAGAAATCAACCTGACTTCAGGCCTAGATGTGTTTTATTTCTTCTATTATTTTCTTTTTTATTCAAGATGTTTTTTTTTGTTTATCTTCTACAGCCTTGAAAAGAAGCTACAAAAATTTCTTCAAGTGTATAAAAACTATCTTCCCTATAACCAATAAGTCCACATTTTGTTAGAATCTGTTTAGGATAAGTGGCTGTTTCCAAGTTTGCTTTAGGACAGTTGTTTCAGATGTCTTCACTCTGTAGCCCTTCCTCCCAGACCACCAGCTCCAACCTTGCTCTCCCTGACAAACCCCCCACCCCGCCACCCCCAGTCCCCATTCCCCATCTAAATAAACTTCAGACTTCTCCCAATATTTAGAATGGGAAAGAATAAGGAAATTGTTTGGTCTGTCTGAGAAAGAAGAGGTGGTGGTAACAGGAATATCTGAGAAAGAGTGAATGGCCTGGTGGTTCTGCAATTAAGGAAAGGCAACTAGTCTGCCAATCACAGAAACTGAGGACCCCATCCCAGCAGCAACCATCTCTGGGAAGTCCCTGAGTTATGGGATGTGTTGCATAGACTCGCTCTTTGTTTCTACACATGGAAAGTCCCCGTTCTTTCTCACGTCTCCCCTTTCTTCCAGGGCAGGATAGCCTGTGCCAATGTCCTCAGTGACCTCTATGCCATGGGGGTCACAGAATGTGACAATATGTTGATGCTCCTTGGGATCAGTAATAAAATGACCGACAGGGTAAGTAGGATGTGGGCCAGCTGCTTACTTGTCTGCTGTCTTGGTCACATCACTTGACTTGTCAACCCTTCTTTTCCCAACTGTAAAGTGAGGAGCCCAGGCTGCATGGCTTCCATATTTTGTCTGGCTCTCCACTTTTTGGCAGTTGTCAGTGAATTAAAATTTTCATTTCCACCGCCTGCTTCCCTTTCTCTCTTCTGTATAGACTGAAGCCAAGACATTTATGTTTGTTTTAGTAAAGTGTAGGCCACAGTAATAGCACCTCCATGCCAGCCCTGTGGCCTGGGCTAGCCTTACAGACCCAGGGCACATGGGCCCCAGGGGCCTGGCACCCTTCCCCTTGGGTGTTGGTTGGGTGACTGAGGTATCACATGTGTTCCCATGCTTACCTGGCAGTGTCTATGGCCTTGCTACTGGCGCCTCATGTAGATTATTTTTGAAAAGTTTTTGTTTTTGTCCTCCCACAAGAAGCTTGCCCTGCATCACAGAAATGAGAATTTTCAGTAGGTGCTTTTCTGCCTGCACAACGTGAGCTTGGGCCATCAGTTGTGCATAGAGGGAGGGCATGTGGGTGTGTAGTAAAGGAGTCTTGGGAGTTCTTAAGGACCATTTCAATTAAGAGCTGGTCAGATTTTGGGCAGCTTCGTGCACCCAGTCAACTACACTCCAGTTTTTATTTCTTTGTTGTCTGGGTTTCATTCACCTTGTAACCTAGAACATCTTTCAGCTTTTGATAAAATGGCTACAATGTAAACTGTTTCCTCCTCCTTTCTTCCTGCCTGGGCCTATCAACTTTCAGGACTTCCTTTAGGGTTTAATGATCCTTTTTATAACTACAAGTGTAGATTATTTTCTCAGTGTTGACCAGAATTATGTGACTTTTGTGTCCTTTTAAACCCTAGGAAAGGGATAAAGTGATGCCCCTAATTATACAGGGTTTTAAAGATGCAGCAGAGGAGGCAGGAACGTCTGTGACGGGCGGCCAAACAGTGTTAAACCCCTGGATTGTTCTGGGAGGAGTGGCTACAACTGTCTGCCAGCCCAATGAATTCATCATGTAAGTTGGTTCTGTTCCATGTCACCTGGCCTGGTTCGCTTTCTTTTCCTAAGATAGATTCATTGAGATAAAATTCGCATGCCATAAAACTCACCCATTGAAAGTGTAGAATTCAGTGGTCTTTGGTATATTCACAGAGTTTTGCAACCATCACCAGAGTCGATTTTAGAACATTTTCATCACCCCAGTAAGAAACCTTGTCCTCCTTAGCTGTCACTCCCCATTCTGGCATCTTTCACTTCACATAATATTAGCAGAATATTTTTAAGATTCTTCCATTTTGCGGCACGTATCAGTACTTTCTTCCTGTTTTTTAAAATTTTTATTTTTATTGCAGTATAATTCATATAACAAAATTTTACGTAACATAAAATCCAACATTTTAAAATATACAACTTGTTGGGTATTTTTGTATTCACAAGGTTGTGCAACCATCACCACTGTCCAATTCCAGAATAGCCCAATCACCCCTCCAAACAAGGCCTGTATCCATAAGCAGTCACTCCCAATCGCCTGGAAACCACTAGTGTACTTTCTGTCTGTGGATTTGCCAATTCTAGGCATTTCATACAGATGGAATCATACAATTTGTGATGTTTTGTGTCTGGCTTTTTCTACTGAGCATAATGCTTTCAAGGGTTCTCCATGTTGTGGCACGTATGGTACTTCATTCCTTTTTATGGCTAGATAATGTTCCATCTTACGGACACATCACAGTTTATCTATTGATAGGTGGTAGACCTTTGGGTTATTTCCACCTATTGTGAATGATGCTGCTATGAACATTTGTGTGCCAGCTTTTGTGGACGTATGTCTTTCTTCTCTTGGGTATATACCTAAGAAACACTGGCTCATGTGGTAACTGTTTAACCAACAGCGATGGAGGAGAGTTCCAATGTCTCCACATTCTCTCCAGTATTTGTGTTACTGGTTTTCTGATAACAGCCATCCTAGTGGGTTGAGGTGATACCTCACTGTGGTTTGCTTGGCATTTCCCTGGTGGCTACTGATATTGAGCAGCTTTTATGTGCTTTTTGGCCATTGCTAGATCTTTGGAGCAGTTTCCCTTGACACAAGTTATCACTTTCCACATTTGATGTCTTGTTAAGGAAAGCCACTCTGATTATTTTCTGAAGGAAGCAGAAACCCCATTTGTTTTTCCTAGTTCGCGAATAGGTAGCGATAGGCACCGTCTTCACAAGGCTCAGAATTCAAAAGGTAGAAAAGGCTGCCCAGTGTGACCCCTCACCCATCATCCTGCGTCACCAGTTTCCCTTCCTGTCTTCATTCGGTACGCTGGGTGCCAAGTGGGAAACTTAGTATTGGTCAGTCTGAGTTTGAATCTTTGCTGAAATCACCAAAACATGAAACCCACAGACTTGAGCCAAATTGCACAGCCTGAGAAACAATCTTTGTTTCGGAAGTCTCGTTGCCTCAGAAGCATGGTGGGTCTGTACTGAAAATGGCATACGAGCATGGTGGAATCAGGGCCTGATGAGAACTCTGCCTGTGGAGGCTGAGTGATTTGCTTCTTTGTAAACTTTTGGGGGTGGGGGTGGACTAGTAGGTAATTGGTGGGCGCTTCAGTCCTCTTTCAGTGATTTTGTTCCAGTAGTAGCAGCCTCAGTAGCAAGTTGCAAAGCTCTAATACATGGTGGCAATTGGCTTAAATTTAAGTGTTCGTAAATGCAAATATGTTTTTAGCAGCCTTTTCTTTCTCCTGTTTAACTGATGAGTTTAACTGATGGTTAATTTGACCAGACCTTGCCCTGATTCTTTGCTTCAGGCCAGATAATGCAGTGCCTGGGGACGTGCTTGTGCTGACGAAGCCCCTGGGGACACAAGTGGCCGTGGCCGTGCACCAGTGGCTGGATATCGTGAGTGACCCTGTCTGCCTTGGGGGAGGGAGAGCTAAACAGGGATTCTCAGGATTGTGATAGTTTTCATTGGAGGGTTCGGAGAGAAGGGCATTGGTTTACACATCAGGCCAAGTGAGTATCTTTTCGTCTGCTAGTGCTGGAGTGTGCTTTCACTAGAAGGTGTACCTCCTCCTGAAGTGAGTGCTGCTTCTGTCCATAAAGGAAGCCTTGCCTCTTGGACATGTTCTGACATGTTTCAGGTCTGGATCCTCTTAATGTCACCAGCTGTCTTCTAAAAATGAGCTCTATTTCCAGTGCCAGGGAGTTTAGTATAAGTCATGTCCTTATAGAAATCCTAGGAATTGTCCACGTTCTTTTATTAAATCAGAGTTTCATGTATTGAATGGTTAAAGTAGGTAAGCTCCAGCTTGGGGCTTCACAGAAGCTCTATGAGAATTTGGGAGACAGTGAATTTGGTTTATTTGGTGTTGAGATAGCTTTATCTTTCATATCTTAAACATCACTAAAAAATAATATGGAGGAGAATGTGTAGAAATGTGTAGTGCTTGGGGATAAAGAAGGCCAGGGTTACTGATAGTTTAAATTATTCTAGTCATGAGGTTTTTGGCTGTTTTTGTTGTTTTGTTTTTCTAAATTAATTAGTAACTCAAAACATTTTGATAAATAATTGCCTTGTGGAGAAAGCATCTAGAATATAAAGATATTTATCCCAAGTCACTCTTCCACTGAGCTATAATCATAATTCATTTAAGATTTTTCTCACTGCCATAACAACTCAAAAGTTAATACGATTGTGGTATATTTCACATATCTTGGTGCTTTTAATTTCTGCAACTGTCATCTAAAGCTACCAGTCTTGATAAACAGTTGAAAAAGAAGAATAATTTTATGTTATTCATCAACCAAGTGTATGTTAGCTTGATATAGCAGAGCAGAGTAAATCTCTACGGCTGCCACAGTCTTCAGTTCTCTTTCCCTTCTCCCCCAGTGATGGTGGGGTGATTTCCCATTAGGCACGATCCTCTGTAAGTCTGACGCGAAGGCCATGACAGGGCAGGAATCCACAGAGTTGCTCTGCAGTACAGATGCCCAGGTCTGAGTCATTTAGCAAGAGAGTGGGAAGCAGGTGAAGCAAAGGTGCATCAAAGATGAGGGATCTAAGATCCTTCTGTCATCCTACCTCCAACTCGACACCTCCTTTGCCTTTTTTTTTTTTTTACCAGTTTTTAAAAAATGCTCAGAATTGAAAAAAGCAAGTTTCAGTGACTATGCAATAGCACAATACCCTTTCTGTAAAAGTCAGAAGCAACCAAAGAACATATTGTTTAGTCATCTATATGTCTGAGAACACTAGTTTTTGAAAGTCAGGGGAATGATGAGTCTAAACTTCAGAATAGTTGTTACTTCTGGGGGTGAGAAGGGGGTCAGTAGGGTAATGGAGGAACACATAGACTTAAGGTACTGCATTGAGTGGTGGATTGCTGGGTATTACTAAAATATCACTGGGTGCATGCATGAGTGACGGCCATCAGTGTACCGTGATGACAGTGTGTCAAGACCCATAATCGTGATGCTCGCTTCTTTGAAAATCAGACTGAGGAAAAAGGGAAACACTTCCTTCTCCTTACTTTTATGACATACCTTTGTGGTCACTCCGGCTGTCCCCAGTGCACACGCAATCCAAGTTCCTTTCACATTCATGTGTCCATCAGGATGACTTGATCCAGAACTCAGGTAAAGTCAGGAACAGCAGAATTATATGAAAAATGAAAGCCATCGGTTTCATAGGGGCGATGGGGAGGAGAGCCAAAGGACATTCCAAACTTCTCAGATGTGATTCACGCCCTACCACGCCGGAGACGAGCACCAGTGGTAGCTCCTCTTACTGCCTGCGCACTGCGGCCAAGGGGCCCGCTGGCTCACACATCCCGTAAATCGCAGTATTTGACCACAGTAGTGTGGGTTGAAAGCACAAAAGATACCATGATAATATGTCTAGTGGACACCTAAAATGATAGTCATGGGGAAGAAAGAAAGAAAACTCAATATTGCTTACAAAATTAGATAAAAATTAGGTTGGTGCAAAAATGATTGCAGTGTTTGTATTTATTTTTGACCTTTTACACCGCAGTTACTTTTGCACCAACCTAATAAAACTCCCCATATGACTAAGGAAACATAGACCTTTTCTTTCAAGGGTTTGAAGTGAAGATTAATCACATCTTTTCGCTCCTTTCCCCCTCACCTGTGTTCCTGTTACTAGCCTGAAAAGTGGAATAAGATTAAACTCGTGGTCACCCAGGAAGATGTGGAGTTGGCGTACCAGGAGGCCATGATGAACATGGCGCGGCTCAACAGGACAGGTACGGGGGCGCCTGCCGCGCGCAGGCCGGGCGGGCCACGGACAGGCTCAGTTGCGGTGGGTTGTTTTTCCTCCACATCTCTTTTTATGTTAAAAAAAGACGATTCTTAGCCGGAGGAGCAGGCCCACCTTGGGTCAGATTTGGCCAGTGACTGCAGACTGTCTTTTAGACAGATTTGGGTTTGAGAATGAAATGTGCTTTTAGATCTTGTATGTATTCCTTTTTGGCCAAAAGGGGAAAAACAGGATCGTAGTCACAGGATTATTAAAAAGAAAAGGTCCATGAAGCACCAAAAAGAATGACTAGCACGCAGTTTACAAAGTTCACGCATTCAGTCCACGTTTAATGAGCCCCTATAGTGTCTTCCATTCTAAGTGCTAGGGACACCGCAGTGAAAAAAACAGAACCCCTGCCCTCTTGGAGTTACATGGTAAATGCTCGTTTGCTTCCAAGTCATCTGCACAGAGCAGCACCCACATGCAGAACGTGGCGTTGGGAGCCCAGCTGCCCCTCCCACACCCAGCTCCTGGGTTCCCACGTGGGGGTAGCCACTGTTCTGAGTCTAATGTTTATTCTCATGCATTTAAAAATTTTTATCAACGTAGACTTGTATCCTTAAGCAATAAATTCATTTTGCGTTTTTTTGCTTTATTGAAGCATACATGTATCTGTCTTTCTTGTTTTGTCCACTGATGTTCCTGAGCAGAATGCCCAGTGTGTGTGACTTTCTTTTTCACCACTGTATGGTTTTCCACTCCGTGACGTACTTCTCTGGCCTATTGCTGTTGGGCATTTGGGTTCCTGCTGAGAACCTGCTCGGCCCAGACTTCTGGTGCACATGTCTGCGAGGTCTGTCCTGCCTCAGCTTTGTAGATGGTGCTAATTGTTTTCCAAACTGGTTGTTACAACAGTTTACAATGGTACAGCTACATTTAAATTTTTTCTTTAATATATTTTCTCTTCCCATGTATTGTATATATTTTTCTACGGTAAAAAAGTCATATAACCATTACAGAAAAGTTTTTAGAAAATGAAAAAAGGAGAGAAAAAACATTGTCTGTAGTCCCACCATCCAAAACAGCTTCTGTGAATATTTTTAAGTATTCTTCTGGGATTTTTTTTCTGTTCAGTTGGTGGTTTACTGTTGTTTGATTATCGATGCTTTAAACTCGTGGTTATCATACATTTTATGTGTTTGGAACCTTTTTTCATTTAACATTACTAAATTCTTTTTTCCATATTATATAACTCGAGAACACATACTTTTTAATGGCTAGATGTTCTACCAGAGAGATATGCCATAATTAATTTACCTTTTGCCACTTCTGAACTATTTATTTTGAGATCAAATTTTTCATAAGTCTTTTCTGCATTCTAGGACTATTTCTTTGGATATATTCCAAAGTTGAATAGTAATTATTTAATTCTTTGTCTTCAGATGTCTTATCACTTACAACCATGGCTTTTGTGTTTCTGTTCCTGTGCCACTTGAACTGTTTAAGGAGTCTTTCTCCCTTTTTTGGTCCTTCAAATTAAGTAGGTTAACAATGAAAACGTGATTTGTAATGGATTTACTTTTATCCATGAGTTACTATTTTGCTTATATTTGAGCATTTAAGATTCCCCCATCCGTATTTTTTTATACATTGTTGGTAGCGGTACAATATGGCAGAATGCTTCTGGAGGAGTATTTGGTCATATCTAGCAAAAATTATGGGTATATTTATTTGACCGAGCAGTCCCATTTCTGTGAATCTGTCTCAAAGCTACAGTGGCCAAAATATGAAATGACATGTACAGGGCCACTCATTGGAGCACTGGTTATTATTGCAAAAGAAGAAAACAATCCAAATGTCCATCAACAGGTGACTGAATTCTTTAATCCACTTGTACACAGTAGAATACTATACAGCTATAAAAGGGACGAGAGATCTTTATTACTAAGGAGCTGTCTCTAGAATATGATCAAATGAAAAAAGCAAGGGACAGAAACATATATACAGTATGCTACATTTTGTGTATTCATATGAATATGAAGTAATGCGTATTTTATACTTTCAAAAAGAAGCAATGGAAAAATAAATCATTAATAAAAATTGTTACATGTAAGAGGGAATAAGGAAGCAGGCCCTCTGAACATGCATTGTTTTATAAGTTTGACTTTGAAATGTTTTATATAATTTTCTGTAATTAAAAAAATAAAGAGCATACCTTACAAATCCAAACCAAATAAAAAAAAAGTTGCCTAACATATATCCACTTAGTGGCAAAAGCACCTGGGGAAGAATTATTTGAAATCACCTTGAGCCTGTTTTCTTCAGTGTATACCCTCAGGACAAAAACCCAGAAAAATACCTCATTGTATTCAGTGGGTTTTTGTTTGTGAGAATGTCGGTATAGTAAGGTAAAGCAAATATGTGAATGTAATTAGGAACAAAGATTTTAAGAATAAGAGAAAAGATAAGATTAAAGAAGCTAAGTAAAAACTGTAATCTTTGGAATTATTGTTATGAACTTGGGATTTTTTTCTTTAAAAATGCTTATTTCTGAGCTCATTGAAAAGGCCTTGAAGCAGTGATAACCCATTAGTAATCAATTCTAGTGTTTAGAATCGATTCTATTGTCTAGAATTGATCAATTCTAGTGTCTAGAAGTGAAAATTACCATTTTCCACTAAAAAATGCCAGGACTCTTTGGGAAAATGGCTGATTCCAACTCTGGGATAGGAAATAGAAAAGATAAGCCAGGGACATCCTGTGCCTGACAGTAATGGAAGAGCTGTCAACGACTAATGGGATCCTGTCACCTCACATAACTTGTCACACTGGAGGGGGCAGACAATTTGAGTATTAAAAGGAGGAGTAACCAGTCATTTGTAGTATATCAAGTATCTAAAAGTCAGTGAGTTCATAGTGATAATTAAAACATTTCTGGTCACCTTTGTAAGTTGCTAGGGCACCAGCTTATTCTGAAAATAAGTAAAAGCAACCAACCACATATTTTACTGTTCTTGTATGGATTGTATTTTGGGAGAACCACATACATTTTAAAAAAATTCTCTATAAAAAAGTCACATCAAATAAGTGCAGAAGAATGACTGAATTACCAATTTGCTATTTTTGCTGCTCCTTTGATTAAACCTCAACAACAAACAGCAGTGGCTGCTAAAACTAGTTATCAAGACAATGTGACATTGGTGAGAAAACAGAACAGTGTATCAGTGGAACAGAATAGCATCCAGAAATAGAGCCACCTAAATACAGTCAACTGATCTTTGACAAAAGAGCGAAGACAGTTCAATGGAGAAAGATAATCTTTTAAACAAATGGTGCCTAAACTACTGTTGGTCCACGGGCAAAAAATGATTATAGACACTGGCCTTACACCTTTCATGAACATTAACTCAAAATGGATTGTAGACCTAAATGTGAAATGCAAAACTGTCAAACTCCTAAAGATATCATAGAAGAAAATTTAGGTGACCTTGGGTTTCGTGATGTCTTTAGATACAACACCAAAAACACTACCCATGAAAGAAAAGAAATTGACAAGTTGGATTTCATTAATATAGAAAAACTGCTCTGTGAAAGACACTAAGAGGATAAAAAGACAAGCCACAGTGTGCGAGAAAATCTGCAAAACAATTCTGACAAAGGACTAGTTTTCAGAACATAAAAAGAACTCTTAAAACTCAACATTAAGAAAACAACTCAATTTAAAAAATGGGCAAAAGATCTGAACAGACACCTCATTAAAGAAGATATACAGATGACAATCATATGAAAAGATGTTCCACATTATGTGTCATTGGGGAATTACAATTTAAGACAACGGGATACTAATAGTACATACCTACTGTGTTTCCCCGAAAATAAGACCTAACCAGACAATCAGCTCTAATGCGTCTTTTGGAGCAAAAATTAATATAGGTCTTATACTCAGACCGAGTCCTATATTAATATATTATATCATACTGGGTCTTATATTAATTTTTGCTCCAAAAGACGCATTAGAGCTGATGGTCTGGCTAGGTCTTATTTTTGGGGAAACAGGGTACTAGTAGAATGGTTTAAATCCAAAACACTGACAACACCAAATGCTGCCGGGGATGTGAAGCAACACAACTCTCATCCATTGCTGGTAGGAATGCAACATGGTACAGCCACTTTGGAAGACAGTTTGGCAGTCTGTTACAAAACTAAATATACTAATATGACTCAGCAATTGTGCTCCTTGGTATTTACCCATATGAATTGAAAACTTCTGTCCACTCAAAGATCTGCACACAGATGTTTGTCTGCACACAGCTTTACTCAATAATTGCCAAAATTTGGAAGCAGTCAGGAGACCCTTCAGTAGGTGAATGGATCAACAAACGGGTCCATCCAGACACGGGAATATTATTAATTGCTAAAAAGAAGAGCTATCAAGCCATGAAAAGACATGGAGGGACCTTAAACACATTATTACTAAGCGAAAGAAGCCAATCTGAAAAGACCAAATACTGTGATTCTAACTCTGACATTCTGGAAAAGGCAAAAAAGTGTGGAGACAGTAACAAGATCAGTGGTTGCCAGGGGTAGGGGAGGAGGGATGAATAGGAGAGCACAGGAATTTTAGGGCAGTGAAACTACTGTGTATGATAATGTAATGATAGACACATCATGCATACATTTGTCAACACCCACAGACTACATCAAGAGTGAGGCCTTTTATGAACTGTGAACTTCAGTTACTGACGTGTCAGTATTGACTCAGTACTTAAATGTACCACCCTGATGGCAGAGGGGACATATGGGACCTTCCTGGACTGTCCACTCAATTTTCTGTAAATGTAAAACTCCCAAAATAAAGTATTAATTTATTTTAATTAAAATATAAGAAGTTAATCTTTTAGACAGTTCACTTCTAGCGAGATTGCCTTGAATTTAGGTTCAGTTTTTAAAAGTCCTGTTCTTTGATTTTAGGGTGGTTTAGACAAGTTTAATTTTCATTGTGATTGTAATTGTTCTTTACAGATGTTTTAGTTTATTTGGAAATTACAATTAATTGAAGTGGCTGATAGTTCATCTAAGCGGTTCAAATTACAATAGATCAGCTTCCAGAATTTCAGCATTTGAAATAGTAACTGTCATACACATAGGTTACAATAAACAGGCTGGTTTTCTTTCCTTGAAAAAAGGTCTAAAATTGCTGTTTCACGAATGAAATTGTATAGTATAGTATGTCTCCAAAGTGCCATTTTTTTTTGACCCCTTTTTTTCTCTCCTCTTCACTCTTGTATTTATTTTACCCTTTAAGTCTGGGTTTTGTTGATTTTTTTAAAAAGTCTATTTTCCATGATTTCAGTATGCCATCTCCCTGACAATTAGGAACTTTGAGAGCAAAGCATTTTTAAGACCTTGAGGAAAGGTGGGTTTTTGTTTTTGTCTCAGAAAGTCTCCATTTATTCCACCAGATAACATATTCCTTTTCTGGTCTCTGCCAGCTGCGGGACTCATGCACACGTTCAACGCCCACGCCGCCACCGACATCACGGGCTTTGGGATTCTCGGCCACGCGCAGAACCTGGCCAAGCAGCAGAGGAACGAGGTGTCCTTTGTGATTCACAACCTTCCTGTCCTGGCCAAGATGGCTGCCGTGAGCAAGGCCTGTGGGAACATGTTTGGCCTCATGCACGGGACCTGCCCGGAGACATCAGGTACAAGGATCCCAGGCCCAAACCTGAGGATTAACTAGTGAGGCTAATGGAAAGTTCTGTGAGAAGGAGGAAGCCAAGTACGAGAACGTGACCCCATTTTGTGTGAGGTCAGTGCTGACAACCTTGGCCGCCTTAGCAACGGACGTTCTCCGCCCTTCTGTGCTGTAGGTGACCTGTCTCCCGCCGTCCTGTGTGCGCTTGAGCAGCGTCAAGTCCAGCACTTCTGTGTTTGGTGACAGGATGGGAGGGAGGAAGGTTATGGGAAAAATACGTCCTGACTCGGTTTTTCAATGGAAACCTAGTGTTTGAAATAACTGTCATACCCACAGCTTACCTTAAACAGGCTGCTTTTTCTTTCTTCCTTGGAAAAAGGTCTAAAATTGCTGTTTTAAGGATCAAATAGTATAGTGTCTCCAAAGTGCCTTTTTTTTTGACCCATTTTTCTCTCCTCTTCACTCCTGTATTTAATCCTTTAAGCCCTCCCCCTTTTCAGTCTCTCATTTCTATTTCCTCTATACCTCAGTAATTTCCCTACCCTGGCAAAAGAGTCGAAATCATCTGGACATTTGAAAAATATATATGCCTACACTTGACCCCTAGGAAACCCAATTGAGTCAGACAGGGATAGGCCTGGGCCATCAATAATTATAACAGCTCCCCAAAAAGTTCTGGGGTGCAGCCAGAGTTGATGACCACAAAGGCCTGCCCACACGTCAGAAGGGCTGTGGTTCTCTGGCAGGCCTCTCAGCTTTAATAGAAGACCCTGTCTTTAAAAAAGAAGCAAAACCCATTTTTTAGAAATTAGCTCAAAGAGGGTAACTAAACTTTTGGTTCTGTATCTGGCTGGCTAGCATGGTGCCTGCCACCTGATGGGCTACTAGCGCCACCTGGTGGGCACTGGGTGAATGTTGAATAAGTTAACCAATATTGCTAACAAATTCAGTTTCCTTTATTCAAAAAGGAGAAGTTTTTACTTTTTGGTAAAAGTACAGTATACCTTTTTTCCTGATTGTGTTATTTCTACTTACAAATGTAAAATTTTCTGTCCTTGCTACTGAAATAGCAATGGTTTATTTTAACGTACTCTATACTTTTTTGAAGATAATGACAGAGCCCATTAGAGAAGCTAGATACTTTGCGCTCTTTCATGATATTAATTTCCAAATTAAAAAAAATACTGAAGAGCCTTTTTTGTAAAACGAGGAATCCATGTATGGAATTAAATTGAAAAGGAAAACTTTCCTTGTGTGTTTAAATATTTCAGTGTAGCATGGAAAAAATAGCTGCCACAAATATATGTTCTTGAGGCCTCAAACACCTTAATCCTACACAGCGTTCAGTGACTCACAAGTAGGTCATTTTCACAGTTTAAAGTTTGTTATTGTGTGTGTGCTTTTTTTTTTTTACTACAGGAGGAGTTTTCCAAGCAATTGCTTGATGAATTTACTCTGTGGAAGAGGGGAAGGCGGCTCTTCGTGGCTGAAGGGAAGGGGCAGCTTGCACGCAGGCAGGAATGAGTGCTTGGTTGAGCACAGATCCGGGCAGGAGTGTTTTAGAAAGACAGTGGCAGAGAAGCTGCTCACACAGCATCACACCTAACGATCATCCTTTTTTTTTTTCCCCCCCTTTGCCAGGAGGCCTTCTGATCTGTTTACCACGTGAGCAAGCCGCTCGGTTCTGTGCAGAGATAAAGTCCCCCAAATATGGTGAAGGTCACCAAGCATGGATTATTGGGATCGTAGAGAAGGGCAACCGTACGGCCAGAATCATAGACAAGCCCCGGATCATTGAAGTGGCACCGCAGGTGGCCACTCAAAATGTGAATCCCACACCTGGTGCCACCTCTTAATCTAGACCGAAATAGCTGTTTGGTTTTGTTTTTAAATAGATCTATTTCCTTTACCATCATTTCAATTAAAGACTATAAACAACAACAAAAATCTCATTGTGTCTACACATCTGGTGACCTGAGGTCGATTTGTGAATGGATGCAATTAATCAAATCAAATCCATTGCCTTTTTTTCCTGTTACATTAACTGAAGATGCACCTAATCTTGAGGCAGCTTCTGAGTTGAGAATTATATTGTTATCCAATACTGTTGATTCATTTTGAATCTTTAGACACTTATCTCTTGCCGCATAGGCTCTTTTTAAAGGTGCTTTCACATAGCACAGACGTTACCAATCGTAGTGTCAAGTCACTGTGTGTCTTTCATTTCATGTGTATTTATCATCAGTCTGATCTTTTTTAAGTGTCTTGAATGGTATTCTGGAAAGACGGGATTGGTAAGTGACACAGTGGTATTCCAGTACGAAGAGGGTTGCATGGTCCCTTCGAGTCTTTGACTTGTTAAGCGCTCGGTCCTCTTAATTCAAGAGCATCTCTTTGACCCAGGACATTTCCCAATAGTGCACTCAGTTAAACAAGGCAAGTGCTTAACTCTGCATGGAAAAGCACTTGGAAGACAAAAAAGATACTTTATTTTATTTTTTGTAGCCTTCCTACTATTTACAGTAATATCATTAACTGTTTTCTTTATCGATAGCAAAAAAAGATACTTTTTGCAATGTAATTAGATGTTCTATAGTGCAGCAAGGAATTGCCTCCTGAAAGGGCGTTCATGTATGATACTCATTTACAATTCAATATATAATTAACAACACAAATAATTTTTAAATAGAATCAATAATAAAGACTGTTCTGTGGATAGTAGTGCTTAATACATTTTATATTTTGTATAGTGATTTCAGGCCTTTTGTTTTCATCAAATCAGCTATTTAGCCTAATTCTGAGCATTATTTTGTCCTTTGCGCCAGTACTTTTTTGTGCACGCTTTTTGTGATGTGTTAAAAACCTGCATTGCCAACATTGCAGCTCGAACTTAAACTTGTTATTCAAATAAATATTTAATTTTTTTTATTGCTCTTGTATAATCAGATGCCCCTTTTAGTATTATTTTAGAAGCATCGGGAGGGTTTTGGCTAAAGTACAATTTATTGGGGAAAACTAGATTTTAGTTTTATAAAACTTTTAAGTCTTTCATGGGACCTATATTTTCTTGAATTAAATTTTGTAGTTCTAGGACAAACAGGTGATCTAAAAAGGTGTTTGTCTGTGTTACTTAGAAACAGAGGCTTCCTTATGTTGTAACCTACTAAGCAGTTTGGAGGGATCCCTGTTATTAAGCACAAGTGCACCAACCCCCCAAGTGTCTGCATAAGAGAAAAAGCACCATGTCCCTGCAAGTTTCCGAACGCTTCCCGCTTACAGGCACCAAAGCCCTGTCAACTGATCAACTTGCCAAAGGAAACTGCCACTCGGGAGAGGGAGCCCCTGGAAGAGGCTTTCCCGTGGACACACACCCCCCTCAGGAGCCCCAGGGCAGCCTGTCTGGCATGTGTCACTGGAACTCAAGCCATAAGGACGATCGGTGTGCAGTACCTGAGAGGCTGCGACAGAACTGACATTAATTGGACTTTTTAAAGGGATTTATACAGATGTTGGTCCTCAAAAGTTACAAACCAGTGGTCTGCAAAATAAAATGTGTTGGAAACCTCTGAGTAAGATGAATATACTGTTGAAGTTTTGTTGTTTTTTTTAATACACTAGTGATAACTATACCTGAACAACTTTCAATGTAGATCACGTCTTGAAGGCTGACGATTTCCTTGGTGGCAGGCCAACTGAAAGCAAGTGAGCAAAACGGGTTATGCACTTGCGGAAATCTTCCTTGTGAAGAGCCATGTTGTTAAAGAGAAAGTGTTGGGTTCTTCTGAGGTCTGTGTCATTCATGGGCTCCCAGGAGGGAGAGCAGAGCTTTAGGGGGTTTCTCAGAGAGCTGTCCAGCTCACCTGCGTTAGACTCACCGGAAATGCTTGTCAAAGGCAAATTCTTAGCCCCACCCCAGACCTACAGAATCAGAATTTGGGGGGTGTGGGACTAGGGAATCTTACATGAGTGCCCTAGGTGTCTTTGTGCACTAACTTTGGAACCACAGGTATAAAGGAATGGTGCAGACGGCAGGGAGAGGCAAGGAGGAAAGGGACCGGAAATGTCTCTGACAATATACTTTTCCAGGAATTTTTCTTTTACATCTTGACCATTCTGTGTACTGACATCTGGGTCCAGCAAAACAAACAAAAGCCCAAGAGTCTTGCAATTTCCTTGAATCGGGTGGTTGTCACTGAGTATTTGTGTTCTGGGTAAAACATATGTAGGCAACTTTAAAATTCAGTGAATAGTTAATACATGATTTTTTGGCTTCCAGGAAGCACTTTAAAAACTACATTGAGGTGTTTTCATCTTGGTAGAGTGATTTATTATCTTTAAGCCCTACGACAGTGGCATCTGGAGATACAGTGTGTGAGAATGCAGCACATTAGTGAAGACAGCCCGAAGAGGCTGGGCCTTGGTGAGGTGAATTCCCTCAGGCAACAAGGAGTCAGTCCTTTGCCCAGGAATACCAGCCTGTGTTTAAGCATTTATTGTGATTCAATCCAGGAAAAGAACTGAAATATTGTGCAACCAGTATGTACTTTTTTCTTTTTGGCTCAGTGTTTTAAAATAACTCGGTATATTGTAGTCTCCAAGTTCTGCATGTCTTATGAGTAAAAGTGAGTGTTTAAAATGGTTCTGATTTTAGATGGATGAGCCAGCCACTTTCAGCCTGAATTTAGCATTGTCTTTAAAAGAGTTATATCTGAAGTCTACGTTTAAAGAGTGTTTTTCTGTTTAAAGAGAGACCAGAATAGCTAAGCTTATACTATTTATTTTTAGAATAAAGCAAGCGCAGATATTTATGCTTCTGATACGTAGCTGGTGTGTGTGTGTGTGTGTGTGTGTGTGTGTGTGTACGTACCTGTATATATATCCTTGCATTCATTTCCACCACACCCAGCCCACCCTTTTCCTCTAGATTAGGTACTGGCTGCATAGACAACATAATTTACTTTCAACAGTAATTTATACCTTTTCTTATTAAAAATCCACTTATGAACTATGCAATTATTGAATATACCAGGTTCCACAAGGAAAACCAACAGATTCAAAGTCCTATTCTTAGGAGTGGAGCATGGGAATATTATTTTACCCCTGGGGAAGTCTCCATGTCTTGAATGTGAATGGGAGTGGGTGGACTGGACTGGCTTTCATCAAGTAAAACAGTAACATAGGGTGCTCATGGCTGTCTAGACACGTTCCACAATTGCTGGACTCCAAGCTTACCTCCACACCGTCGTTATTAAGATTTGAGGATTTTTTAAAGTATCTATTTACAGGTGGTAGTCTGCCAGAGTCCAGTTCTGTTCTGGGCAACACGTGTAGACTCGAACACAGAACTTTCTACATCCATGGACATGAATAGCTTAGGAGGCGCTGCCAAGTAGGCCCAGCAAGGGAGGACGGGCTCTCCAGCACTGGCCGCCAAGCCCCGTGCGCACAGCAAGCCTGGGCCTGCGGCGGGATTGGGCGGGACCTGCTTTTCTGTGGCGCAAGGATCCGCTAGCTTACTGTGGGCCAGAATGTAGAGAAACATCCAGTCCCTAAATGCTTGAATCGTTATGCAGCAGGGAAATTCTGGCCATGACACACCGACGGCTCTTTCCCTCTTCTGCTTTGAAGCGTTTCTCTCTGACCCACCAGCTTCCAGACCCTTTAACCAGCGTCCCAGTTCTCGAGGCTAAGCGTTTGCACCAGCCTCTTGAATTCTGTCAGGGGCCACCATCACTGTTACATGTCCCTTTCACTAGCGTCCGCAGAGGTCACAGGTTTAGGGTGGCAGCATCTCAAAACACACATGGGGACCTCTGAAGCACACTGCGTGGAGGGCTGCCCAACTCCCGCTAACAGTGACACGACTGAGCAGTAAGCTTTTATTTGCGGCGCTATTAAGATTTCATGGTTTCCTCGTTACCACAGCACAGCTTAACCTACCCTAATACAGAAATCAACAGGCAATGCCCAGAAATCCTCATTCCAGTAGGTATACAAAGACTTGTTCAACCTCACTAGACAGGCAATTTAAAACACCAATATTTTTAAGTTTTTTTAAACCTACTTAACTGGCCAGTTTTTTTTAAACCTACTTAACTGGCAAGGATTTAAAAATGGATAAAGTCCAGGATTTTCTAATCAATGCTCATGATTGCTGTCACATGGTTGAAAAACACGATAAAAATTTAAAAAATTATCCGTAATTCTAGAAAGTAGAATGGTGGTCGTCGGGATGGGGGTGGGGGAAATGGCAGATGTCGGTCACAGGGCACAAACTTTCATGTATAAGACGAGGAAGTTCTGAAGATAGACTGTACAGCATGACGACTACAGTTAATACTAACGTTTCAAATTTGCTAAGAGTAGATCTTAAGCGTTCACACACATACACACACACACACATAACTAAGATGATTATGTATTAGTTAAC
Organism: Rhinolophus ferrumequinum; assembly: GCF_004115265.2. NCBI lineage: Eukaryota > Metazoa > Chordata > Mammalia > Chiroptera > Rhinolophidae > Rhinolophus > Rhinolophus ferrumequinum. Next base: position 165,739 of record NW_022680355.1, on the reverse strand, counting down.
TTGATTGTGATCATTATTTCACAGTGTATAAATATATCAAATCATCCCCTTGTACGCTTTAAATATATACAATTTTGTCAATTATACCTCAATAAAGCTGGGGAGGAAAAGAAAATAATCTGTAACTCTACCTCCCAGGAAATCGTGTGTTGGGAGAATATGCGTTGATTGTAAAATGCTTAGGCTATAATATCAGGTTAAAAAAAGATACCGATTTTATAAAAAAATGTTTATGTACATATTCCAACTGTACACGAATGGAGAAAAATACATGGAAATTTAACAATGGTTTTCTCCTGGAGAGCAAGAGCAAAGTGAATTTCAGTTTTTAAAAATTTTCTTGATATTTTCAATTTTTCTTTGATGCAGATGGAGTATATTCGATGACAAAACATCAGACTATTTAAATATAGACTTATTTCATATATTTAAATGTTAATATGATGAATGGCAAGATGAAATATACATGAAGGGCCATAGAAGTACAAAATTCTCCTGGGAGACGGACAGGCCCCTTTCTTCCTTCACTCTTGGGCAATATGGCTTTAGAACAGAAACTCCTGTTCCCCCAGCAATGTCCCTGGTCCCACCTCTGTCCCCCTCCTCTGGCCACACACAGGCCCTGTGGAGCATTCTTCCTGCAGATAGGTAAGTCCTTGCCAGGTACTTACTGCCTCTCTCTGTCTAGATGTGACCCCTCTGCTACCAGGGGTGGTTGCCTGCACCCTTTCCTATATTTCCCTGTACTTTGTAGACAGCCCTGCACAAATTATGTCCTCAAGAAGTGCCGAAGGTTTCTTGGTTGACTTATCTTCATGTCATGCTACGTAATTTACACAAGTCCTCTTAACATTTCTCAATCCAAATGATTCCATAAGTGATAATTTTATCCTTTCATCTTCTCCCAGATTCATAACTATCTATCTTTTAGTTACTAGTTCATGCTGAAAGATTAAAAATATCTTTGCACCATACACTGTCTCAGTTCTTCATACTTGTTTCAATTATGGTTGACATCAGATATGGGCTTGGAGAAAATAAGCTTGCATCTCTTTGTCTGGAAATGATTCATAGAAAGTTTGTCTTACAGCTACAACTTACAGCTTAATTATCTTTGTGTCCTTAGGAATATCTCTATTCTGTTTTTCTTAAATAATTTTCATAAGAGAAGGCCATGATCTTTATGGGACAGATTCTGAAATTCTAATTCAGATCTAAAGAATGGCAATGAGTGCAGTGTGTGTGTGTGTGTGTGTGTGTGTGTGTGTGTGCACTTTTTTGCCTGTTTCCTTCATCCTACCCTACTTTCACCTCAAAATACCAGAGATCAGTGGTTCTCAGCAGGTTGGAAGTGGGGGTAGCAATATATCAAAGTCACCTGGAGAGACTTTTCTGTAGGGTTAGGCCTCACACCCAGGTAATCCAGGATGAGCTCATCTCGAGATCCTTACCTTAATTAATCATATCTGCCAAGACACTTTTCCCAAACAAAGTCACATTTACCCTTTCCAGGGGTTAGGATGTGGACATATCTTTTTTAGCAGGGTGGGGAGATAAATTCTGTTTTGAGATGTCTGTCAGAAAACCTAGGGATGATGTGAAGTAGGCAGCTGGAGACACAGAGTTCAGAGTTTATGGAGAGTCCTGGCCAGAGATATAGATGGCGGGACCATCAGTTTCGAGAAGGAACTTTTAAAGTCATGAGATGAAGAAAATTACTGAGGAAAGTAGTATTTATAGAAAGAGACATCAAAGGACTGAATTAGGAGCCTGGGGAATGAGGAAGAACCAGCAAAGGAGGATGAGAAGGAGTAGGGAGTGAAGTCACTTCCAGTAAGTTCCAAATGAGAATCCATCCATTACTGGATGCTGTACCTGGTAACAACAGCTAGTGAACTTGAAGAGAGCAGTTTCGGTCAAATGATGAGGGTAAAAGATAGACTGTTTTCTAAAGAACGTGAGAGGAGAAAAAAATGGAGGCAGTGGATTTGTACCATTTTTTTTCAAGTTTTGCAGCAAAAGGATGGAGAAATGTGTGAGTGGTAACCAGAAGGAGAAGTGGTATAAATACAGGGCTTTTATAAGATAGGGGAACTAAGAGCATGCTTGTATGTTGAAGGGGGGTGGAATAACCAACAACTACGGAGAGGGTAGTTGCTGGAACAAACTTCTAGAATAGTCCAGACAAGGGATGGGAGTTAATGCACAAGGGGAGGGCTGGCTTTTCAGGGGGCTGACCAGTCCTACTCCTATGGTCAAAGAAAACACCAAGAATGAGCAGAATTGCAGGAAGATGGCAAGTGTGTTTGCTTCTGTTTGGTGTGTGAATGGCTTAAATGAAATTTAACACTTGCTACCAAATTACCTGGCCTACAGTCAAATCTATTCTTCTCAGAAGGGAATGGCCTTTTGGCGGGTGTGTGTGGGTGGGTGGCATTTTTCAATCTGGAATTGATTATAATTTCTTATCCATATGATGACATTTTCTTATGTGTGCACAACACTTGACAATTTAATCCAAGGTTTTCTTAGGTCATACTCTTTTTTTACTTAGTTGCTCAAATATGGCTATTACTGAAAAATCATTTTGTTTAACTTCTTACACATTTGGGGAAACTGTTTCTTAGATGACTTTGAAAATGGTTGTGTTTCAACATTTGTCTTCAAGGTTACTTTCAGTATTTGTGAAAACCAAGCACACTGCTTGGGGGGAGGGTCAATTTATAATAATCTTCAAAATTCCAATTTTAATTTTAAAAAAATGAATAAATACCAAACTTTGAAAGAGAAATGACCATTCTAGTGATAATGTTTACATTCCATTAATGTTCTGTTTCAATAGTCATAAAAACATTTTAACACAATTACTAAAGATCCAAATTGCTATTTAAAAAAACTCACAACATCCATCAAATTACCTCTCTTATCTAAGGAGAAATTACTGTTTTAATTCCCCATAAGATCTTAAATGAAAAAATCTTAAACCCAGCACCCCTCTAATTTAAAAAAGGCATATAACAATAGGAAGTACTCAAGGACTTCCTTTATCTCTTGTCACCATCATAAAAGTAAACATCCTTTGTGTTAATGTCATATGGTAGAGAGGGCAGGGTTTTCCCATACTTGTAAAATGAAGGCATTTTAAGGGGTCATTAAAGTTATAGGTGTAGATAGCTGCATCTCTCTGGTCAGGAAGGCCAAACCTTTCAGGATCTGTGAGAGTAAAAGTCCTAACCTTTAAATAATTTGGGTATGTGTGAAATGAATTTAGTTTTAGTGTTTTTCCCTCCTACCAGCAGTCCCCACTTTTTACCAGGTGAGGGCAGTAAGGAGACAACTATTCGTCTGTTCCTAGTCCCTGTAGGGTTTTTCTCAGAAGCAGAAAGATGCAAATTCTCTTTCCTGTACCTGCAAAAGGCCAAATACTTCATTTTAAACTACAAGAAACCTAAATGCTTCTCCTTGTCCGGTCAACAAGTTCAGAGCTAATAAGGGGAAAGGCCAGGGCATTTCTGTTAACCTAAAAGAATCTGGGAGTCTGGATAAGGAGGAATCATGGAAAAAGAATGAAGAACTCAGAGGTCAAGGCCAAAGGGTAGGCCTTACTGGGACACTGACTTTCTCCTTTCTGTCTCAGAGAAAACAGGCAGTAGTCAATAATTCTGAGTCCTGGCCTGCTTTTCTCCTTGACTACTGGTTTCCCCACATGGTATTGAGACAGGTTAGTTAGCAAGTTGTTAGGTAGACAGGGAGGTTCCTGGTGGAATAAACAAAAGACAGCCATATCCTGAAATTCCAGGTTCTGAAGTAGCCCTGAGGTCAGTAAGGTATTCACAAATTCCTTTTGGCGGGACAAACAGAGCAGATCTAATAGACAGGAATGGGTTATTTCATTAATCCCTTCAGGATGAGCAAATAGGACAAACTTGATCGATGAATTCTATAAGAAGGCTCCAGCCCCCTTACCCAAGCAGGCAAGGGAAGGTATAAAAGTAAGAACTTTTGCCTCAGTCACTGGGCACCCCCATTCGGGAGCCCCTCCCGCTCGGGATCTCTGACCCTTTACTTTAATAAACTGTCCTCTTTCACAACTCTTTGCCTCTCCTGGGTCCGTGCTTCCATTCAAGACACGATCCTGGCCCTCACTCACAGAAATTCCCCACATCATTTGGGGACTCACAGGAAAACTTATCCTACATCAATATAAAGACACCATTTAAGAAATGATAACATGTTTATGAAGAGGGACATTCTGGAAGCAACTCTTTAAGTTAAATAAAATGAAAAAAATGAGAGAAAAATACAATGAGATACTGTGTCACTCATCTGTAGAGACTGGATAGAAAAGAGAAAGTACAGAAAGAATTTTTAGCTCATATAGCCACTATGAAAAACAATACAAAGGATCCTCAAAAACTTAAAAAATAGAACTACATATGATCCAGCAATCCCACTTCTGGGCATTTATCCAAAGAAATTAAAATCAGGATCTCAAAGACATATTTGCACTCCCACATCCATTTCAAAATTATTTCAAAATTATTACAATACCCAAGATCTGGAAACAACCTAGATGTCCACCCCCAGATGAATGGATAAACAAAATGTGGTCTAAACATACAATGGAATATTATTCAGCTATAATAAAGAAGGAAATCCTGCACTTGCAACAATGTCGGTGAACTTGAGGTTTTTATGCTGAGATAAACTAGTCACAGAAGGACAAACTACATGATTCCAGTTACATGTGGAATCTAAGAGTCAAACTCATTGAAGTAGAGAGCAGAATAGTGGTTGCCAGGGGCTGGCAGGAGGGGGGGGGGAATTAAATGCATGGTTTTTTGGGGGCTGGCCCGGTGGCTCAGGCGGTTAGAGCTCCATGCTCCTAACTCCGAAGGCTGCCGGTTCGATTCCCACATGGGCCAGTGGGCTCTCAACCACAAGGTTGCCAGTTCAATTCCTCAACTCCTGCAAGGGACGGTGGGCTGTGCCCCCTGCAACTAGCAACTGGCAACTGGACCTAGAGCTGAGCTGCGCCCTCCACAACTAAGACTGAAAGGACAACAACTTGAAGCTGAACGGCACCCTCCACAACTAAGATTGAAAGGACCCAACAACTTGATTTGGAAAAAACAGGCCTGGAAGTACACACTGTTCCCCAATAAAGTACTGTTCCCCTTCCCCAACAAAATCTTAAAAAAAAAAAAAAATGCATGGTTTTGGTCCAAGAGTACAAAGTTTCACTTACGCCATATAAATAGTTCTGGAGACCTACAATACAGCCTAAGGCTTATGGCTAACAATGTTGCATTGTACACTTAAATTTTGCTAAGAGAGTCGATCTTATGTATTTTTACCATGAACACACACAAAAATAATGATAAAGCATGTGAGGGGAAACTTTAAAAAGCTTCCTCTCACATGGACGTTTATGACCTTGACGGTAGTGGTTTCACCCCTATGTATTTGTTAACCGCAAAGTCATCAAATTGTATTGAAAGAAAAAGATGTCTAGTTCTTTAGGAAATGTAAAATTATATTAGGCTGCATGGATCAGACATTTCAGGGAGTCACTTATTTCATACGCTTAAAAAAAAAAAAGGACTACCCAGTTTCTAATATTTTGGACTGGACTGCCACTAAATTAAATGCTTCTTTTGAACAGCACGTGACTTCTAGGGCTGAACATTTAAATTTTTGTTCTTCCAGCAGCTTAGCGGAAGGAACGGTGTGGAATCAAACGTCCGAAACCACGCAGTGAGGAGTGTGAAGCCCCGTCTGGTTCCATTTCTCCCTGGGCGACCTGACCCCGTTAACGAGCCCTTCCAAACCGGGCAGCCAGCCCAGTGCGCGGCCCCGCGCGCGCCCCGGGGCCCGAGGGGCGTCTCCGCGCTCCGCTCGGGGCCGTGCCCGCCGGCCGGCCTACCGCCGCCGGGAGGCGGGGCCACCCCCAGAGTTAAGTGGGGCGGAGGTCCCGGCGCCCAGTCTCCCAACGCCCGCAGCCACCATGGACGCCGAGTGCGCTGCCTCCCGCCTGAGAGTCGTGCTGGGCCACCTCCGCCGCCCTTCGGCCGCGACCGTCGTATCCTTTGGGCTGCGCGGGGCTCGGGCGGGGAGGGGGGTGGCCTCCAGGGCGATCGCACAGTCGCCGCGCCGGTTCTTCCCCTTGCTCCGCGCCCAGGTCCGGTGGTGGTTGCGGTCCTTGCCGAGGCCCGGGGCGGAGGGAGGGGGAGGGGCGCGCATTCCCAGGCGCTCCAGCTTCGGGCTCTCTTAGGCCTCGGTTTCCCTGCTTGTCACCAAGGGTGCCTGCTCTCAGCGGCCTGGTCATTTTCTGCACTAGGCCGCGCGTGACTTCCGCCTCCGCCGGACACCCAGAAATGTCGCAGCGTAGTCGCCCTTTGAGCAGGAGCGCAGAACGGCTCGGAGGAGCCAAGGCTGGGGAGCGGGCAGCGGGGCCTGAGGGGGCGCCTGGCCTGGCCTCTGCAGGGCGCCCGCGCCCTCAGCTCTTCTTTCCCCAAGGAGGCCAAGGCTGCGGTCCCCATGAGTTCACACTGTCCCCTGTTGGTGCCCTTGGTCCGCCTCCTGATTCGGTATCAAGTTATTCAGGGAGGGAATGTGTGCGCTGCTGGCGTTGAGTCCAGAAAGAGGTCACTACAGCATAAGGGCACATCAAACTGCTTTATAGATTTGTTCCAGCTGCTCAGATGAAGTGGTGTTCTCTTCCAGGGTGCACTTTTGGAAGCTCCCTATGAAACTGCTTGGGATTGTTCCTAAAGCGACCGGATTAGCCTCTGTGCTGCTCTATTTAGGATCCTGAAATCTCTCAAAAAATGGTCACGCTAGCTGTTTCTTTTACTTTCACATTGCTGTCCCCGGTCAGTTCCAAGCAGCTGTGTTCCAAGCAGAACTACCCTTTAAAATCCAGTCTATGGGCTGACGAAGGGAACCCAAGTGATTAAGTCATCTCATTTCACAGACGAGAAAACAGACAGACTAGGAGAAGTTAGATCTCTGGACCGGGTTCATTTAACTAAGGTTGTCCAAGTGTGGTCTCGGGACCAGCAACTCATCATCACGTGGGAGCTTGTCAGAAATGCAGATTTTCAATCTCACCTCAGCCTAAGAAATCAAAATACCAGGGGGTGGGACCGCTTGTTTCTGATACATGCTCAACTGAGAGAACCACTAATTTATGGGGAATAGCTATAACTGGAACTACAATGAAGGTTCCCGGTACAGTCTTACTGCTTTTAAAATTTGATATTCCGATCTGGCTGCTGCTTCTTATAAATAGTGTCGAGGTCAGAGCTCAGTGTTTTCATCTGTATTTCCTATATTTTTTTCCCAAACCACTGTGTGATATTCATATTCCATTGCACAGAGATGGGTCATCATACAAATTAGTAGTAATACAAGTTATTTCTTAAATTCCAAACATCTTCTAAAATACTATTACAGCAGATGCTTAGGCTATTAAAACATCATGGCAGAAATCATACTCTAGTCAAATATTACACTGAAAATACTGCACATTTTAACGAGAGGAAAATTAAAACGTGCTCAAATACTCTAAGTAGCAGGGCAACTAACAACTAAAATTAAGTCACTGGTCTGTTTTTATGTATCCATATATATGATTATTTAGATAACCACTCCTCTTGAAAATGCATAATTAAAACATAAAAATGTAGAAAAATGATTTAAAGAAATTTCAATTCTTCTGATCACCCAAGTAAGATCTATGGTGTACTAAACAGCAGTGCCCAATACAACTTTCTGCCATAGTGGGCCTGTTCTATACACACCGTCCAATAGGGCAGCGACATGTGGCTATTGAGCACTTGAAATATGACTAGTGCAGCTGAGGAACTTAAGTATTAATTTTATTTTAAGTAGATGTGGCCTGGCCAGTGGCTCTGGTGTTGGACAGGTCTCCCTAGATTTTCAGTGACTGTGTGGTTTACGCTTCAATAGACTCCTGGAAATGTAGCCATTTCTTCTCAGCCTAAACGGGGATCTAGAGATGTGGATTCTGGAATAAGGAATAATTTTTGAAGTATAAAGCATAATGTGGTTTTTAAATGCAGATAAGCATAAAGGATAAAATAAATATAATCCATAATTCCACCACTCTTAGATCATTATAAACTTTCTGGTATGTTTCTTTACTATGTATTTACATAATTATATCATCAGGATCAGACGGTATGTACATTTATTTGCATCCATTTTTTCATGTTTACTAACTTTGTATAGTAAACATAGTAAATGCTTATTAATTTGATGTAGTAAACATTTCCACGTCATTAAAAAAATTCTGCAAAAACAACAATGGCAAAAAAAACACATAAAGGGAGAGGTGAAAATAACTTTGAACTGGAATGCTGACGTCTGAAATGTCCTGGCAACCACAGCTTTCTAATAGTTGACAGAGGTCATTAACTTCTTCGCCACAAGGAAAACAAACAGTAGCCAGTAATTCTGACTCCTGGCCTGCCTTTCTGTTTGAGTATTACATTGTTCCCAGTTATCCAAAGCTCACTTAAAAATAACATGTTTACAAAAAGTGACATTCTGAAAGTAACTCTTAAAGTTAAAAGTTACAATGAAAAAAATGAAAAGCACAAAAAGAAACAATAGATGCTAAGTAAACAACCTGTGGGTTACTGGAGGAAAAAGAAAACTAGAAAGAATTACTAGTTCTTTAAGATATTTAAAATTATACTCCACTGTGTGGATTTTACTTAAGAGTTTTCGTTTATTTTACAGATGTTTCTTTAAATGGCCAGCCAAACCATTTCTCCTTACTTCCAGAATTGAAACTTTCCACTTGTATGCGTTCAGCAGTTTAGTGGAAGGAATAGTCATGTAGAAAAACAGAAACTACGAAGGTCAGCCATTTTCTGTTTGGTGACCTACAGGGCTCTCCAAGCCTAGATTTCCAGCTCTGAGCGGCAGGACGGGTTACAAAGCTCTTGAGTTTCCAGCCACCTCCTCAGACATCTGTGCAAATGAAACAGGGTGATGTAAACAGCAGTGCGTAACTGTCAGAGGTTATGTGTGTAACCAGGTTGCTTGATGTCCACTTAGCACCCATCCTCCCTTGTGAGAGCCAATCCAGGGCAAACTGTTGTTTCTAGAAAAGGTTGACTCCTGAATTTTACTTTATTTACCTTAATTCACATCCTAGGTAGCTCACTTAACTTCAGAGGCTATTTCTCCTGCCAGTTTTCATCCTGAACAATTCCAGTAAGTAGATCTAATTTTAATTTTTAACCAAACAATGTGTATAAAGGCTTTTCTAGTGGTAACTAGGGTATGAAACACTATTTATCATGGTGTCTGGTAAGAGTTCATTATGCAAAGCCTCCAATTCCAGGACTTGTTCTATTTAGAACAATTGTGGAAAATTTTGAAGATCCTGACTATAATTTTCTGTTTGTATTTATAAAATTCAGAAAGAAGAAAATATATCAGAAAGGGTGTAATCTGGTTTTTAAAATTCAGGCATGGTATATCTCATTTAAATTTGCCTGTCCTATGGTCATACCATGTTTCCCCCAAAATAAGACCTAGCCAGACACTCAGCTCTAATGCGTCTTTTGGAGTAAAAATTAATATAAGACCTGGTATTATATTATATTATACTAATATTGTACTTATATTATATAAGACCGGGTCTTATATTAATTTTTGCTCCAAAAGACGCATTAGAGCTGAGTGTCCGGCTAGGTCTTATTTTCAGGCAAACAAGGTATTGATTTATCAGCTAGCATCTTTTGTTTATCTTAGATTACTTTCGAAGGGGGAGACATTTGATCTCCATGGAATATTCTCATCCAACCACAATTCAAAGTAAATGAATGGACTGGGTGATTTGAGTCTGTGTGTATGCTGTACACTTATTTCGATTTTGTTACTTTGATTTCTTCGGAGAATGTATGAACTAGATAATTAAAAATATAAAATATATTGAATTTGTTTCCCATCTGAAAAACTATACATATTCATTACAGAACAAATTTTAGAATCAGAGAAATAGAAGGAATTTTTTAAAATCATCCATAATTCCATTACATAAATGGAATCACTGTTAAAATGTTTTTGTTGCATTTCTTTGCATTTTTTTACAAATAATGTCTTAGTTTTATAAATCACAAATATATTTTATTATAATAAACACTATCCGTGCTATATTATATGCTCTTCATTTTAATGCCTGAGTGGAGGTGACATAATCATCCTTCCATTTCTTGGTCACATTAATTAATGCTTTGGATTTAAAACTTTAAAACATTTTTCAGAATTCCTTAAAGTCTTTGAAAGAGAAATGATAGGTGAATGAGTATGAACATTTCTTGGGTTCTTGATACACATTGTTAAGTTGTAATTTTTTAATTGGACTTATTTGAGATTTTTTTTCCCTCCTTTAGGTATACTCAGGATAATAATGTTCTAAGCCTAGAACAGAGAAGATTTTATGAAGAAAATGGGTTTCTTGTCATTAGAAATTTGGTATCTGAGGCTAATATTGAACGCTTTCGGTACAGTAACACTATTCATTATTTTACAGAAATATGTTACATGTATGTGATGGGAATACAGTAAGATTAGCTTGTGCACGTTCATACATTGTTCAGTAATTTGGTTCCTTGGGAAGTGGTTGGGAACATGGGCTCTAGAGCCAGACCGGCTGGCTTTAATCTTAGCCCCACCACTTAAAGCTGTGTGTCCTGGGGCAATTTATTTAACCTTTCCAGGCCTTTGTTTCCACATCTGTAAAATGGGCATAATATTAGTACTCATGTCTTAGAGTTGTAGTTAGGGCTAAATAAGGTAAAATATTGAGAGAAGACTTTGAACAGGGTCTGGCACATGGTAAGTGCTGTGGAAGTGTTTGCTCTTATTCTTCAGATGTAACTAAATCACATATATTTCCCTATTGGTCTGCTGAGCTAAGGAATATTTAAATTCTGGTAGTGAACGCAGCCTCAGAGTTAAGAAGCAGGGACTTCTGAGTGGGCCATGTTCTCCTCCTTCCTCACAATGATTCAACCTGGGGCTGGAGGCCAACTTAAAACAGAGAGCACCCCAGAATCTTTCCCAGAACCAGACCTTGGAGCCAGGGGTAATGACATTATTTGCCAATTTAATTTCCTAGGAATGAGTTTGAAAGGATCTGCAGAAAGGAGGTGAAACCACCTGGAATACAGTTAATGAGAGATGTGACCATTGCAAAATCAGAACATAATCCAAGTGAAAAAGTGATTACCAAGGTCCAAGATTTTCAAGAAGATGAAGAACTCTTCAGATACTGCACTCTCCCTGAGGTTCAAGGCCTTCCTGCATTTTCTTTCTCTTTAAGCTAACAGCCCGTCTGCATGCTTGCCTCTGAAATCTGCTCTTTTTACTTTACCGGTGTCTTTCTGCTGTGGCCCTAGAGCAGTGGTTCTCAATGAAAGGTGGCATTTGCAGTGTCTGGAGACATGCTTGGTTGTCATCCATGGACCAAGGAGGAATGGTGTGCTACTGGCTAATGGGTGGAGGGCTGGGGATACTGCAATGGGGCCCAGGGATCCTGTACTGTACAGAATAGCCCCCTCCCCACAAAACAAAGAACTATCCAGCTCCAAATGTCAGTAGCTGTCAGATGGAGAAACCACACTCTAGCCTTTGCTAATTAATTATCTTTGGTTGGGAAGAGCAGGAATCCTGTGTTAAAGAGGCTTTCTCACACTGGGTACAGGCGTGTCAAAGGGTGAGAATGCTGAGGCTGGCTATTCACCGCAAATCTATTTATGTTTTCCCTTTTGTTTCATGAACCTGGTAGGCAGAACTGTGAGTTTGTTCTTATATTTAAACTAGTTTTGGGTGGCCGGTTAGCTCAGTTGGTTAGAGCGTGGTGCTCTTAACAACAGGTTTGCCGGTTCGATCCCCACATGGGCCACTGAGCTGCACCCTCCACAACTAGATTGAAACAACTGCTTGACTAGGAGCTGATGAATCCTGGAAAAACACTTAAAATAAATGAAAATTAAAAAAAAAAAAAAAAACCTTAAAAAATTGTTATTCCTTAAGAGTAATTCATATTTATGAAAATAAGCAGTCCAGAGGGGTATAACATACAAAGTAAGGTCTCCAACCCCCAGCCCCACTCACTGCTCTTCTCTTTTGAGTATTCATCTACAATTATTTCATGTATATGCAAGCATATTTGTATACCCCCACCTTGTGTGTAACGTGGGAACATACTGGTTGTCACCTTGTTTTTCCCACTTACAGATCTTCGACATGTTTCCACCAGTATCTGTGCATCTACTTCATACTTTTAAAACGACGGCACAGTATTCCATTGCATATATGTACCACAGTTCATGAACCATTTACTTAGAATGGATTTACAGGAGATGTCACATATAGTACTTATGAGAAATTATAACCCCAGGTGCTGTTAGAGAATGTGACTCATGAAGAAAGGCTGTACAAGTAGCCACCTACGCTGTCCAGCCCCTTTGTTGGGGATCGGACGGGAAACGGCCCCTCTGGACCATCCATTCATCCCGACCTCAAGTCCTGTTATGGACATGGAAGTTGTGTAGGTGGATCCAGGATGAAAAGCTTGAGATTAGAGACAACCTGGGGGTAAATGAAGCGTTATCAGGATTGTCAGATTTTTCTACATCTGTAAAGGGTGAACCATGTATCTGGTGGTGCATGCAATGATTTTTAGGAGGTATGCATATTTTAATAGTTATCTATTTTAATGTGTAATAGGAAAAAATAACCAGCACATTTAACCCATGATTTCAAAAATCAGGATAAAACTAAGTAAAATAAAGTAAGTTAATTTAAGGAAATCACTAGCTAACTATATTGGGAAATTCTGCAATGTGTGGCAGAAATGTGGAGGATGGCTCTTGAATGACTGAGATTTAGAAAATACTGGCCTAAGTGAAAACCAAAAAGAAGAAAAAAAAAAAGACAGGCTTTATAAAAAATAAGTATGAGGCCTGAGGATTTTTGTAATGTTTCAGGTGTTTCATACGCAAATTGCCAATGTTCCTTATACACAAGAGATCCAAGAGTGAGAAAGCAGTAAAATGTGCTTCTGTTTTTGGAGTCAGATAGACTTGGAGTGTGAATATCAGCTGTTTCATGTAACTGGTTCTGCCAACTTGGGCATCTTATCTTCAGGGATTGCGGTGAGGCTTCACTACGGTGGGGCTGATGTATAAAGTCCCTGGCAGGTAGTAGGCATTCAATGTTAAGTCCTTTCTGCTTTTCACCCCTCCCAAGAAGGGTTCGATGCTAGAGGCAGCTCCCCGGCTGCCAGAGCCCGTGACTAACTCAGCCCTCCTTGTCACGTGCTCTCTTTGCAGCTTCTTCCTAGCATGTGTCTCAACCACAATTGCCCATGTCATTAATTAATATACTTCTGTGCACCGGACTATAAAGTCCGTGGTGGCAGGGATCTGCTTATCCTGTTCACTGTCGTGTTCCCATTCCCGTCAGTCTGCCTGGCTCACAGACCTCAGTAAAGAGCTGCGGAGTGAATGGCCGCACTAGTTGCAAAGTGTCCTCCTAGTTGCCATTCTCCTTTCTTCTGGGCTGTGCATGACAGCTGCAAATGGGTTGGGTCCTTTCATGGTCTCTTCTTCAGAAGTCTCCGTGAAGGAAGAGGAAGCTGGCGTCTCACTGGGCAACTATCCACGGCTTCCATGACAGGGGCGTTGCTGTCCTCCCAGCTGATCTCTCACAGAAACGTCTATCTCTCTTGTAGAGAAAGTGCTTAGGTTTCCACCGGGCTCCAAAAAGCCCATTTAATTTCCGGTGGTATAGATTTCCAATGACTTCCAAGTGCTGACTTTTTCATGCTTTGTTTGCCATGTCATGAAATACCCATTGGTTTTTTTAAACTATTGCCATCTTGGTTCTCATAAAGACAGTTGCATTTTGTGCCACTTGCCTGTGCATCTGATTTCCCATGAATTTCTTTTTTTTATCCTTTTCCCTTAGATTCTGAAATATGTGCAGTGCTTCACTGGACCCAATATCATGGCCATGCACACAATGCTGATAAACAAACCTCCAGATACTGGTAAAGGGCTCTCATTTGTTAATGAGAAGGAAAAAAAGCTTAATCAAGATACCGAAGGTTGATGTTATAACTATAGCTATGTGTATAACTGCTAAACTTGCATAAATGGATATGTGTGTATTGTTTAAAAAGAGACAGCGGGCCCCAAATGGAGTCACTTGTGCTAAGTCTACATCACCGAACGCAATACCTAACCTGACTGCAGTTTCTACTTCCCCCCAGGAATAAAACCTTAGTTCATATTTTCTATTAGCCACTTAGCAGGTTATCAGGGGAACCTTGGATTTGACCACTTTCTTCAATGTAATTAACCAAATCTTTTTTGGAATACTAGGCTCTGTGCCCTAACCAGAGTTAGAAAAGAATAAAGCACAATAGAGATGATGACACATGCACTAGAAAACAGTATAAGTATCTGGCTACCAGAAACCCAGAAAAAAAGTATAGGCTCTGGGGCTGCTGTGTTCATTGGATGTTCCGATCTGGTGCTTATGTCTTTAGGCTGGTTTTCTAGAGTGCTGTATCCTTTGTTTGGTTTGGGTTTTCGGGGGTAGGGCATTGTTCTGGGTTTTTGGGCAGAGGAGAATTCTGAGGCTCAGGCATCTTTTAACAGCAGGCTCCTTTTCAGGCAAGAAGACGTCCCGCCACCCCCTGCATCAGGATCTGCACTACTTCCCCTTCAGGCCCAGCAACAACATCGTTTGCGCTTGGACGGCCATGGAACACATCGATCGCAACAACGGCTGTCTGGTCGTGCTCCCCGGCACACACAAAGGGACGCTGAAGCCACACGACTATCCCCAGTGGGAGGTAGGTCTGCCTGGCAGCTGAGTCTGGATCAGAATCTTTTACTGTTTTGATTTCACAGCAGTATACATCAAGAGCTCTACCCATGAGCTGGCATT
Organism: Rhinolophus ferrumequinum; assembly: GCF_004115265.2. Classification (NCBI taxonomy): domain Eukaryota; kingdom Metazoa; phylum Chordata; class Mammalia; order Chiroptera; family Rhinolophidae; genus Rhinolophus; species Rhinolophus ferrumequinum. The sequence goes on along the minus strand of NW_022680355.1, from coordinate 150,736 downwards.
TCCTTTCATAGCAAAACACTGTTCTAGCATTTGGAAATCAGGATCAGGGAAACTGCAAGGATGTCAGATAAAATCATCATGGGTGTACTTTCAACAAGGGTTTGAACTCTGGTAGGTGCTGTACAGGATCTGAGGTTATAAAGCCTAATTGTAGAGGTAAGACATAAACACTGCGAGACCAGAGGCATGTGCCAAGTCTTACACTCTGAGTGATGGCTCTGGGAGTAAAGAAGAGGGCGGGAGCGTCTCCTTCCAGCTGGAGAGACCAGCACAGTCTCTGGGGAGGACCGAGCAGGATTCCACTGCCTGGCTGTTTCACAGTTTATCGATTCAGCTATTGATGCTGAAGGACTATTAAAAGCTTTAGAGCCCATGAGCGATGAGATCAAACCGGTTCTTCAAGAAGGAGGGGCTGTTAGGGCCGCCCGGAGACAGGATTTATTGTGACTATGACAGGCTTATATTTTCAACAGAGTGCTACGCATGAAGTGCTACACATTTGTATTTCAAGAAAGGGAAAATCTTCCTGTTGCAGAGGATAACTCTGTGAAACTTCAAGTTAAAGCTTGTGCTCTGAGCCAGATAAATACAAAGCTTCTGGCAGAAATGAAGAGGGAGCAGAATTTCTTCCCTGTTGGGAGAGAAATTGCTGGAATGGTGTTAGATGTTGGAAGCAAGGTATCATTCTTTCAATCAGATGATGAAGTAGTCGGAATTTAAAGCCTGGACTCTGAAGACCCTGGACTGAGTGAAGTTGTTAGAGTACATGAGCGCTATTCACAAGCCAGAAAAAGTTACACGCACAGAAGCTGCTGGAACCATGCGGGATGGAGTATGAGCCTATACAGCTCTGCATTGTCTTTCTCATCTCTCTTCAGGAAAACCAGCGCTGATAATGGAAGGAACAAGAGCCCTGGGTACCACAGCTATTCAGTCAGCACACCACAGAGGAGCCAGTGACTGCCATAGCATGCAGCATTGATGACAAGCAGTCCATTGAAAGACTCAGGCTTTCTATAGCTGAGTGATGGGAAAACCCATGATGCTGACAGCTGTTAGAAGAAACAGGTGGCCTGGGAGTAGATACTGTCCTAGATGCTGGAAATTAGGATCAGGGATGTAAAGATATATGGGATAGATTTATAAAGATGATGAAGCAGCTGTAAGATTACAACTACTGCCACATAAACATCGTATCATCACACTGCTTGGCGTCAGAGGCCGTGAGGGAACAACAGAAGAACACCTGCCATTGGCTCCTCCCAACAGCCACTACCTTTTCCTTAAGGGAGCAATGGTGGCTTTCCTTAACGATGAAGTTTGGAATTTGTCAAATGTACAATAAGGAAAATATCTTTGTATCTTAAAAGATGTGATGGAGAAGTTATCAACTGGTGTTTTCAGGCCTCAGTCGGAAGAACCCACAATATGAAAGTTTCCACGGAAGTTGTTCAGAAAAATCAAGGAAGAAAAAAAGCAAGTTGTTCAATTTTAATTTTGTTTTTTCTCAGACCTCAGTTGGATGAATCCATCTCAGTATTTGAGGCCAGAGTTTCCTTGGAAATTGTTCAGAAAAGTCAAGGAAAATAAAAGCAAGTTGTTCCATTTTTAAGCATGTTTTCCTGCTATCTGACAAGATGTTCCGGGTTATCTCAAGTATTTGAAAAATTACTATACAAACAGCCAAGATAATTCTATAACATCCAAAGGGAATAATCAGTCTTAGTGTTTTAGTTACAAGGCGATAAAGTTTTGAAACCCTGTGATGACAGTCAGAATGGGAAGAGCACCTGTGTTAAGGCAGGAAGAATGAATGTGGTTCTTAGGAAGTAAAAACAATGGCTCTAAGAATGTCTGTCTTGCTTAGAATCCATGCACTGATGATTAGCGCCAAGTGAAGAGAATTTGAGTCTGGATTCTGATATAAAATCTGAGATTGTGCGATTCATCAATTAAGGTGAGGTTTAGGGAAGGTTTGGTGCAAGCAAAAGGGAGTGTTTTGGAGAGCTGTGAGGTCATGCTGAGTCTATGGAGGGCTGGCTAGCTCTGGGCAGGAAAGCGGGCGTCATTGCTCAGTGGGAAGAGTGGGGGTGGGGTCCCTGATGTGGGCTGTTGAACCCTAGGTCTGGTCTCTTCCATCCTCTTAGATTTAAAGTGGCCACAGTGAGAGATGAGATTGGCTTAGCTTGGCTAAGCTTAGAGTCACATACTCTATCCACCCTGGCAGGAGAGAAGCACACGGAACCATAGTCCCAACACAGTAGGGACTCAGTCGGTCCAAAAAGGAATTTGGGACAGTCTTAGGAAGGGGAGTGCGATGCCGCCCAGCCTCCATCCTAAAACAGCAACTGTCCCTCCCCCAAAAAGGCTTGTAAACTTTAAACCACTTTTCACTGTAGTTTGTAATACAGATATAACCATTACCTAAAGCAATAACTAACTTTGGAAATAGTTATAAACAAATACAATGTTTTAACGTATTCTTCTTTCTTTACGCTGGATGTGACATGAGTGGTTTCTGAGCTCAGCAAAATGGATCATTTTCTCTCCCCTAGCTCGGGAGAATAGCTTCTCAGAAATACTCCTGAGTAATAGAAGAATGATTTATGCAAAGTTCCAGGTGAGGACAATATCATAGAGGGAAAGAATGTTTGCAGATTCAGGCTGGAAAGGTGGTCTCCTGCATTAACCGAAAAAGGCAAAGCCTACCTAGATCTTCATTTATAAGTCAGTAATAAAGGGTAGGTGGAAATTCCAAATTTTTAATTTGGTCCAAAAAACCCATGATTTTAATATCAACATGTGACTTTCTAAAACCAGACATCTGAGGAGCTTTTGTATATTTACTTTTTTTTTTTTTAAAGAATCTAATTTATCTTTTTCCCTTGGAAGAACTTAGCGAACCTTTGCTTTTCGTGATAAGCCATTGATAAAGTTTGTAATTACTGGCATCCTCAATTACAGACGTGGCTTCTCTTATGTGTTCTAGGGAGGAGTTAACATCATGTTCCACGGAATCCAGGACTATGACAGAAACAACGCCCGAGTGCACCTCGTGATGGAGAAGGGGGACACCGTTTTCTTTCATCCTTTGCTCATCCATGGATCTGGTCAGAACAGAACTCAAGGATTCCGTAAGGTATGCATCATAACATCACTGCATTTCCCAAACATGAGTGGTTAGAAACAAAAATGTCAAGATATGTTGAAATTTAAAAGATTTGTGATTTTTAACTAAACTAGCCATTAGTCCAGTGTATTTCCCAGGAGGCGTATTTGCCTACCTTATGCCGTTTTGCTCCAATCAGTAGGAAGCCAGGTGACCTCAGGATGCCCGCCTTAATAGTGAATCATGATCACGCATGGAATTGCTTCAGAGCAAGGGCTTACTTGGTAGCCTCCAGCCTGTGCTTCGAAGGCAAAAACCATCACTGGCATACTAAAATAATAAACTCTGGAATGTATATAGCTCATCGTAACCACATAAGAGGAAGTTTATAAATATTATTGCTAATGGGAAAAATATTGCTGATCTCAAAGAAAGGTTATTTATGTCTGAATTGGCTGCCCAGAAATCAGAGTTAGCAGGCAGCCATGTTTTTCACCTTAGTCTTGGAGTGTTTTAAACTTAGTGATTTCATTGCTTACATTAAACACTGACAAATTTCTCATAAATTCCCAGGTTTCTCATTTCTCTAAAATTCAGCACATCTGACAGTGCTGTGGACTCACATTTTCCCCATGATAACATGACTGTTGATACTCAATTTCGGAGCCTTCTGTGAGACCGAATGAGGCTGTCCGTGTTACACTAACCCCTTTGGTCTTCCTGAGGCCAAGGGTTAGTTGCCAGATTTCATCTTTCATTCATTCATATTTCCACCAGGCTCACCAGGGTCAGAATGGGGGTGTGCTGAGAAGGCACTCTCCTCAGGGGCAAAATTTAGTGGGGGCAACTAAAAAAACTCAACGATCAAGTTAATATTTTTAAACTAGAATTTTTAAAAATTACAATTACTCAAAAAAATCCAAGGTGAGCACAATGCCAAAAATTTAAATACAAGTAAGATCAAACTCTCTGTTATCACAATCCTCAGAAGTGTACGATTATTTTGATGTTTGGAAAAACATTAACCATTAAAAATACAGAAAGACATGTATAAAGGAAAGCACAGGTTCCCTTTTGCCTCAGGCTCCAATATAGCTCAGCATGGCCCTGGGGCTCTCGTGGGAAATGGAGTTTGTGACTCCACTGCCTAGAGATGTGATGCTTTGGGCAAAGCAGGAAGTCCTTCTGACAGGTGTGGTCACCTTAAGGTAACTAACTGGTGACAAGGAAGGTGAGTTTTAATTATAGCCTTGCAGCAGATGTGTTTGTAACTTTTTCAAGAACAGGGAAGCCAAGTTACTTCTGTCTCACCTTCATAAGGAAATAAGATAGGTATCTTCTGTGAATGCTATCAGACTTTAAAAGCCCTTTTGAGTCGAGAAGGGTGTGTGTATTACTTTCCTTTGCAAGGTGTTTTGTTTTTTTTTCTCCCCATAATCTGTGGCCATTGAAATAACAAACCATGACAAACTTGACAGGAACTAACTTCTGTGACTAAGAAGATGATGAAAAACCCTGGAATACTTCCTTTTCAGCAGTTGGGGATATCCACTTTTTAGAAAAATGAAATGCTAAAAAGTTAAAGACCTCTTACTTATGTAATTATGTTCCCTGCCCCATATATACGTCTGACAAATAAATATCACAGCTAGTTAAAAACCTTGTAATTTCTCAAGTAGGCTTTAGCTGGGGATAAAAAGAGAGACTGAGCCACAAAGATACTGAGTTAAGACTCAATGGAGCAGGTTTCAATCTAGAAATCGAATGCTGAGTGAAATAACTGACTTTCTTAAAGAAGACTCCTTGCTTGGGTGCTGGTGTTAGTGGGATTTGTTCCTTAATATTAATTGGTTCACTTTGCCCAGGCAATTTCCTGCCATTTTGCCGGTGCCAACTGCCAGTACATCGATGTGAAGGGCACCAGTCAAGAAAACATTGAGAAGGAAATTTTGTCATTAGCAGATAGATTGTATGGAATTAAAGGCGATGTCTCCATGAAGGTAAAGATTTCAGTTTTTGTCTTTTCTGCAGGTGCTTAATGCTGCTCATACTTGATGTAATTTGAAAGCATAAAGTGCTTGGGTTGAGATCTCCACATGGCTGAGACCCACTAAGAAAGACAGTGGAGTTTCAGTTTGTACTTGGTTCCCCTGTGCTCTCTCTTTATGTCTTTGGGCTGTCCTGGGGTGTGCAGGCTACCCTGGTCCACGACAGACAGGAAGGAAAGAAAATAGAAAACAGAGGAGAGGAAATGAAGGACAAAGGGTATCTTCTGAACACTCACAAGGAAAGTTAAAGGTTTGGAATATCAATCACAGGCCTCCTTTATTCCTACATAATTGAGTAGTGATGCATTTGGAAATCCAGTAAGACTCCCAGAAAGCAATTCTCAAGTATGTTTTTGTGTTTGTTTGTCACTCTGCACCCAGAGTGACTCACAGGCTATGAGAGGTACAGCTTGCTTGTTGCAGAGATTAAAGATCACAAATGCTTATCAATAAGGGGCGCGAGACAATATTTCATATGCTTTCCTAATTCATACATCACTTGTAAATTTATTTTTACCTAGTGGACATTCAATGCTGATGAGGATCAACAGAAAAATTATCAGTCAAGGCAAAAAACATATTTGCTTTGTAGACTATGTACGGTTTAGCCTCTGAACCAAGAAGCTGATCCTGTTTGTTGTGTTTTTTTTTTTTTGAAATTTGCATTAGGTAATCACAAATGCATGCATGTCCTATGGGGTGACATGACCCCACATACACTGAGTGTAATGAGAACGCTGGGCCTTCCAGTCCTTTGAAGAGCATTGCACACCAATGGCAGGCTTCCAGTCCCTTGGGAGTTATTTCTGAATACCTTCCCAGCTCAAGAATCTTATTTCACCCTTCCCCCCATCTCCGTTTAGAATCTAGGAATCTATAAATGCACCCCATATCTGAAAATGCTCAGATTTCACATTTGCACATCTTAGAAAGCCTAGTCCTTCTTCCTTTGTCCAGTACTTAAAAAGCCTTACAAAGGGAACACAGGTGTTTAATTGGGGCTTCCACCCCACACCCTGAATTTTAAAGCAGAAACAAAACACGTATACACGATGTTTGAGGTTTGTCAATGTTGTGCTAAATGAATTACCTACCCCCTGTATTAATTTTAGTTACTCTCTTAAGTTATAGTTTATAAGCTATACTTAGAATAACAATACAACGTTCTGCTCTACAGTTCTTTGTAAGGTACAAAAGAACTTTCATAGCCCTTTTCTTATTTTCATCACCAAAACCCAATGGAGCAGAGATTATAGCTCCATGCTCTTAATGAGAAAATGAATTGTCCAAGGTTGGCCTAAGTTAGGTTAAGATGACCCAGCTAGACTTCAGAGTTAGGTCCAATTCCAAAATCATTCTTCCTAGCATACCTTGCTGGTTGCTTAAAAATAAACAAGAAATAGGAAATTAGAGAATCTAAATTATTTTATTAAGAGCAAAGAAGAAAAAAAAATACCCAATAACTCAATGATACCATTTTCATGATTATGATCTAATCAGGAGGCGATCACTCACAATGGGTCAAGGAAATGACCTAAGGACGGCAGGAAGATGGAGAGTGAGCTGTTTCTATTGCATGTGGCCAAGCATAACACTCAGCCAGTTACAATACGTACGGTATAATCAACAAGAGTACCAACTAAATCAGGGCTGACAGTTTGGGGACTCTGTGTCTTAGATTATTTAACATATTAGATGTTGGCGAGAAAATTAATCAGAGTCTCAGAATATGGTTTATTTTCTAAGTGTATGACTTAGATTTTTTTTTTTTTTGCCATTTGTAGATGTTAGAAATTTACTTTCTGTTACGGTAAAGAGACAAATTCAAGTGTTCTATAAACTCATTCTGTTTGGCATTATTTCCAGGATATTTGGCAATTTCGAGGACGACTTGTGAAAGGACAAAGAATCAACCTGTGAGACAGCCTTTTGCTAAACTCTTCTAAAGAAAACCAAAATGAAACACGATGTCTAAGGAAAATATTTTCCTAATGATATGATGTAATCTTTTCCATTGCTTGTTAACAAAAATCAAAATGCGTGTTATCAGATACTTAATTGCATGTGGGTAATTTTGCAATGCAGCCCTGTTGCTTTAATGAGTGTAAAAATAGTAAGAGTGAACTATTACAGTTTTAAGGAAAATTGACTCAGGGTTACAACTAAATAAAGAGGACTGTTGTATAATTGAAGCCTGTTAAATCTGTTTCTTTCATTCATTTAGCTCTTTGCCCTAGCAGAAATAAATGCTTTGAAACTCCGGGTGTGTTGAGTTTTGCATCCTTCTCCTGGAAAACAACCCACCGCCTACTACTTTCATGTCATGAGAGTCTTCTGTTCAAATCTAGAATAATGAATGATGCAGGAACATTTACTGAGGGGCGTAAGAAGGGCACCGTGGACTAAAAATAAGGGGAGATACAAATGCTCACAGACAGGATTCCTTCCATGACATCTCCAACCCAAACCACCCTCCTTATGAAAATAGACTGGCCTGTCCAAGTGTTTCTAAAGAATGAAAACAAGGTAACTTATCTGCTATTTCGTATTGGGCAGGGCAGCTGAAAACCTTCAGCATTTATGAATGAAACCTAACCTCTTTCAAGGTACAGGGACATTTTTAGATACTTTGGTTTGGATTTCGAATGAGCAAGAACTGGGGGAATTTATTTTAATAATAGAGCATCGTATTTCTATACCAGCTGAGGGCAGCAAGGAGACACAGACTTTTTTCTTTTTTTAATTTAAATACCAGTTAGAGCTTTAGTAAGAAAGAGTCCCTTTCTTGTCATTCTGCCAAGCACAAGTTTTCCTAAATCTACTTGCACTGCCTTTTTGTTGGTTTCTCTTGTAAGGACACCCAATTTAAGTTCAGTGCCAGCTGGAGACTGGGGCGGGCAAGATAATTACTGACAAGGTTTAAGGACATTTGATTATGGAATACCTGAAAACAACATGTACGTAAGGAATGCCATGTGAACAGCATGTATGTGGCACTGTTCTATAATCCTTGGGCTTCTTATCATGGAAGCAGAAAGAGCTGACTGCTAAGTCTGCTGAGATGTGTCAGACCTAGACTGAGAGTCTCTTGGGGCTCGTCTCTCCACAAGGAAATGAAGGCAAGGACCTTTGCTCTGCCACGCGTGGCAGCAACTAGAACAGAGCACTCGGCCTCCACCATCCAGCCTCCACTTCTGGGGGCGCTGGGCCTGCAGGCGGTCTGGGCCCCTCTCGGGGAGTCTGAGCTGAGCGACGCCTGCTTGCTCCCACCTTCCTCTGCAGCCTCTTGCCTTTTGACACAAGACACAGAACCACTGCCCATTTCCTGAGCTTCCATGGGCTTTGGGGGTGGCACCACAGTGCCCGGGGTGTTGGAGCCACAGTTAAGCCCCACTGCTTAGAAGTTGACCTGGCCGAGATCTAAAGAGCATCCCACTCAAGGTGGCTCAAAGCCCCTCTCCTGAGGATGACGCTGAGGGTGAGAAGCCCACACCTAAGGATTCGTTGCTCCAGGAGGTGACGACAGCTTAGCACTTGCAGCCACTTTAGGATGAGGACTTGAGCCCACTGCTGACTTGGACACACGTCACTGAGGCCAGGTACCAACGCAGACCCCGGTCTCACCGGGCCACTGTCCCAAGGCCAGCCTCCCAAACGCAACCAGAGCAGGTGGTACTGCGCTGAGATACAGAGGGAGAGACGGAACTCCTGGACTCTGCTACTGCCACTAGACGGGGGACTCAGGTGTTCCCACTCCCGGGGATGGGGGGAGGTGCGTTAGCTTTGCTCTAGAGGGTCTGGAGGAGTGGGTCTCAGACCTGACTACACTTGAATCTCCCTGGTGCTTTAAAAATACCAATGGCTGGGTATTTCTAAGATAGTTGTGTGTGTGTGTGTGTGTGTGTGTGTGTGTGTGTATACAATTTGAAAAATTCATGTATTTCTATCAGCAAGTGCTAATTAAAAAGTCCCTGAATCATTTTTTTCCAGCTTGAGGCATAATGGACAAATCAAAATTGTATACGTTTAAGGTGTATGATATGGGCCCCTCTATTTCTGTTCTCGGGATGTCACTACCTCCCCCAAGACCACACATCATAGTGGGGCTGGGATTGCCTCAAAGCAAGACCAGGTTGCTAACACTTGTATCATGCCTTACTATGTGCCAAGCACTGTTGTAAGCACTTAACTAGTACTGATGCTTTTAATCTCATAATGACTCTACAGGGTAAATACAATCATTATCCTGATTTTATAAATGAGACAACTCAGGCACAGAGAGGTTCAGTAACTTGTCTAAGGTCACACAGCCAGCAAGTGGTAAAGCCAGGATTTGAACCCCAGCTGTCAGGCTCCTTGCCACTTTATCATTGGAATAATTCATTAAAAGATCACATATAACATCGTTTATACATTTTTTTAGCTAATTAACATTTTTTGTATAATGTTTAAGAACTTTAAATTTTTCCAAAATTTTAGCTCTACTAGAGTAATCTCTAATAGAGACACTGGTGTGTTTATGGAAGCTAGTGTTATAAAGGGACTCTGCTGTATGTACAGAAACTGTGTCCAGCTATTGGCTGATAAACCATTGTCAGCAAACGCACAGATTACAGAACCATAGGATACACAGAACATGAGAGCTGAAGAGGGTCTACGGATGATGTAGTCCAAGCCCCTGATTCCATCCATCAATCCATCCATCCGTCCACCAGTCAGTCAATTATCAATACCCTCTGTGGACTTTTCCTGCGTCAGGGTGCGAAGCACATAAAGATGACTGGGCACTCCTTCTGACTGCAAGGAACTCAGCCCTGGGCTCTGAGAGCCCTGAGCTCGAAGGAACTTCCGAGCTGATACATGGAGCAGCAATTTACTGATTGCTAACCAGGAAAGGAGAATAAAAGTCCCCCAACAATACCTTAAAACATCTATGATCCTTTAATTTCTATAAAGAGAATGTAGTCATATATTACTATATTTAAAAATTAATTTTGAAAAGTTCATGCAAATTACTCCTGGTAGTAAAAACACAGTGGAGTTCATTAGGCTAAGCAAAGAGGTTTGATGTTTTTTGGGGCCCTAGTAAAAGTAGAAGATACTATTACAGAAACAAGTCATTCAAAGTGTTGTTTGACTGGGGCACGTCTGTTTGAGTCACGTGTGCCTGTGTACTGGCTAGGACCTTAATTACAGGAACCAGCTTGAGCACGACGGGACCTTTACAATAAGGATCCTGGGCCACCCCATGACATCTAAGACAGGTGGACCGCAGGCCCCTGGCAGCGCCACAGGGTTTCCGGGAATCCAGGACTCCTCCTCCCCAGATCCTAATTCTGCTCCTCGCTGTGCAGCTGCTTCATTCTCTCCCCTCACAGATCAGTTTCTCTTGACTCCCAATATTCGGTGGAATTTGGCTTCTGCCAGCAGTTCTGAGTTTATAACTTCCCCTTTCCAACAGAGCAGTCAGACTGTGGAATTCTCTTACTTTCAATTCCAGATTCCTAGGGAAGGGGTTCACTGGCTCATTTTAGATCAGGTCTCCTACCCGGATCTGATTACTTTTGAATATTGTCAGCTTCTCCCTTAAATAATGCTAGCAGTCGCTAGTAGTCCCAATGAGTGTGTGCATCAGTGTGTGGGGATGAAGGTCAGGGCACAAAGGGGTGTGTGCTAGGTGAGGGCGGGCAGGGCCAAGAGCTGATCAGATAAAGCAACTGGCCAGGACAGGCGTACCTTAGGCAACACATCTCTCTTAAAGCACACTGATCCCCCAGACGACCCGGATGGACCTAGAGGGCATTATGCTAGGGGAAGTCAGTCAGAGAAAGACAAATACCACATGATCTCACTTACATGAGGAATATAAAGAACAAAATAAATGAACAAACAGAACAGAAACAGGCTCATAGATACAGAGAACAAACTGATGGTTGCCAGACGGGAGGGGGGTTGGGGGCTCTGAGTGATAAAGGGGAAGGGATTATGAAATACAAATGGGCAGTTACAGAATAGCCCCGGGGGTGTAAAGTACAGCAGAGGGAATATAGTCAATAATATGGCAAAACTAGATGAATTGGGGGGATCACTTTGTAAATTATATAAATGTCTAACCAGTATGCTGTACACCTGAAATTAATATAAAATAACACTGACTGTCCAAACAAAACAAAACAAAACACCACTGCTCCAATCCAGCAATTCCACTTCTGGGCAGATATCTGAAAGAATTGAAAACAGAGTCTCAAAGAAATATCCGGACACTTACGTTCATAGCAGCACTACTTACAGTAGTCGGAAGGTGAAAGCAACCCCAGTTGTTCAAGGGATGAACGGATACACAAAATGTGATCTAAACACACAATGGGATATTATTTAGCCTTAAAATTCTGACCGTACCTGACTAAATTCTGACCATAGCATAGATGAGCCGTGAGGACACTCTAAGTAAAATACTCCAGTCAGAAAATGACAAATATTGTATGAGTCCACCTATATGAGGTACCCAGACTAGTCACAGTCATAGGAACAGAAGCAGAATGGTGGTGTCCAGGGGCCGGAGGGAGGAGGGAATGGGGAGTCGGTATTTAATGGGTGCACAATTTCAGTTTGGGAAGATGAAGAGTTCTGGAGACGGAGGCGGGTGATGGTTGCACAACAATGTGAAGGTACTTAATGACACTGAGCTGCAAACTTAAAAAAAATGGCTAAAATGGTAACTTTTATGTCACATGTATTTTACCAAAATTAAAAGAAATAAAACAAAAAAAATTTAACCATGGAAAAAAAAATGCATCCAAATTTCCTAAGATGCTATGAAGACGTATACACCCAACTTCGGCACTCTGATGGAAAAGGCTTGTCCCCACTTGGAAAGACTTAGAAAAGGGCGCCCAGACAGAGTCCTGCCCGCCTGTGGCTGGGACCCTGCACTAACTCCATGGTGGCTCAAGTCCCTCCCAAGCAGAGTTAGGTCAGTTCCTCCTGGACACAGCTCAGCACTGACTCCAGGGGGTTTGTGACTCGGCCTGGGGGTCACTGGAGACTTGACTCAGCCCTGAGGAAACAGCTTTCTCCTCACCAGATGCCTTGGACAATCTCTTCCTGATCTTTAACCTGTCTTGCCTGGTCTGTGGGCATTTCCCAGTCTGAAGACAGAGCCAAAGAAACAAAAGCAAAAACAAAATAGTCCCCAGTTCTCCTCAGGGGCTTCAGCATTCCCCTCAGACAGTCAGGAGGTGAAATCCAAGCTCCATTATTTGCTCACTGTGCAAATCACTTTACATCTCTAGACCTCAGTTTCTTCATTTATAAGATGGGGCTCCATGGGGTGGTCTCACATATTAAAGAAGAGTGTTGGGTATATTTCTTTTCCATTCTGATCATTTGTTGAGGAGCCTGTTCAGACTTTACTTGGTAAAGATCTTAAAAATGAGGTCCCCGTTCCCAGTAAAAACAAAGAAAACCACTTGCAGATCAATAACAACTATGCTTAGGACATTGCTAGAACCTTGCAAGAAACCGGACAGGGTGCCCCCAAACCAGCTTCAGTTAGGGGGACTCATGGGCCCCCTATTTCATGTTGGTTCCTCATTGTTCTGATGGACCAGGCATCTTCCTCCAAAACATCGAACAAGAACAACAAAAGCCAAACACCCACATTTCACCCATCATCTAGTCTGGAGGCCCTCAGATTGTTCCAATGCTCTGCTCATAATTAAAAAAACACACACAGAAAAACCCCAGGGTTACATATATAATAATATTGAGACATTTGCCTCATTAAATTCACGTTACTTGAAAGGGATGCGGAAAACCTGGGTAGAGGGAGTGGGAATGAAAATAATCAGAGGGTTAGAAACTCGGACTTCACAGCTGCCAAAGACAGCTTTCGGGGAAAAAATCTTAGGCTGACCAAAAGTTGGAGTCATCTGAAAATTGTACGTATGTCCCTTTCACACTTCTAACTCAGCCTTCAGAATTTCACAGGCTCATAAACTCCCTTTCATACCATCCCTGCAAGAAGACTTCACTCACACAAGCCCACGTTCACCCCTTGTTAACACCTGTACTGGTCCCACAGACACCCTTTCATGAATTCCCTCAACAGAGAAATCCAGACGCCGGCCACCGCATGACCTGTGCACACACGGTCACACCATATCCCAGCACTCCAAAGCTGCTGAGATTTGCCTGGCCACGGTTCCTGCGTCTCTCAGCTGTCATCCAAGTTCTCCGCAGAAATCCCCTTCCACCAGTATTTACTGCATGACATGCTGGGGACCACTGTGACTCCTGGGAGCAGCAGAATGAATAAGAAGTGAGCTTTGCTCTTAAGCTGTTCAGAGTCTACTGGAACAGGGGGCTGCGGAGGAAGGGAAATCATATAAAAATCTAAATTCCGGGGGTGAAGTTGCACCTAAAATTGAAGTAGGGCACAAAGAAGAGAAGGGCTTTCCTACCTGGAAAGGTTGGGAAACGGAGGTGCTGATGAGAAGAAGTGCTCGAGAATAAGCATGAAGAATTAGAAAGACGGCCAGGTGGGCAAGGAGGACATATTCTCTGAGAGAGAGAATATGAAGAAAGAAAGAGCCTGCGTGGCACAGCAAGGGCAGGGCATGCCAGAGCACAGAGGGGAAGATAGTAGGCGGGGGTCGGAGGTAAAACAGGGACGATGGTCACAATACTTTCATGTTATGCAAAGTAATTTGGAATTTATTCAAATTCAGTTTTGAATAAATGCTTTTGGTGGCAAGTAAGAGAAAACGTTGACTCTGGAGGTTTCAGCTGTGAACAAAATGGATTACCTCATGTACATAAGTGGAAGCCCACAGTAAAGGCATGATGTGCTGTGTCATCAAAGACCCCAGTTATTTCCACCTGTTTCCTAGTCCTTCCTCATCAGGCTGCTCAGTCTTCTCAGGGTCACAAAGCGGCTGCAGTGGCCTCAGGCACTGCATCGTCACAGCAACATCCAGGGGCAGAAAACAATTCTCTCTTTTCTTATGGCTCCTTTACAGGACTCACAATCCCTTCCTTGTGTCTCTTTTTAAAAAACAGTGGGGTTTTTTGTTTGTTTTTTTTAAAAACTCCTTTCCCAGACTCTCCCCCACTCCCCCAGGCTTCCTCTCACCCCTCAAACTCATGAGCCCTTTCCTAAGTCATCAGTTAGCAAGGGGATTTACTTGATTGGTTGACTAATCAGGACCCATCCCCTTGGGCTAGAGGTGGAGTCCAGGGGTGTTGGAAGCCCACAGCTGACAAAGAACTGGACAAAATCTTGCCTTTGTTGACAAATAGGGTGGTAGCTGCCATCACTGCGCTGTGCATCCCTGGAGGGTTTCAGGTGGTGGTGTGATATGATCAAATTTACACTGTAGAAAGATGAATCTAACAAGAGTTCACAGGATATACAAGAGAGAGAGAAGAATGACAGTAGAGACAGGAAAACCAGCGTCGGAACGTTTGAAATGACATCCTCTATTAGAGCAAATGCATTCAGGGAAAAAGGGACAAAACGGATGGTACTTAAGACACGGAAGTGATGGAAGTTAGACGCGATGATGTGGGAGAAGGAGGAATCCAGGTGACCCCTGGTCTCTCAGGGGCACTCTCTTTTCCTTCTGCCAAATTCACCTGAGAGACCGCAGCAAAGCCACTTTGGGACTCTCCAAAGGAAGGGCTTTCCAAACCCTTAGAGATCCCACTGAGAATGTGTGTGTACACGTGTATGCAGTTCCTTCTGCCATCAGCTCATCTCCCTCTTCTCAATCTTCCAACCCACTGACAGGTCCTTCTCAGCTGCCTTTGCTGGTTCTTCCTCATGTCCCTGATCTCTAAACCTGTGTCTGCCCCACACCTTCTCTCTTCTCTTTCTGCTCGAGGTCATAAACTCCAGACAGGGGGTGCCTGAGGTCTCTCTAGGTGTGTGGGTCACAGAGAGTTTTAAGGGGCTCAAGACCTAGCTCCTCAACTCCCACACGTTCTCTTCCCCAAACTGTTCTGCCCAAGAGCGTGCCCGGACGGAGGTGTGGGTTTTCCTCTCCCCTTTCAACTGTTTAACAAATGACCAGCACCTCCTGCTGCAACCTTTCTGAAACTTATTGAGATTCACTGTTCCAGGGAGTAAAATATGCGTGGGGGTATCGGCTTCTGAGGAAAGTCTGGTGAGAATAAAGCAAAGGGAATATCAGAGAAAAAAGCTGTAGGCAAAGTGTTTGATTTTGTCACAGAGATGAACCCATGGTGAGGCTCTGTGCCTTACTTATTTATCTTAGAAACACAATTCAGAAGTGAGATGGTTGTCCCAGGAAGTGTATTAGCAGGTTTATTTCATCTAAAAAATAAAGTCAGTCTTTTAATGACGGAAAGTCTGTGTGGGCTGGTGTGATCATAAGATGGGACAATGCAATGTGTCTTGCAATCTGTCTAGATGGCAGGCTTTTCCCTAAGCAATGAGCAAAATATGCAGCGCCACTGTTTGATCAAAACATATGCATGTAAGACATGCTTATGATGCAATTTTTGTTAAAATATTTTATTAGCAAATGTTCAGTAACAAATAATTTTAGACATCTCAATTAAAATTATTCTTATTCTATTTCCTAGAAACAGGGAAAGTAAATGACTTTAGTGACAGGTAACAAATCCTTTTCCAACTCTGGTGGTTTCTAATTCTTAGCTTTCATCAAAATGGAAAGAAGATCTAATAAACCTGTCAGCTGATAGGTCCTTACGAATAATATTTGATGATGGATCACTATGTGATTTTTGTTATATAACTCAGAAAACTTTCAAAGAATTGAGTGACACTGCTATACTAAAACTCCTTGCTTCATCTATTTATGAAAAAAGGCTTCATCAGCTCTTCTATTGATAAAAATAAAAAAAATAGGAAGACTGCTGTTGCTGAATCTTGTCTCAATCTAGCAATAATAGTCATCCACATATACAGAGGGTACCAAAAAAATGTATACACATTTTAAGAAAGGAAAAACTGTATTAAAATTGTAATAATATATACCGATAATACAAGCCATGTGTGTACCTTTTTTTGGCACCCCTGGTATATAAACTAAATGGCAAATAACTACACTCATTTCATGAAGAACGGTTTAATGACTATTAACATCTATAAATAATCATTTGGTGTTTATTATTTAATAGATAATACTAATGTGGTCTGCCCAGTTATGACACACTGATATTAATGGTAAGGACAATTCAATCCAGAGGAAAAAATGTAACACTAAGGATTATGGTTTTAGAAAAAAAAATTACTGGCATAAAAGTATGACAGGGTGAAAAATGAAAGACAAGCTTAAAGATGTGTTGCATTGGGAAAATATTTTGTGAGGAAGCGGAATGGAAAGGCCCTAGAGCCTTGGCACTTGTTATTTCATCCCAGGACTGGAAATAAGAGTTCAATGAGAGAGAGGAAAATATGTCAAATTTCCAACTCTTAAAGAAGAGCCTGTTCATGTATTTTTTATTAAAAATGAATGATGATGGCTATAAATCAATACTGTATTTCAACTGCAGTGAACACATTTAAAAGAGCAATGCAGCAACTTTACTTAAAAATGTTAATGCCTGTAACATGCCTAAAATTATTTGTAACTATTTAAACTTGTAACAAAACTGTCGGTATCAACTTAAAATGTGTGAGAACCATAGTTTTTCAAATTCTTTTCGAGGCCAATTGACATCTATAGGACATTGCCCTCAACAACTGCAGAAATCACTTTTTCTTTATGAGTGAACCCAACTTTTCTCCAGATACACTATATGCTGGTCATAAAACAAGTCTCAATAAATTTCAAAGTACTGAAATCATACTAAATATATTCTCTGACCTTAAAACTGATCTGGAGGAGGTATCTGGAAAATCCCCAACTACTTGGAAATGAAATAACACACTTTTAAATAATGCATGGGTGAAAGAAATCACAGGAGAAATTAGAAAAAAATTGGAAATAAAGGACAATAAAAACACAATATATCAAAATTTATAATATGAAGTTAAAGCAGTGCTAAGAAGGAAACCTATGACTTCAATGTCTTAGAAAAGAAAGAAGAAAAGTAATTTTCAGTGATTTAAGCTTCCCTCTTAAGAATTTAGAAAAAAATAAGACAAAATAAACAAAAAATCAGAAAAAAAGAAATAATAAAGATAAGAGTATAAGTCAAATATAATACAAAAGTGGTTAAGCAACGGGGGAAAAATCAGTGAAAACAAAAGCTGGTTCTGTGAAAAGATTAATAAAGTCAACAAACAGCTACCATCCTAATCTTAAAGAAAGAGAAAATAAGAATTTCCAATATTAGGAATGAAAGAGGGGACATCAATACATGTCACAGAAATGAAAAAGGTTAATAGCATATTTATGTACAGATTTTGTCAATATATCTGACAGCTTAGATGAAATAGGAAAATTCTTCAAAAGACACAATTTTCCAAAACTGATATACACATAAATAGAATATCTGAATAGCCCTATATCTGTTAAAGAATTGAAATTGTAATTGAAAACTTCCCATAAAACTCCAGGCTCAGATGGCTTCACTGGTGAATTTTATCAAATATTTAAAGAACAAATAATATAAATCTTACACATACTCTGAGAAAATAGGAGGAGAGAATATGCCCTAACTCATTTTAGGAGGCCAGCATTAGAGTGATACCAAAACCACTAAAAGATATTACAAGAAAATTACAGACTAATATCCTTGAACATTGATACAAAAATCCTGAACAAAACAAGAGCAGTAGAATTCAACAACATTAATAAGGATAAGTCGGTATAACCAAATAGGGTTTACCCCAGGAATACAAGGTTGGTTTAACATTTGAAAGTCAATCAATGTAATTCATAACATTAACAGAGTAAAAGTATATAATTATCTCAACAGATGCAGGAAAAGCATTTGACAAAATTCAATAGCAATAATAAGATTCTCAGCATACTAGGAATAGAAGGAAACTACCTCATACTGGTGAAGGACATCTGCAAAAAACCAACTGCTAGTATCATACTTAGTGATGAAAGACTGAACACTTTCCCTTAAGATGGTACTCTCCCAATTCCATTCAACATTTCACTATAGATGCTAGCCATTGCAATAAGGGAAGATAAATAAAAAGCATACAGATTAGAAGGAAAGAAGGATAACTGTTTTATTCATAAATTATGTGACTGTGTACATAGAAAATCCTAAATATACAAAAAACTACTATAATTAATAGGGGAATTTAGCAAAGTTGCAAGATGAAAGGCAAATTTATGAAAATAAACAGCACTTCTATATATTAGCAAGAAACAAAGATGGAATACAAATTTTTGATTCCATTAAAGAAACCATATAATACTTAGAGAGAAATTTAACAAAAGCTAAGGCCTCTGTACTAAACAGTATAAAACACTGCAGAGAGAAATTAAAGATAAAAACAAATGGAGAGAGATCTCATGTTCATTGATTGGAAGACTTTATATTGTTAAGATTAAAATTCTCCCCAAATTGTTACTAACATACATATGAAAATATAGAATAACCTTGAATAGTAGAGGAACAACAAAGCTGGAGGTCTTATACTACATTATTTTAAGACACTATAAAAAGGTACAGAAATCAAGGCATGTGGTATTGACATAAGGGGAAGACAAAGAGATCAATGGAACAGAATAATCCTACGGACATATGGTCAAATGATTTTTGAAAGGGATCAATGCAATCCTATGGGGAAAGGAAAAATTTATTATCAAATGGTGCTGGAACAATTGGATATACATAGGGGAAAAAATGAATGTTGACTCCTATTTCATACCATACAGAAATCAATTCAAGATGCATCATAGACCTAAGCATAAAAATTGTATAAGAAAATAGAGAAGATCTGTGAAACCCTGGAGTAGAGTTCTTAGAACACAAAAAGCATAAACCATTTTTAAAAACCCACAAATCATATTTTATTAAAAACTGCTGCTCATCAAAAGATGCAGTGTTGAAAATAAGCAGTCAAGCCACAGCCTTAGAGAAAATATTTACGGACAAAGTGTGTGTGTGTGTGTGTGTGTGTATCTGACAATGTATTATATCCAGGACCTAGAAAAGCCATAAAAAGACAAAGCAATAAAAAACGGGCAAGACTTGAATGGAAACTTTACAAAGGAATATACACAAATGGCCAGTAAGAACATGAAAAAGTTCTCACTATCCATGGTCACGAGGGAAATGCAAACTAAAACCCTAATGTAACATGGTTTTATTAATACCTTTCAACCACATCAATTAAAAACACTAAAACCACCAGATGTTGGTGAAGATGTAGAGCAACTGGAACTCTTACACGCTACTGGCTCCTCACACTCTATATTTTGAGTTATAAAGATGACAATTTAGCCTTCACTCTCCACGCTTTTATTTTTTACTTTGTCCAGGACTCCAGAGAGAAGAAGGGACCCACAGCTTATTACATTGTCTTAAAAGAAAAACAACAACAACAATAAGACGCTTTCCAGTGAATATTATCTCCCCAGTTGGACTGTATATTATTTGAGGGTAGCAGCCCAATTATGTAATACTCATTAAATTATGCTTGTTTCTGGGGCGGCCGGATGGCTCGGTTGGTTAGAGCCCGAGCTCTCAACAACAAGTTTGCCGGTTCAATTCCCACATGGGATGGTGGGCTGCGCCCCCTGCAACTAAAGATTGAAAATGGCGACTGGACTTGGCCCTGAGCTGCGCCCTTCACAACTAAATTGAAGGACAACTACTTGGAGCTGATGGGCCCAGGAGAAACACACTGTTCCCCAATATTCCCCAATAAAATTAAAAGAAAAATTTATGCTTGTTCCTGAAAATGGAATTGGATAACTAACAAGTACTATTCTAGATATAGACTCTCTTTGCCATTAAAAGACCAGTTCAGACCTTCCCAAAATAGTCCATGGGATGTTAATAGGTGCTCCACGAATACATAATGATACGGTCAATTAAGTTCAGAGAATGCTAAACAAAAACAGATTTTCCAGCTGCAGGACTTGTCTGAACTTTTAAAATGCTCCTGTGCATTGTGAACCTGGTGAGGGATAGAGTCTGTAGTTATTTTCCAAATTTACTTGATCCTGGAACCCCTTTATCTTGGAGCATCTTGTAGTACTAGTGTGTCCAAACTTCGGGGAACCCACACTCTAATATTTCCCAGTGCTGGGGTGCAACTGGAATGAGATGCAGGATGATCTCCCTCCAAGTAAGTAAGAGGCCTTCTAACATCTAGTAGGAGGAAGAGGGCCAGGGGTCTACCTGCCATTGTCCAGTCCTGTTGGTTCCCCAAACCTGTGGTGAAGGACTTAGCCTACCAGAGTCCCCACACAGGCTCACTTTCAAAGGCATCCCCACAAGGATGGCAAGATGGGGGCCTGTGTGCCTTTTTCCTTTGGCATGGCTCCGCCGCTACCCAGGCTTCCTGAGGTGACTCGGTTCCTCTCCTCCCTGGGCCTGCCTCAAGCAGTGCCTAGACACAGCTGTGTGTCTGGCCCGGCTGCCCAGAACTCTGGCGAACTCAGAATACACACCATGCATTAACCGGATTCCTGGACAGCCAGGGACCCCAGCCAGCTGGACCCACACTTCTTATCCCACAGACCTCATTTATATGCTCTTCCGTGGGCCTTGCCAGTGCATCCTTTCCTTTCCGTTCCCCTAGATAGCCCATCCTGAAACCAGAAAGCAGTTTTGTGTTTCATCTTCAGAGAGAGAGCCCCTTTGTTCAGAGAAATGGCCGACTCTCCAGGTGCCAGTTCGGGTCCACGTTATCAATAATACCTCTGTCCCCGCAAAGATGTGCCAGACCCTGCCCTCTGAGCACTCTCCAGCCAGGAAAGCGGCCTGATACCAACAGGGAACAAAGAGCAAGCATCTGCTAGCGTCTAAGTGCTGGATGTCCTGGGACGACCACGGGCCAGGAGGGATTCAGAGCGGACACTGGGCATCACTGTGGCTACGGAATAGCTCAGCGAGAGATGAGCTGGATCTAGAAGGGTTGGTAACTTTTGTTTTTCAGAGTATTTTTGGCTTTTCCCCTCTCGATTATAAAATAATTGCAAAACTTAAAAAATACAAAGAACCCCCCCCAAAAAAAACCTAAAGTAAATAAAGATTGGCTCCTTATTGAACGTTTTTTCTCAATGCATATATGTATTTTTCATAAAAATTGGATGAGTCTGTGAATGTGTGTGTGTGTGCGTGTGTGTGTGTGCGTGTGTGTGTGCGTGTGTGTGTGCGTGCGTGTGTGCGTGCGTGTGTGCGTGTGTGTGTGTGTGCGTGTGTGTGTGCGTGAGTGTGTGTGTGTGTGCGTGTGTGTGTGTGCGTGTGTGTGTGCGCGTGTGTGTGTGCGTGCGTGTGTGTGTGTGCGTGTGTGTGTGCGTGTGTGTGTGTGCGTGTGTGTATACTCTTAGCAGTGGTTCTCAACCTTAGCTGTTCATCATTATCACCTCAGATGTTTGCATAAAATAGTGACACCCAGACCGCAGACAAACAGAATCTTAGAGGTTGGGATGATGGATATATTGATTAGCTTGACTGTGGTGATTATTTCACAATGTACACATGCATCAAAACATCCAGTTGTATACCTTAGATATATACAATTTCTATTTATCAATTATACAACAATAATGCTGAAAAAATTAAATGATTCAGAGACTTTTTAATCAGCACTTGCTAATAGAAGGACACGAATTGTTCAAATTCCGTTCACGTACACACACACACACACACACACACACATTATCGTAGAGGTTGAGGCTCAGCCATTGGTATTTTTAAAGCACCAGGGAGATTCGAGTGTGTAGTCAGGTTTGAGACCCACTCCTCCAGACCCTCTAGAGCAGGGGTGTCCAAACTGCGGCCCGCAATCCATTGTTAATTGGCCCACAGCAAATTCCAAAAATATATTTAGTTTACTTACATAAACCAGGTGAGGCAATACGTACTTCACCTCGAGTGAGTGGCCCGGCTGTTTGTGTATTTTATCGCATATGGCCCTTGGTGAAAAACGTTGAAAAAAGTTTGGACACCCCTGCTCTAGAGCAAAGCTAACGCACCTCCCCGCATCCCCGGGAGTGGGAACACTTGAGTCCCCCATCTGGTGGCAGTAGCAGAGTCCAGGACTTCAGTCTCTCCCTCTGTACCTCAGCGCAATACCACCTGCCCTGGTTGCGTGTCGCAAGGCTGGCCTTGGGACAGTGGCCCGGTGAGACCGGGGTCTGCGCTGGAACCTGGCCTCAGTGACGTGTGTCCAAGTCAGCAGTGGGCTCAAGTCCTCATCCTAAAGTGGCTGCAAGTGCTAAGCTGTCGTCACCTCCTGGAGCAACGAATCCTTGGGTGTGGGCTTCTCACCCTCAGCGTCATCCTCAGGAGAGGGGCTTCGAGCCACCTTGAGTGGGATGCCCTTTAGATCTCGGCCAGGTCAACTTCCGAGCAGTGGGGCTTAACTGTGGCTCCAACACCCCGGGCACTGTGGTGCCACCCCCACAGCCCATGGAAGCTCAGGAAATGGGCAGTGGTTCTGTGTCTTGTGTCAAAAGGCAAGAGGCTGCCTTTTGAGGAAGGTGGGAGCAAGCAGGCGTCGCTCAGCTCAGACTCCGGGAGAGGGGCCCAGACCGCCTGCTGGCCCAGCGCCCCCAGAAGTGGAGGCTGGATAGTGGGGGCCGAGTGCGCGGTTCTAGTTGCTGCCACGCGTGGCAGAGCAAAGGTCCTTGCCTTCATTTCCTTGCGGAGAGATGAGCCCCAAGAGACTCTCAGTCTAGGTCTGACACATGTCAGCAGACTTAGCAGTCAGCTCTTTCTGCTTCCATGATAAGAAGCCCAAGGAATGCTGGGTCAGGACCTGCTCGAGCCGCCACACACTGACCTGAACCATCTCTCTACCCCTCCTCTTCTTCTTCTCCCCTCACACAAGACTTGCCCAAGTGATTCATTTTCACAACAATGAAGATATATCCATTGAAGGTGCCCTTCTTCCAGAAAAGTGGGCCAACTTACCCTTCTTACTCGACCCTACTCTCAAGTGGGGACACCTTTCCGGTAGAACATTCATCTACCTACACTCTTGCAGCTTCTCCTTGTCGGCGACTATTGTATCATCATGTTCCCATGTCTTTGAAAACATTTCCGATAGATACAAACAATCCTCTCACACATATACCATAAGTGAGCCCTACGGTTTTAGATTGCTTCCAATTTTTCACTTTAATGATAAAGATACTTTAAATATCCCTGTACATGAATATTTGTAATAAGTGTAGGATTTCTGATAGGGGTTGGCAGTAGTATTTCAGTATCAGAAACAGAACAGAGGAGGCAAAGAGGTGAAAAAACAAAAAAACGTAAGGCCAGTCCAGGGGGCCAGTGAGTGAGTAATAACAAACCCCTGAATTCAGAGTGATATTAAAAATGTTTGATTGGCAAAGGGCAGACACTGACCAATCAGAATCGAAGCTAGCTATGGGAGCTGAGCGGGGTTCTGGAGAGTCCCTGCTGGGCCAAGCATCACCCCTTTAGATAATGGGTTGTGGAAAGTGGGGGTTCCAGGAGAAAGCTTGGGGCCCCTGGGGCGACAGAGGGCATTGTGAAGATGGCTCAGAAACGCAACTATTTACCAACTGGTGAGGAAGTATTTTCATATTTTTGTCACTTGTATAGTCATAACATTGTCTGCCTGCTGCATATCAGCCCAGATATGGGTGATTTCATGGCAGTATTCCATGCAGCTGCAGACTGTCCCAGGCCTTTTTCAAAGCTTTTCTCAGCTAACATACATCCTAGTGGTGATGACAGAAGACAAATGTTTCTTCACTTCCTTGCATGAGATGTGGGAAAAAGCGAGACAGAGAAGGGTTTTTCATTTTCTCTATAGACTTAAGGAAGTCATTGGTCACGCTGGGAAAAGGGCATGAGGCTAGTAATGCTGATTCACTTGGAATGGAGACATCTCCTGTCACACTTAATTTCACGGGGAGAATTCTAGTCATTATTTTCATAGGGACTGATAATATTTGCATGGCACACGAGGGGGAAGCTATAAAGAATATCCATGACGCTCTGGGTAGGTCTTAGAGAAATGAATGTCTTTCACAGAAAAATGAGAAACCAGAAGGGTTTTAGAAATGTCCTGACTCACGAAACCCTCATTTTCCACACCCACCTGTGTCAACACAGTCAGCTCCAGAGGGACTTCAGATGAATTGAAACTTTTTTTGCAAACTGTCACTTTCCTGCCCAACAAACAAGACTTCACATTCACATCTGAGGTGTTTCCTTCTCACTGCTCCTGAAACCTGAGGAGGTGGCAAGAAAGGCGTTCATCTATATTCTTCAGGGAAGTCATGAGTCCCCTATCAAATGGGTGGGGTGGGGAGTGCGGCTCAGGAACATAATTATCCCATTGAAAATGAAGTGAAATAAAAGACTATGATACATTCTTACTATTAGGTACAGACAATGGGCTTTTATATACTTATTTCGGGACAACGCTTACTTTGGGCTATGGTATCTAGTGATCTCATCTGCATGGATCTCACCAAGGGTCGTTTCCACTTACATGAGTTATACCGTCCCTGGTGGATCAGGTGATATGTTGAGTTACTGGCCTTGTCAAAGTTAAAATCGCACCATTAATTGCACTGACAAAGTTACATAGGTAAGGAGGACTTTATTCAAGACGATTGCAATAGAGGAGAGAGACTAAACTCAACTCCACTGAAACAAAGGGCTAGAGAGTTTTTAAGAGCTGGGGTGGGGGAATAGTAGGCCACCTGTAGTTTCTAATTGTTCTTCACAATTGGAGGTGCCTACCAAAGTCAGGCATGTATCCTCCTGTAGAGACTGGGGAGATGGGGGTGTTATCTCCTTCAGTGTTCTCATTTCAAAAATATGGTCCCCAGGTCATTCAGAAAGGCATTTCCTGGGTTGCAACACTAGCAAGAGGCTTGAAGAAGATTTGCATATACAGAGTGTGCCAAGAAAATATATACATTTTAAGAAAGGAAAAAACTATTAAAATTGTAATACTCAATATATACTGATAACAAAACATGAACACAGGTCACGTTTGACTTCTGCAATTACAAGAGGTGCTCAAAGTGGTTCCCATCAGCGTCCAGACACTTCTGATTATGGCAAACTACTGCTTGAGCAACGTTGACCAAGGTGTTAACATCTCTTAAAATGTGTATACATTTTTTTGGCACCCCTGGTATTGCAAAGGGGCAGAGTAAGAAATTATGTTTTCTAAAGTAAATGCTCTAAGAAAAGAAAGGTCAGGGGCCTAAACCTGTCTAATATTTAGTCAAGCTGAAGAGAATGTAAAGGCTGTCTTGCTCACCCTCTAAGACAATCCGTAAGTGAACCACACATTCCTGCTGCTTGGGAAGAACCCTGAACCCAGTGATACAGAAACTTGGACACCTCAGGTCCCTGTATGAGTACCTTCTTATGAATAGTCTGCTGAAATGAACTCATAAATGCTTCCTTTTAATACCCTCAACCAAGAGTATTTTCATTGATTAAGTCAATAAACATTTATGAAGCATCTAGCCTGTGCCAGACACCATTTTAGGTATGCACAGGGTGGAAACTTCTCCTAAACAAGACCTCACAGCACTGAAGGAGCTAGATGAGTAAAAGAACATTTTAAATATAATGTGAAGAGTTCCTCAAAAAAGTTAAACATGGAGATACCATATGACCCAACAATTCCACTCCTAGGTATCTACCCAACAGAAATAAAAATGTCTACATAAAAACTTGCACAAGAATGTTCATAACATCATACATAATAACCAAAATGTAAAAACAAGCCAAATGTCCACGAACTGATAAAACATGGTCTGAGAATATTATTTAGCAATAAGAAGGAATGGAGTACTGATGCGTGCTACAACACGGATGATCCTTGAACAGTGTTTTAAATGAAAGAAGTCAGTCACAATGGGCCACATATCGTATGTTTTCATTTAGATGGAATGTCTAGAATAGGCAAATCCAGAGTTAGAAAGCAGATTGGAGGTTGCCTAGGGCTTTGGGCGTTGGGGGAAATGGGGAGTGACTGCTAATGGGTATGGAGTTTCTTTTGCGGTAATGGTCTAGTAGATTCACAAAACTATGGTTGTGAGAAAATGGAAAGAGCACTGGATTTCACCTCAGAAGACCTGGTTTGAATCCCACCAGTTTCATATACTTGATTTGTCCAATGACATGTCCTTTGAGCTTTCTCTTCTGTTTTCTCCACTTCACTGACCGATCTCACCATCCATCCACCCAGTTATCCAAACTAAACTTGGGAGCCATCTGAAATGCACACCTCCCAACCCCTTCTTGCCCCTAGTTAATGTGTCATCAAGTCCTATTGATTCTATTTCTTCAATATTTTTAAATGCTCTGTCCTCTCCATTCCAGCTCCTTCTGCCTTTTGCCGACATCATCTCTCACGTGGACTTTTGCAACAGCCTTCTCTCAGTCTCACCACTGGAGTCTAATCCCTCTCACCCTCCGTGCTGGTGGGAGGGTGCTGTTTGTAAAAGAAACCTCATGTCACTTCCCTGCTCATTCAGTGGTTCATTACTGTGTCATGACTGCAAACACATACACGCATACAATGCTTCGTGCCGTGCCGGACAGGCACCATTGTAAGGACTTTGGATGCATTAACTCTGTGTGATAGACAAAGGAATCAGGCAAAGAGAGGTAAAATGACTTGCCCAAAGCCATAAAGCTGCTTAAGTCCAGAGCTGGGATTGAACCCAGGGAGCCGGGCCAGGGGTCTGTGCTTACAACCCTCACACAAGGCTGTCCCACCAAGACGGAGGCCAAACTCCTTCCCGTGACCTCGGCCTCTCTACCTCCACCCCTCTACGTCTCCTATGCTCTGGTATTACTGAGCTACCTAGAGTTTCTCAAAAGGGCTTCACTCCTCTGGGCTTCTGGACAATGCCTTCCATTCTAACTGGGTTCTGGAAACCCTTTGCTTCAAGGCTCATCTTTGGAGATGTTGGAAAAGTTTACCCAAAGCTGGTTAGTCAGTGACTAGCACAGGTGCCTAGCTTAAAATAGGTGTTTGGTAAATATTTGTGATTGAAATGAATGGAACAGAAAAAGGCAGCTAGAGGAATGAGGGTACCAAGGATGGCACAGGTATTTCACATACCCACTTTCTCACCCAGGAGTCCCATCAAAATCGCTGTCCTGTGGCCCTTCCCTCTCCCAGAGGACATCTAGTTAATCTGATAGATGAAGCCTGCTGACGTGTCCTCACATGTGCTGCTTCTCCTGAGCTGATCATGCAGAGCCCGTCTACATTCATTGGGGTAAGCCAGTGTCTGGGGGTGTGTGGGGGGCTGTGTCTGCTCCGAGCCACCGACAGCCAGGACAGGTGTCAGTGGCACTTTCCTCCATGGGAAAGCAACCCGTTTATATTGTTTACTCTGCCTCAGTTGTTTTGCTGTCTTTAACATTCTTTTCCTGGCCAATGGCGAGGTATACGTGGGATGTCACCATGCAAGTCTAATGAAAGGGGAGCTTTGGTGAGTGTCGTCACCATTAGGGAAATTTTAAATAATGTCCAAAGTCAACTCTTTAGCCGGTATCGACAAATTGGGGATGGTTCATAATAGAGGATAATGTCAAGACCACATCTCTAAAGGAACTGTGCTCTGCTGGCCCTACAGAGCTCTAATTCGATTGGTGTTCCCATTTCTGGGAACCCATTTCCTACCCTACAAGGGTTGTGCCTTTCTCTCCTTCAGAAGAAGTTGCCCAGTTGAGGGGGCTTTGCACACACTGTGTGCTCCCCACTCTGCAGAGGAAGGCTGACTCTGCCTCTCTTCTTCAATGTCTTGAAAGGGCTGTGAGACCACAGGCTACGGGGCCCTGCTTTGCTTAACAGTGAGCATCAGCTGTGGAGGTGTCAAGGTGAGGGACAATCTGTTTACCAGGAATGTCCCACGCCTCCGTGAGGGCGTCACCCGCAGGGGGTCTTCCTGCTGTTCTGGTTCGTCCTGGCCTGACAACTGCATCGAAGCCCCCCTTGAGCCCCTCTTCCACCCACAGGCTTCGGTCTCCAGGATGAGTCCCCACAGCAGATGCCAGGACCTCTCCGAAACGTGCCCTTGGTCTCTAGAACCCTGACCCTGAGGCTGGGCATTCCAACAGCAACTCCTTGGGTGCGGATCATGGAAAGGCCACTTCAGAACTGTCCTAGCCTGGGCCTTAACAACAGGCTCTGCTTCTGTGAGGCTTGCTAGGCGCCAAAAACATCTCTGGTGTTCCAGCAGGAGCAGCCAATGGAAGCCACAGCCGGGACCACTCCCACTGCCCCCCCCCACCTCCCAGTCGCATCCCAGCCTCCTGACTCTCTCCTCCCTCTCCTGGCCTGTCTGACACAGAAGTGAGGACCCAGCAGCCTCAGGAAACCCTCTATCTGCCCTGTGGCTCCCAGACGGAGCCTCAGCCTTTCCAAAGATGGCCTGGAGAGAGCTGCTCCTTGTCTCCTGTCTCTCGGCGGCCGTGCTCCTGTGCAGTGAGTATGGGGAGGCTCCAGGATGGCCTGGTGTTAGGTAAGGCCATGCAGGTAGCCCAGGGAGAAAGGGGGATGCTTATCTGTAAGACAGGTGTCCTGGGTATGTGTGTGTAACATAAAACAACACAGAGAAAACAGCTTTCCTGGGGACAGCGACTCTGGGCTGCTGTATGTGGGATTCAGGAGCTGACACCAGCCCTGCCAGGTCACAGAGCCTGGGAAGGACTGTCCTGGACTGGCTGGGAGTACGGGTCCCCTTGGGGTGCTTCAGACCTCACTCTGTGCTCTCCTCCCACAGTGCTGCGGGAAGGGACCAGTGCATCCGTGGGCACCAGGCAGGTGGCCGGACAAGAGGCCCAGGAAGGTGAGTGCAGGGACTAGCCAGGGGTGCAGGCTGGGTGGCCGGCTCCTGTGGTCGCCTTGGGGAGCCTGCTGTTTGTGTCACTGGCCTCTCTTGGGTTGTAGGCGTGGAACAGAAGATCTTCATGCAGGAATCAGATGCCTCGAATTTCCTCAAGAAGCGCAGCAAGAGGTCCCCCAAATCCCAAGAGGAGGTGAACGGTAAGGACGCTGCTGCTCCCTCTGGTTCCTTTTCTGCCCAGCAGCTGGACCGCAGGGACTGCAAGGGCCCAACAGCTCACCCTAGGCCCTTCGGGATCACAGCGACTGCAGCTGCGATTGAGAATCTCCACATTTCCTCGATCGCAGGTCACATCTTTGACTACGCTGTCAGAATAAGGAACAAAAAGGGACGGTGCCACATGCACTTAACACTGATGAGCTACATCCTGGTTTCAGAAAGTTAAAACCATAAAGGGGGAAATCTACAACCTAGTCGAGAGGGGCACCATACCTCAGTGGATGCTTTTTTGGGGTACTGCACAGTGAATCCTCAGATGCAAGAGCAATAGCGCTGCAAATAGGGAGAGGGCATGTGGGACTTGGAGCTGGGATTGTGGGTTTGGTGACAGCTTTGCTGCTAAGTGGCCTTGGCCACTTCCTCTCTCTAGGCCCAAGTTTCCTTATTTACAAGCCCCTGAAAGTGTGGTGTTCAGCCAGCAGTGGTTTTTTTAAAGTTTTCATTTGCAATGCCTTCGGGAGGCTTTTAAATTCGGAAGCATATCTTCTTCTTGGCCTGAAGTAGGCCCTGGTGTCCCCTGCCTAGCAGGGACCCTCATTTCCATGACCTGCCGACCCTGGGAGGCAGTTGAGTTTTCTGCCCTTGAACTAGATTCTTCCCAGGACTCTGAGCACTGACTGTCTTTGAGTCTACGGCTTGATTCATTACTTGTGCGTGGGTCTCAATAAACTCTTTGTGTCGCTCAGCACACTCGGCAAGGTAACTTGCTCAGTAAAAATAACAAGACTGTTTACAAATGATGGGGAAGAAGAGAGGAAAAAAATGCTGGGAGATACAATCCCCCCTCCTTTTAAAATTGGATACATATTAATAACACTGGGGAAATCTCCAGGTCTCACACAACGTGGGATTTAAAAGTTAGCAAATGTCAAGAAACACTGAAAACACTGATGGAGGTTGGGCAGTTCTTGATAGAAATCACAGAAGCAACCTCCTGGCAGACTTCCAGTGGGGAACAGTTGTAAATTTAGGAGAGGCAAATAGTTTCCATCCTTGGACGCTGAGCAGAACAATGAGACGCAGGACGAAGCCAAAGGTCCCTCACCTCAAACAGAAGCTCAGTGTGTCGGTAGTGGGGGTGGGGGCGAGGTGCAGGCAGTTCAGGACAGCATGGCGAGTATCTAGGATGCACCTGAGTTCATCTGCTGTCACCTGGTCACTCCTGTGGACGGGCAGGAGAACAGTGCCCAATTATGTCTCGGGTTGGATAAAAGGCAAGTGACACTTTGATAAACTTGAATTTGGAACCAGGAAACAGGCATCTGGTATCTCCAAGCTTCTGGGTAAAGATGCAGGTCATTTTAGGTGAAAGGAGGCAGTAATCTGATGAAATGCATGTTCCTGAGAAGGGATGGACACGATGCATCGTGTTAAGAACAGCATCTTGTCCCAGGAATTAAATTGTTCTTCCTCATTGCTGAGTTAAAGGTCCAATTTGTGGCACCTCCGAAAGGGCAGTTTGGCCAGACTGTCGCTTTTCTGGAGTACACAGAGATGGAAAATGCTTCTTTAGGAATTGGTGGTGGCTCAAGCACCTGCTTTCTGGGGTCTAAGCCCCCTGTCCCTCCACAGCAGCTTTCTGGTGTCTGGGAGCACCATGGAGGCTTATGGTGGGTCATAAGGGAGATACCGCCACGCAAGCTGTGTTGTATCCAGTAGTGGAATGTGGGCGCCTGGGGCTCTGGCTCCAGTCCCAGTTCTGCCCTGATCCTATGACCTCGATTAGGTCACTGCTCCTCTCTGAGCCTGAATCCCCTCCTCAGAAAGGTGTGGATGTGGGGCAAAGGGTGAGGCATGGGGAAGGACTGGAGTACCAATCCCTTCCGCCAGACTAAAGGTTCCTGCAACTCGGTAGGTAAAGGCACAGGTGTGGGAAAAGCATGGGATTTACCTAAAGAAACTGCACTGAGACATGTTGGTTTTTCATCAGAGTTAAATAATAAAAGCATAATGTAAACAACTAGCATTTAATTAATTTACTTATTCTTGAAAGATTTCAAGAAGGATTTGAGATGGTTTACAGTACTACTGTTTCGCAAAGTGATACTACTTGTCTCTCCCAACACCTCTGCAATGTTGGGTGGGGCAGGAAACCAATGGCTTTCCTCAGTTTCTCTGCTTCCATCACCAACCCCCCACTTCCTCTGGCACATGCAAGCTGGTGGGGGCAGCAGCGCCTCAGTCTCTCCACTATGAGGTGAGGGGAGTCACACCTCACTTCATGGGAGGGATGAGGTGCTCTGAGAGACCAGTTCCTCCTGCACCAGACACGGCCTCCCGGTTGTCATGGATTTTTCCAGCAGAAACCCAGTTAAACGAAGTATCTTGAAACTCAGAGAACTTTAAATAATTTCCACTGGACAAACAGAGCTCACACACCACAGGGATCAATGTGAAGATTTAAGGGCAGAAATGGATGAATTTGGTAACTACCTTACTTTACATCTAAAAATCTAAAATCTAGAGTTTTTTTTCTGGGCTACATTAGAGCAGGTGAGGAGCAGCTGCACCTGCTGGTGAGGTGCGATGTGGTAGTTTAGGTGGGGCTTCCCTCTGGGGCTCAAGTACCAGTTCCCTTTGGTACTGTTGGCGGGCTTCACTGTTCAACTGCCAAGGAATGGTCACCATATGTATGTGTTCTCAGCGAGTTTTGTTTTCACTGGGTGCACCTCCTGTTTCATAATGTGGAACTAGGATTCCTCATAAGAAGGTTTACAGCGAACTTTGCTGGAATGCACTACCTTACAAAATAAGGGATACCTGCGGTTGGTATTTCCACCAGGAAGTTTGCCTGATATCCTGTAGTAGTTATCTACTGCTGTGTAACAAATAATCCCCAAATTTAGCAGCTTAAACAAATTACGCCCAAATTCAGCAGCTTGAAATAATGAATGTTGTTGTCTCACAGTTGCTGGGGTCAGCAAGGCTAAAGCTCAGGGTCCATTAACAGCCGAGGCTACAGGCATCGCATAGCCTGACTGCGAGAAGATTCGTTTTCAGGCTCATTCACATGGCTGTTGGTAAGCTTCAGGTCCTGCTGACTATTAGCGAGGGATATCAGTTCCTTGCCATGAGTGGGTCTCTCCATAAGTCAGCTTACAATACGGCAGGTGGCTTCTCTCAGAGGGAGAGAGATAGATAGATATGTGCAGGGGTTGGGGGAGAAGAGCCCCAAACGGAAGCCACAACCTCACCTGTAACCTATCTGGGAAGTCATATCCCGTCACATTTGTCATATTCTGTTCATGAGCAACGAGTGACTAGGCCAAACCCACAGGAGGGGAGGGAATTAACCAAGGGCATGCATATCAGGGATCATCTTAGACCCCTACCACAGGCCATCGCGGTGCCCTGCATAGATTTCTGTCATAGCTGCCATAATGTCTTTTAGTAGAGGGACAGAATCTCTTTTACTTGCTGCTGTCATCCCAGTGCCTAGCATACATTATGGCTGTGATAGGCGCTCAAAGGTGTGGCATGGACCCGGAGGTATTAATTAACGTGAAATGAACTTGAATTACTTCCTCGTAGAATTCATTTCTGATCATCAGACTTCTAGTTTCTAAGTGGCCTAGTATCCTAGGCGTCACTGTTAATTTTTAGGAGTCGTCTTTTGGAGTCTCAGTCTTCTCCTTTGCAAGATGGGAAGATCTCCTACCTGGGTCCTTCAAGTTTGAAAGTCTATGTGAGGAATAAACTATTTCAGTGAAGCCTGCATCCTTACCCCTCACAAACAACCTTCCCAATCAGATTAAGTTTCTTAGGCAAAAATCATCAGTGTTCCCCTAAATGTGTGCAGCTGCCTCTATTCCTGGGGGCAACTCTCATCTCTTCCCCTTCCCCAGCGGAGAACAGGCAGAAGCTGTGGGTTGATGAGCTGCGGAAAGAATATCACGAGGAACAACGGAACGAGTATGAGAACTTCGTGGAAGAGCAAAATGACGGTAAGAGCTCTTCAGCCACCATCTTTGGGGAAGTGGGGCTTGGTGGGAAAATCACGACTTGCCGGTTTCTTCTCCCTAAATTTTAATTAGAGGAAGAGAAGCTTTACTTTCATGTCTACAGGAGTCTTGAAAAGAAAGGGAAAAGTCATAAAATGGCCATAGAACTTGAAAAGGGACAGAAGAGAACGGCACCCCCTCAGTTACCATGGGCTCAAGGACTGGGGATAGGGGAATTTGGGGCTCACTGTATTTTCTCCTCCTACTTGGGAATCACTGTGGTGGCCTGTGTTCTCTTAGCGCCTACACAAGTGGCTTAGCTCTGGTAGAGTTGGGCTGGGAGGATTTCAAAGTGACTTCCAAGTGCCTTGGATTTCTATCAAGGTAATGGCTCTAGAAACTACTCATCGTGGCAAACCAAGGCCTTTGTACACCTGTTCTCTAGAATCAGCATCTTATCTGACTGGTGGAAGCAAAGCAGGAGAACTCAGGAAGCACTGGTCACCGGTGCCCTGCCTTGTATCTTCCCCACCTCCAATACCAACATTTACAGCTGATGTGAAGGCTCCAACTCACCCACAGTAGCGGGCACTTGCAGTTTCTACGTGTTTTGCTTGTGCCCTCACCCAGCTGCTGTTACTGCCTTCCTTGCTAAGCCATCACTGTTGCCTCAGTGTGTCACCAGGCATTCAGCACATCTCGTCCCTGCCCTCAGCCCTTGGGCAGACAGGGCTCCTGCCTCCCTCAGGAAACGCTGATTTCGTCAAGGCCTCGGTGGAGGCAGCTGGGTGTGGGTGTGGCTGTGGGGTAAAGGGAGGCTCCACCTGAACCACAGCCTCCCACGGGGTTGAATTTGACTTTGGACTTAAGTGACCTCACATGTCACCCACAGCAAAAATCTGTAGGTACATTTAATAGGGATCAGAGAAGCAGGTGTGTGTGTGTGTGTGTGTGTGTGTGTTCCCTTCTTTTCTGGTCTTTCTTCAAACTTCAAGACTGACATGCTCCTGAGCAAGCCCCTTACGTACATGACCTTGGACAGAAGGCCCCAGTTTAGTGACCTTTGTTAGAGAAGTCAGTGATTTCAACTCTGAAGCTGTCACCTTCTGGCTTGTTTGCCCTGCTGTATTTGGGAGGTTACACACTCTTAGGGGCTGTCTTAGTGAAAGGATACGATCACCAGGTGCCCGAGGGCTGCAAGCCATGCCCATTGCCCTGCAGACAGGTGTTGGGCTTGGATCCTGGCAAACCACTTTCCTGGGAACATTCTTCAAACAACTCAGGCTCTTGTAAATCAGAGGCAAATACTTCTGCTGGAGATTTGTTTACCAGCTTGGGGAGAGGCATTTAAAAAATGAAAATGTGGCCTCCAAAATTCCTTCGGCATTTTTTTTTTAAAACTCATAGTATTAACAACAGCCTTTCATTTTGTCTTTTCAAATGTTTCAAGTCCAAATGTCTAGCATCTGGGTGGAAAACATTCCCCATTTTTCATGGTGAATCAGGACAAGGGCTAGGCACCTCAGAGATGGCAGGTCCTCCACCAAAGCCAGAGGAGACTGAGAGAGGGGACCTCAGGCCTCGCCCATGAAGATGAAGATGCTGCAGGGCCGGGCAACAGGCCTTCGGAGGCTGCAGGGACGGCAGCTGCTGGCATTGATGAGCACTTGCTCCAGCAGGCTGTGGACTGAACCACCTAATCCGTAAGACCAGCCTCTGAGGTCTCACAATTTCCACTGCACAGTTTCAAAAATAGCCTTAGAAAGGATACGTGAATACCCAAGGTGACATAGCTAGTAAGGGATCTTCGGATCCTAAGCCAGCAAAGCTCATGTTCTTGTAAATGGATGATCAAATGCGTAGAGGTCCTGCAGATGTTCGGTGCAGAAACAGACCCATCAGGAGGGAATGACGAAGGGAATGACTGTAAAGCAGAGGGGGCCCACAGGGAGCCTCCCCAGAGTTTGAAGGAGGCAGAGGTGGAGCAGGCCCAGATGGCCTGAGGGTAAATGTTGATAAAGGAAAAACATTTCAATGTTCTCCTCTTCCCGTGACTCTGCCCCAGAACACTGGCTGCTGCTTGGTGCCCAGGCTGCCGGAAACCTACCTCCACCCAGGGGCGGCGCTCAGAGCCCCACTCTCCCCCATCAGGACTCTGGTTTCAGTTAGCTATCTTGATCTCACAAGGTCACCTACTCTCTGAATAACTGAGAACACTTGGATGTTTATCCTCTCCCTAAAATTATTGCTTCATACAAGCAAATGCTGAGGGATTACCATGGGTAACCAGAAGGACTTGGATTTCCAATGGAGGGATTTTAGGCAGGTGGTCTGGAGAGAGATTTCAGGACAAGGTTCCTAAAGGCCTTAAAATCCCACCCCAAAGGGCTCTGTATCTAACCACCCAGGACCCCGGTCCTGGCCTGGGTAGGGGGCTGGGAAGGGTTAGAACCTCACTGGGCTCTGCCATGGCTCCTGGATGCAACTCTACTCAAAACCACCAGCTTCACATGGCAAAAATAACTGACTTGTGCCCCCGAAAGCTCCAGGATAAGCAGCCTGCCGAGCTTCCACTTCTAAGGCCTACGTGGTAGCATATGTTGGCTTCCACTTTCAAAGCCGGAAGCCTGGGTCAAGCTTTCAGAGGCTGGCTGCGTGACAGAGGCTGGCTGGTCACAAGTGGTGCCCTACACCAAAGCCACACTGTCAGGGCCTCTGGTCTTCACCGGGGAGGCCTTCCCTTTTATCTAGTGAAAAGGTCTAAGAAGAGTCTGGCATGGCCTGGGGGGAAGAATCAACTCCTGTGTCACAATCATGCTCTCAAGATGGGCAAAAAGTAGCTGGTCTGAGAAACATATGAACGGTGGACACCTAACACCCAAAGATCCAGCCTAAGACTCACTCTGAGCTCCAGGCTGTCCCTGGGGTACCAAGTCCCGGTAGGGATTTTCAGCACCAAGGTTAGCACCGACTCTCAGCTCACACAGGAAGGGGCCACTCCCAGCAGCCATAGCGCCTAAACACCCAGTGGTAACCAGAGGCCCTTCCTGCTGGGGGCGTCCGGCTCTCACAGGACTCCCTTTTCCTCCACACTCTGAAGCCACAAGGCCATTCTGTTAGCCCAGTGCCATAGAGGATGCATTTCCCCAGCACTAAAACTTGGGTTCACAGGCTTTTTCCTAGCATTTTTCAGATACTGTAAAAAAAAATTATGGCAAAATATATATAACACAAATTTGCCATCTTAGCTAATGTTAAGCGTACAATTGAGTGGCATTTAGTACAGGCACAATGTTGTGTAACCGTCACCACTATTTCCCAAACCCTTTCATCACCTCAAACAGAAACTCTGTACCCATTAGGCAATAACTCTCCATTCTCCAGCCCCTGGTAACCTCTCATGTGTTTTGTCTCTATGAATTTGCCTGTCCTGGGTATGTCATAGACGGGGAATCACGCAATATTTGTCGTTTTGCGTCTGGCGTATTTCACTTAGCACGTTTCAAAGTTCATTCACGTTGTAGCACACATCAGGTAACCCCTTTTTATTGCTGAATAATACATATACATACACACACACACGTGTGTGTGTGTATGTATATATATATATATGTGTACATATAGTTCACATTTTATTTTTTTATTCATTTGGTCCTGTCTTCAGTCCTTTTAGGTATATACCTAAGAATGGAATTGTTGGCTTATATGGGAATTCTGCTTAGCTTTTTGAGGAGCCACATGGATGCTTTTTAAATATTTAAGGCCTTGTGGTATCTGCTCGAGATTGGATGGTACCTAGCAACACCAGGCTGTCTTGAAGTGGCATTAGGACCCTAATTCTACAATTGCACAAAGGTGTTCTTCAGACACATGTCTTATGACAGTAAAATCAGGACTTTCTTACTCATTGAAAATTCCCTTCTGATCTTTTTAGCCTTTTGCTATGGAAAATTTCAAATACATGTAAAAATATACAGGATAATGAACCTCCATATGCCCAGAATCAGCAATTATCAAGATTTCTCCAGAGTTGCTTCAACCATTCCTTTTTCCAGTTAGTGTCAAAAACATTATTTTTAAAGCTTAGAAAACACAGAAAAGGATAAGAGGAAAAATTACTCATAATCCCATCATTCAAAGTTGATCATTATTTCCTTCCATGATGTTTTCAACGGTATGGCATGTAGCCTCTGTGTATTATTTCTATTTTATTACTTTTGTATTTTGTTTCTTAGTAATAAATAACTTTGAGCCAATGTCTGCACCAGGCCCTTCCCCCTTTGCTGGTTGTATAGGGGAAGCACTGAATGGGAATGCCGGACCCTGGTCTCGGCTCTCTTGGCAACCAGGTCTGTGACTGTCACCTGTCTGGGCCTGATCCTTAAAGTGCAGCCTTTGGACTCGGGGTTCGCAG
This sequence comes from Rhinolophus ferrumequinum, assembly GCF_004115265.2. Lineage (NCBI taxonomy): Eukaryota > Metazoa > Chordata > Mammalia > Chiroptera > Rhinolophidae > Rhinolophus > Rhinolophus ferrumequinum. Next base: position 113,006 of record NW_022680355.1, on the reverse strand, counting down.
GCCCTACCAGCTCTGACATCTGATGTCTGTCGACAACGCACACAGGTACATGCAGCTGGTTCATGCCAACACGGCGCCGGCTGTTTTGAGCTGACAGCTGCCAAAAGAGCTCGTGGCTCTCCTGAGATCAGAGTCCTCTCCATCCTAACATGACCTCATCTCTCCTCCCCAGAACAGGAAGAGAGAAGCCGGGAAGCTATTGAGCAATGGCGCGAGTGGCATTATGACGGCCTGTACCCACCGTATCTCTATAACCGTCACCACATCTGACCTCTTCGTGATAAACCCAGAAGACGGAGTTGGAAACACACGGCGTACCCACCCCAGGTGTTCCAGTAACTCTCTCCCACAAACACAGGCCCCTTCAAAGCGTCTCAACTTGGGGCCTGCTGTGGGAAACACACAGGCCTTTTGTTCTGACAGGTTAACATGCCCTGGCGTTAGCTTCTTTGCAGATGAATTCTGAGGTAAGCAAATGCCTGTGGGGCTGCCTAACACCAAACCTACAGTGGTTTCCCCTTGCTTAGCCATTGTTCGCAATGTTAAGATTCCCATCCCACGGAACATGAAAAGAATCACAGCGAAAAGATTACATGTTTGCTTATAGCTTACAAATAAAAATGCTGAGTCAACCTTGTGAATTATCTTTTCAAATATGAAACTGAGCAGGGGTCAACTTGTCTCCCCTGAGGGAAAAAGTTACTCTCACTGACTTGTGCATTTGAAAGCTTGAACTCAGGACTACTGCTCACCATTTCCTCAGTAGTCTCGTGAACACGAGAACAATGCTAATACAATTGTTCTGGTAAAACCATTCTCTGAGGCGGTTACCGAACCCAGGTGCTTCTCTGAAAAGAGTCTTAAGGTTCAACTGTGGTTTTTAACTGCACTGATCAGGAGCCAGGGTTACAGCAAGGCCAGTTGTAACCCAAACTAGAAAACAGATGAAATTAAGTTTTGGTGTCATCTCCTTTTTCTTCACAGCACCTGTATTAGTTTGCTAGGGCTGCCATAACAAAGTACCACAAACTGGGTGGCTTAAAACAATAAAAATGTATTCTCCCACAGTTCTGGAGGCTGGAAGCCTGAAATTATGGTGTTTGCAGAGCCACACCCCTCCAAAGCCTCTAGAGGAGGATCCTTCCTCCCCTCTTCCAGCTTCTAGGAGCCCCAGGCATTCCTTGGCTGGTGGCAGCAGCATTCCAACCTCTGCCCCATTGGCACACGGCCTCTGCTCTCCTCAAGTCTTCACATCATCTTCCCTCTGTCTGTGTCTCTTCATCTCTTTTTATAAGGGCACCAGTCGTACTTAATTAAGTACCCTACTAACCTCACCTTAACCCGATTACGTCTGCAAAGACCCTATTTCCAAATCAGGTCACATTCACAGGTACTGGGACTTAGGACTTCAACATATCTTTTTTTGGGGGGGGGAGGGGCACAACTTAACCCATAGCAGTGCCCCTTTCTCCTCTCCTTACTACTCTGCCTTCCTGCCCCAGACTCGGCATCTCTCCTGCTTCCATCCTTGCTCTCAACTGCCTTCTGGAATTCCACACTAAGAATACAGAAGACTAAGAACAACTTAAGCAGGCACTGCTTAAGTGCCTGTGGGGTCACAGCACTCAGGATAGAGAGGACTCTAGATGAAGAATAAGCATCCACTGTTGGCCATCTTCCGGTCCCCACCCCTGGCCCTTCCCCCATGACTAGGGTCCCTGGCTAGCCAGTCCAGCCTGCTTTTGAGGCTGGGCTTCCAAAGCAGAACAGGGCAACTTTCCTTTGAGGAAACGCTGCTCCACTGTAAAATACCCCAGCAGAGGTGAGGCTATTTATTATATCAGGACAGTTTGCAATGAATGTGTATATTTTAAAATAATGTTTACGAAGTAACAAAATCTTTAAAAAACATGCTAGTGATAAAGTGATTATGCATTTTCCAAATGACCTCATATATATATAGTCTAGTCAGCATTGCGTTTTCTCACACCAGGCAGGCGTTGAACAGGCCTTGGGAAGTTAAGAGACCCCATCAACTGTTACCACAGCACATAGAACAGAGGAGCCATTCTCCTCTCCGCAGTCCTGTATTCATAATCTGTTGACTCGGGCTTGGGGCACAAGTCCTGTCACAACAAGGGAAAGCAGTGCCCAGTTTTCCAGTGACATGACGCGCTTGTGTTCAATGTGACTGAAGTGACAGGATTCGAAGCTGAGAATCCACAATACTTTGATTATGCTCTTTTGGGGATCACTAAGTTATGTGCTCTAAAGTTATGTGACCAACACATATCTTAGATATCTGTGGGTGTCCAAACTGGATCAAACAAGAATGCTCCCAAAGGAAACCAGGAGAGTAATGAAGTTTCCTCAGGCTTGGAAAAACGTGCACAAAATATTCCACTGAACATTGCAGTTCACCACTTAAAACATTCTTTACACTTTCATTCATCCTTACCCAATCTTTTTTTTTTTTAAACAAGATATTTCTACTGTAAAATTATTTTGGTTATAATATGTGCTCAGAGTAGTAAATTCAAGCAATACAGAAATCCTTTACCCAAAAGGGGAGTCTTTGCCTTTGCCTCTTTAGTTCTACCCTGAGGTGAACCCTGCTGGTGGTTTTGGTGTGTATCCTTCCAGGTTTTCTGTTTATACTCATACTCCATCCTTTACAATGGCCACGTCACATGTCATTACGTAAGTCCAGAGAGCCCCGCCCTCAGTAGTGCAGGTAGGAGCTACTTAGCAGATCTGAGTTGGGGAAACAGAACTGGCTGATATCAGCAGTTGAGCTCTGCAAGCTTCCTTTTACTAACAAGGTCTAATGTGAGTATTTACCTCAACCAAGTAGCTCCATTTTTGACACCACGTTCCTTGCTTCTTTCTACTAAGCAAGGAAAGCATTGTGGAATTGGGGCCCTTTTACCAGAACCCTTTTTACATTGGATTTGCCCAGCTTACGCACGCTTCTCTGTGAGGTAATGGGTGCTCAGAACATTGTCTGTGCTCCTACCGTTTCCCTCAGTAAGTCCTAGTTTATATTTATATCACATGGCACTAGTGGTGTGTGTGTCTTTTCTCCCTTTGCATGTTAGTGAATATGCTAAAGTTTAGTTACCTATTCCTCTCTAAGATTTCTGGAAATAAATAAAATGCTGGGTGATAACTACACACATATTAAATTGGATAAATCAAAGAGGTTATGTGTTTATCATCACTGAACATCTTTGCCAATCTTCTCTTAAACCAAGCAAATGGAGAACATTGGCAGAAAAGTCAGAGAGAATCCTTGCGATGTACACTATTCATGGTGTCTCCTTCGATCACAGATCTCACCGTTCTCTAAACCGGACCTCACTAGGTTACTGGTACACAACCACCTGATCCATATATTCCCACCAGCCACCCCACTGCCTTCGTGCCTGTTTGCCACAGAAAGGCTCTTTAGAAACCTGCTGCTCTGCACGGCCCTCACGAAAGTACTAGTAGGAGCTTGAAATGAGAATGCTATAGCAGTGAAACTGGCATAAAATAAGAGCTGTGCAGATACCTCAACATGTTACGACTATTTTTACTTATTACCTGATGAGACTGAGATTGTTTGGGAGGAAGGAGTATTTCAAAGTTTGGAAGCATGTGTCTCAACAGAAAGGCATGGAGCTCTGCTGTCTGCCTTCTATCTCCCCAGGCTCTGATCTGGATGGGAGAAATCAGTCGGCTTCAGTGGAACAAAGGTCTGGGATGTTCCTTCTGGAATTACACGGCAGGAGACACATGCGCGGATCCCATCTGCCTCCTACCACACTCCCGCCAGTGGCAGAACAGGGAGCCTTAGCAAACCGGCCAGATATACCCTCAGGCTCAAGGTGTGTGCTTGTGGGGGTCAGGCTCCACATAGCATCTAATCCCACCTAGACTGGAAATTCTTGCTAACAGGCATGTAGGAACAACACATGTCTAATCTTAACTCGGTTGCCAAGTGCAGCAAGATGGGGAGCCAACCACCTGGGGCAGCAATACAAGCTTAGCCATTGGCTAGCTCATATCTGAGGTAGGACTCTGGGCTGTTGGGCCAGAGATACCAGTGAGGTGCAGTCTACGCACATGCAACTGCCCTCTTGGTTGACCAGGGCCTCAAGCCAGGCACCTGAGGGTCAGGTCTAGTCCCTGACCCTTTAGATTGGTAACCCCAACTTATGAGGGGGTCTGTGTGTTTTTACTTTACACCCAGCTGGGCAAGAAAAACAAAGCACTGCTCTCTCCCCTCAGCCAGGAAACAGAAGCTGTGATCTGGCCTGTTATAAGTGATGATAACCCATCCAAACATCTTCTGGCCAGAGGGCCAGCAACTAGGTGGATGGTGGCTGAAGCCTCTGACTCACAGCCATACAGAGAAGCCACCATCTCAAAAGACTGGCCCTGTCCATAGAAAGGAACACTGCTGTCAAAACCCAAGAATGGTCTGGGTGAGTGGCCAGCTTAAAAGAACAAAACAAAACAAAACAGCCTGCCCTTGCCTTTTCAATGACCGCGCTTGGCATGTTGGCTGTAGATAAACAACTCTGGCAGAAATGGACTCCCTTATATCTGGCAGAAATAAGAATTCTATTACCTCGTTCTACCCCATCCTTAACAAGGGACCCATTATTCCTCAGGGTTTTCAAATTCCACCCAGAATTCCTTCACTAAAAGCCAATCGCAGTCATTTCTGGACAGGGGGAAGCATGCCAAAGGTAACAGGAACGGGAGTCTGGGCAGCCCCATTGAATAGGAAATTAGTAATGAAGCAACCTGTATTTTTAGAGACTGGCCTTGTCAAAAGTGTGGTCTTTGGGACATTCTTCAAGCTAACTCTTCTCTGTTCTTACATGACTATCTACTAGTCCTTTAGGGGTTTCAGGAAAGTATTTGAAAACAAAGCTGTGAAAGCATGGATTGGTGAAAACTCCTTTTCTGTTCACTAGTCTTGCATATCATCATTTTCCTTTGTACGCATGTGCGTGCTCTCCAGGGCAGATACCGCAGCTGATTACCAGGTACTTTTGCTTAGATTTTTTGGGGAGGAGGTGGTAATTTTTGTGAGCCAGAGAATGATTGAAATTTTTTTTTTTAAACTTGTTATATATTTTTATAAGTTTCATTCGACTGAGTTATTTCATTTCTAATTCATTTTCAACCAATTACGTTCTAATTCTTAGGAAGTTTTTCATAATTTAAATGTTCTTAAGGGATTTTTCTAAAGGCAAGTTGGTTAAATGGGGAGGATCTAGTTCAAAACTCGTAACTCTGGTGTACGCTGAGATCTTACTTTGTAGACACTTTGTAAAAGTCCACTTTCTACATTTTGATATTTTTAATTAAAAAAATTTTGAATCAGTAATGTATAGACCAAGTTTAAGTTTTTTAAAAGACAAAAAGAAATAATCTTTCCCTTGTCTCCCAAAAAACACCATGATTCAAGTTTTGAGTACCCGTCAAGTCACCTGTGTATGAGCTCTAACAAGTCCGTGAACTCATCCTAGAAAAAGTGCTACATACCTCATTGCTGAATATCACTACGGTCACCTTCGAAGTACTCCCCTTGGGAAGCTATGCACCAACGCCAGCACCTGTCAAAGCAATTTTGGAACTCTTTTTCTGGAATGGCCATCAGGGCTGTCACTGTATTACCCTTGATGATGTCCTGAATGTCATCAAAATGTCTTCTTTTCAATATTTCCTTTATCTTCAGGTAAAGAAAGTCATTAGGGGCCAGATCAGGTGAGTAGGGAGGGTGTTCCCATACAGTGATTTGTTTACTGGCTAAAAATGCCCTCACAGACAGTGCCGTGTGAGCTGGTGCATTGTCGTGATGCAAGAGCCATGAATCATTGGTGAAAAGTTCGGGTTGCTTTCATCTAACTTTTGCACGTAGCCTTTTCATTACTGCCAAATAGTGAATTTGGTTAACTGTTCATACAGTTGGTACAAATTCATAATGAATAATCCCTGATATCAAAACATGTGAGCAACAGCGTTGCAACAAGTTCGCGAACTTAATTGTCAAATCTCGTACACCTACCGTGTTTCCCAAAAATAAGACCTAGCCAGACAATCAGCTCTACTGCATCTTTTGGAGCAAAAATTAATATAAGACACGGTCTCATTTTACTATAATATAGACCAGGTCTTATATAATATATGTAATACCGGGTCTTATATTAATTTTTGCTCCAAAAGACGTATTAGAGCTGATTGTCCAGCTAGGTCTTATTTTCGGGGAAACATGGTAAGTATCTAGCTATACTTTTCCATTTTTATTTTTTAAACTTGAAAATTCATTTTTGACCAATGATGCCTACTTTACCTAAACAAATTTCTTACCATTAAAAAAATCTGTATAGTTCATTTATGGTTAAGCAGTTTTCAGCAAACTTTCTTAAAGTAAAAAGCCTCCTAGAGAAATGGCAGTTTGAGGGGACACGCCTGACAAGAACACCGGTTTAGTACTTAAAACAAAGGCGAAAAACATTTTTCTAGGTAATTTCTCATTAATTTAGACACTAATAATGAGTCTCAAATAACACACTAGTGAGTCTAAATTGTTCAGTGTGTAGATCCCCAAATTAAAAACTTTCCCAAATAAAAATGGCAACCTCATTAAGTCAAGGAGGTTGGGGAGCACCGGCCTGTGATTTTATTACCTCATGTTTGGTTGTTTATCATGCACCCGGTGTAGAACTGTGGTACCAAAGGGCAAAATATTTTATATTTAGCAAGTGGATTTAGATAATAAACAACTCAAATATACAATTACGTTGACATCCTGAAATCACTGTTGAAAAAAGAGAACAGTACCTTCCTTTACAAACATCACTGAAGACCATTTGTACCTTTAACTCTACGCACATGAACGACATATAACTGGACACTACTGTTTTGGTATAATTAATAATTACGTAAACATACAGTCAGCATCACACCCTGAAAATGCACTCAACCCAGGACTTGAATTGGCTGCCTGTTCCCTCTCAAGGTCAAGCCCACTAGTGTCCAATTGATAACATCATTCCAGGGGATGCAGAAAACATACAAAACCCACAATATTATTTATAGATCTTCTTGTCCAACCTTACTCAAAATACTTCCTTGATACTTAATGGTGAAAGAAAATGCTTTCCTCTTCAGACTAGGAACAAGAAAAAAAGGCACATAGACAAGAACAACAGGAAACATCCTAAGGAATTTATTAAAAAAAAAAAATGGTGTTTGACTAATACCTGTATGTACGTTTTAGCATAAACTCAGGATACAAGGCCAACAGACAAAAATGCATTTTATGTCTATATACTAGCAAGTAATAACTGGAAATTAAAATGTAAAAAAATACCATTTATAATATCTAAACTATGAAATACTTAGAAATAAACATGACAAAATATGTACAGTGAAATTACTAAACATTGCTGAGAAAAATTAAAGACCCAAATAAGTGAATAGATATATATTATATTCATGGCTAGACAGTCTTAATATTAAAATGTCAATTCCCCTCAAATTGAGCCACAGATTAAACACAAAATTCCGGCAGGGTTTGGGGGACAGAAATTGACAAGCTGATTCTAAAATTTACACTGAAATGCAAAGGACCTAGAACTGCCAAAACGAAATTTGAAAAGAAGAACAAAGTTGGAGGACTAACAGTATCTTATATATTATATAGCGCCAGTAATAAGACAGTATGGTACTGGCACAAGGAGTGATATATACATGAATTTAACAGTACTGAATCTAGAAGTAGACCCCAAAGTTTATGATCAACTGATTTTTGACAAAGAAGCCAAAATGATCCAATGGGGAAATTATAATCATTCCATGGAGTGGTGCTGTTAACAACTGAATATCCATTTAGAAAACAATGAACCTCAACTCTTACACATCACAACTTATACAAAAATTCACTTGAAATGGATCAGACCAAAAAGTGAAAGCTAAAATTATATACAAAATTCCTTAAGAAAATCTTTGTGACTTTAAGGCAGGTAAAGATTTCTTAGCTAGCATACAAAATGCATGAACCAAAAGAGAAGAATTTGATAAAATGGACTTCAACAAAATGAAAAACTGCTCTTTGAAAGACATGTTAAAAAAAAGTGAAAAGGGGAATGCAAATTAAATGACAATTTCATACCACCACACACAAATCAGAATGGTTAAAATTAAAATGATTGACAATATCAAATAGTGGTGAGGATGTGGAACAAATGGAACTCAAATACATTACCATTGGGTATATAAAATGGGATAATCACTTTAGAAAATTGTTTGGCAGTTTCTTACAAATCTAAACACAAACTTATCATATGACCCAAAAATCCCACTCCTAGATATTTACCTGAGAAACAAAAAACACATATTCACAGAAAGACTTATATCTGAATATTAATAGCAGCTTTATTCATAACATCCCAAACTGAAAATAATCCAACCGAAATGTCCATCATCATGTGAATAAATCAATTGTGGGGCATATCCACTCAACAATAAAAATGAATGAACTGATAATACATGCAACATGGATGTACTTCAAACATATGCTGAGTGAAAGAAGCCAGATACAAGAGTGTATTCTGTGTGATTCCATTTTTCTCAAACACTAAGGAAAGGCAAATCTAAGTTATAGTGACAAAAAACAGATCAATGATGGCGGGTAGCGAGGGGTGTGGTACAAGGCAACCTTTTGGGGTGATGGAAACATCCTCTATCTTGCTTGTGGCAGTGGTTACATGGGTGTTTACATTTGTCAAAATTTACTAAACTGTGCCTCTTACTATGTGAAATTCAGACCTCGATAAAGTTGCTTTTAAAAAGTACCCAAAGGGAAGTCTTGGCAACATTACTGCAAACCTGGTTTCAACCAACAATTTTCAAATCACTTCATCAATTGTCTAATCTACAAAATGGGGATACTCCTGACCTGGTCCTGTTTTGGGAAATACTACAAAGTGGCTCCTAATTATTTGTGGATTCACCTAATTGCTAAAATGTATTTATAACTCCAAAATCAATATTTATGGAGCTTTTGTGGTCATTTATGAACATGTGCATGTGCAGTGAAAAATTTGTTCCTGTTGTCTGGCTTTTCTCCAAAATGTAAGTCAGTATGGCAGATATGGTCTGAGCTGGTCAGGACATGGCACGACTCTTGCCCATTTTGATCTAGATAGTACAGCAGTGTGGCTATACTCTTGGTTGCTTTTAATTTTCACAAATTCCACAGCTTTTTCACAAACTACCGTCAACTTAAGCCAACTGATTTCTTCCATCTTTTGTGCTTCTCTATTATTTTCTTTAGATATATCACCATTTCTTTCCTCAATATTGGGGAATACAGAATTTCCTTTTTTGAGCCATCCATCCTTCTTGAGAGCTGTATTGTTTCCAAATCTCCCACGGGATCAGAGATGTGTTACTTGTAGAGTACAAGCTCTGATGGGCTGCTGTCAGTGACTTAGGCAAACAGATTTACTCTCCTGATTTTTAAAAATTAATGTTTTAAATTTAAAAATTTAATCTGTACCAAGCTTTACTTCTATCATTATCTACCTCTACACAAAAACCCAATCCATGCACTCTCTTCCTGTCAGCTTTGCTGTACATCAGTCACCTTGCAATGTTTTTAAAACTTGAAAACTTGAAAATTTTTAAAAGCTGTAACTTTTAATATTTTAAGTTCCCTTTGGGGCAGATTCCACAGCGATCATTCAGAAGTTTCTTATTTGCTGTTCTGGATTATTGTTACCTAAATCACTTCAGTTTTCCTTTTGTGGTGTGGAAGGGAAAATGTATTTGAACAAAACTCAAGAGAAAGGTGGTTTTTCTTTAGAAAGCCACTTATTTCCTCTAAACAGAAAAAGGCAGCAAAAAAAAAAAAATCTTTTGTGATGCTCAGAACAGAACATGCTCACGGAGGACAGTTTTTGTTGTGTACTTACCCTGTTTTGATGGCCTGTGATTAACACAATCAGCCCTACAATGCCGATGACAGGGAAAGAATAATAACACACATTTTCCTTTTATAGGAAAGCATTTACACACAAATAAAGAGGGTAGGATTAAGAGACTGATCTCACTGATGAATCCTATTTTCAATGTAAATAAGTCACCTCTCTGGCCCCTTCTCTCTCCTGAATATTCTAAGAAAGCACCCCCTCCACACACACAAATCACCTCAAAGGAAAACTCCCCAAGATCGAGAGTAACTGAGCAGTCATTCCATTATATTTTTAAATTATTTCAAAATGTAAAATAAAATTTAAAAAAGAAAGACATCCAGATTCAGCTCACCATCAACCTCTACAAGAATACCACACTACTTATACACAATATACAAGTGAATATGGACTCGGACGACACGCTTGGTTCAGATAAGAACATGTTCTCACATGTGAAGGGAATTACTCAAAGAGCAACCTGGAGGTCAAGTTCTAAGCAGCTGCTCAGTTGTGACCCACTTCAAACACATAGCTCTGTTTGAAGTTTATGGAACAGATAATCTACTCTAAATGACCCATTAAAAATATCACAGTTTCTAGTGCTTTTGGCCAGTATTGAGAATGAAACACTTTATTCTTTGTTAGCTAAAAATAAAATTTAAAAACCCAACACCTCGTGGAAGGTATAATACTCCTAAAAATATAATCAGGATATGACATTAGAGGGAACACAAAGGTCAGACACAGCACCTTCTACCCATACACAGCAGAGTCTGGTGAAATCTAAGGCACGTGAATTGTATTCCCAGCTCTTATATACCTAAATCAACTTGTTATATTCCTACCACATCACCATCTTGGGAAAATCTAATCTATTTCTAGCAAGAGCTTAAATCTTAGTGTAATAATCCTACCAATTTACCCAATCTTTAGGGTCTACCGGGATTCACTTGGGTCAAATGGTATTTGGAAAATCAGGTAGCCCAGGCAGAAAAATCTCCTAAGTGGACTTTTTGGTGATAATTTGCGTAGGGATTGACCTATAATTCTTGATGTGTATAATAAAGTCTCTGTGTAAATTCCAAACTCTGTGGATTCTGTCTTTAACGGGATGTTTCTGTTTTTCAGCCATGCTTCACGACTTCTCAAATGTTGCATTCATCTTGATTAGAAGTTTCAAAATTTCTTTGGGCCATTTAAAAAATGCGCCCTATTTAAAAATGATATCATTTTAGGTTATTTCCATTACAGAACTCCACAACACTGTAAGGGGACAGACAACCACACAGAGATATGAATTGAAATGCCACGTGATTCAATGACTTGATAAATCTTAAAGAACAAAACCCAGAAAATAGAACAGAAAGAAGGAACCTGGGTTGTAGGATCAGTACATCAAGACCAAATCAAAGGCAATGACCATTATTATCTAGATGAAAAAAAGTTATACATATTTATAGAATCTGAATGCTGAAAGACACATTTCAAGATCATTTAGTCCAACCTTCCTCATTTTAAGGCAACTGAAGCCCAGAAGTTAAGCAACTTACCTGGGGTAAACTAAATTAATTCTTTTGCCTCTGTGTCCATATAAACACTAGGTAGAACCTTACTGTGATAAAGAAGCGACACTGCACATACTATCATCCAAGAGATACCGAAACCAGCTCTTGATTTACCTTCCAGTTTTTGGGCAAAAAAAACTGTATGAATGCAGCCATCAATGCTAAGAACACAGAAGACAATAACATCTTGATTTTCCACTTAAAGATCAATGTTAAATTTGGTGTCAAACCAACACAATGGAGGAAGGTAAGCAGGCAATGCCTGCAGGCTGAACAAGTATTTGTTTTGACTGTGTCAATCAGGAGCAGGGCAACACAGAGCCAATGCCTTGCTTTCCCAGAACCACAGGAAGCAATGTAGGTTGTGAGTACCTGTTTGAAGGCAGGGCTATTTAAGGCTATTCAGAAATTTGGCATGTTCTTCTCCTCTTGGTAACAGGGTTTCTCCTCCTATCTTTGGACCTGTCTTTTCCTGGAAAATTGAAAATAGTTTAATAAGAAATGGGTCATTATTTGTATGGGTCACTAAAATTAGTCATCATGCAAATGCCATACCTTTAGCATTCCATCCCGCTCCCATTTGAAGAGGCCACAGTTACTGAAACAGAAAAGATGGGATTTACTCAGCATGAGGTACGGGCCCACACACATACAGACAGACACCACAAGAGTCTCCCCGATTCAAGCAGAAGCTGATATAGGTGACACATATATTACAGGTTATGTTCAAATGCTACGGAAAATACACACGCCAGTGACTGGAGAAATGGTTTTCAACTCTGTAATGTAAGTCAGACACATCAGAGATGGAATTTCTAAAGGTAGTATGACAGGGCCCATGGTAGGTAATGAATGCAAGCTTGGTGCCTGACAGCCACTAGGATGACACTCAGAGTTAGGAGCTAACCCCCTTTTCTCTTTTTCTGGAACTAAAAGGTTGGGATAAAAAAGGATTAATCTTCCTTCTAGTAGGGATAATCCTTCTTCCTTTTTTATAACCCAAACGCGTTTGCTTTCTTATTATCCAGAAGGCCCAGAGATTCTTGTTCTCCTTTTTTAACATGGTGGGTGAATCCAGCCCTGGGAAGAGATGTGGCTAGTATGGGGAAAGCTTATTTCTAACAAGTGTATTCTGGAGAAGAGAGAGAGAAACACAGAATACAGGAAAGTCATAGAAGTATGTCTTCCCCTGGGCGCTGCGAGGGTGTGGGGCCTAGGGGACGACCTACCTGCCTCATCCTTCTTCCCTGTCTAGTTTTGTAGGGTAAGCCCTGACATTTTCTTTTTCTTTTTTGTGATGCAAGTGCATGACTTAAGCTCTGATTGATGAGGCATCCATTTCGAAGAAGCATCCACTTCGAAGATGGCTAACTCGATAAACACACTGCCAGCCACAGGGCTAGGTGGGCCACCTGCCACTCCATTGAGGTTCCTTGGTTTTAGAAATCTCTGTTACCTTCAACAACTGACCATTTGGGCTACTTGTTTTCTCTTTCTGTGCTTTAAATCCCTCCTCTTATGTTTTAAATTCACCAATAGAGAGTGAGCCCTGGAAACCTTAGACCCCACCCTGACCCCAATAAAAGTAGAATCCCACCTGAGACCTGTGTGGCCCCAGGTGTGCTGTGTAATTTCCAGCTCTTGTAAATAATAAACCTGTATCTTTTCAGAGTTCCCTGATGGTTATTGCTGAAAGGCGTCTTGCAATCACAGTAAGAACCACTGGGGCTGGTCCAGACACAACACTGGCTATTGATAGGCTGAGACCAATACAGAACACAGTTAAGACTCTCCTCCTGCCCTGACAGTCAGCATGCCATAGCCTTAGCCTTGAACCTCTCCATCACCTTCCCCATCTAGAGACCAGTTCAAGATCTACTGAGAGAACTTTTGCAGCCTTTTGTAGTAGATCAATGACAATACTATGAAAAAAAATCACTGTTTTAGTCCGGGCTCAGCAAAAAAAATGCAACCCATGGGTCAAATCCAGCCTGCCATGTGTTTTCATAAATAAAGTTTTATTTGAACACAGCCACGTCCATTTGTGGCTGCTTTCGAGCTACAATAGCAAAGCGGAGTAGTTGTGAAAACAGACCACGTGGGCAGCGAAGCCTAGTATCTTTCCTATCTGGTCTTTTACAGGAAAAGCTTGCCCACTTCTGCTCTAGATCAAGAATTGACAAGAGAAAGAGCAGAGAAAGCAGCTGTTCTTAACAAAAATAACAGTGCCACCTGGAGGCCAAAAAGGCAAGTTGCTCTTCCATTTGTGAGCTGTACTTACTGCTTATCTTTAATGCAGTATGCAAATGTTTCACATAAGCTGTCATTACAATATTTTGGGGAGAAGTCAAGTATCAGTATACACACAGGTACTTAAAACAATAATAATCTAGACTGTAAACAATTCACAAATCAGCTCCTGACAAGGTGATGAACTAGCATGAAGTCCGAGCCTCCTTTCCAACAGTTCAGCTCTGGAGAAACTTGAAGTGAGAGTGAATACGCTTCAGGAAGCAAACAGCAACCAAAATCAAACAAACAAACAAAAGGGTACTGAGACTATTCTGGTGACACATCCTCGGGAAGACTAAAGGTGATCCTGAAATTGCTTCAAATTTCAAAGGATCAATATCATACAAATTATGTCCTCTAAGAATACTGCAATAAAATCAGACGTTAATGACAAAAAAAAAAAAAAAAAGATAAATCAATCCCATATGTTTGGAAATTAAACATTACTAATCCTTGGGTCAAAAAAGCAATCATTGGGTCCATTAAGAAATACATGTAACTACACGTTAAGTTTCGTGGGGACTTCTAGAGCAGCAGGGAAATATGACTGGCCACACAGCAGGTTCTTCGTACCAGCATCACCACAAACACGTGAGGAATGCCTTGCTCTATGACATGACGGCTATGGCATTATAACAGCTACCATGTCACGATGGCTACGTTGTCACTAGGTGATAGGAATGTTTCAACTCCATTACAATGTTATGCGGCCACCGCCATGTACGCGGTCCATGGCTGACTGAAACATCATTATGTGGCATGTGATTGTCCATAAATAAGGAGAGCACTGAATGGACCAGTGACAATACTCTATAAGCTGCACGTGATCACCCACCCTGAAGCCGACAGGGTGTGCTCTATGTGAGTAATGCTCAACACAGCAGCTCTGCCTCTGCATCTGAAGTTTCCCACAAAAGTAAAAAAAAAAAAAAAAAAGAAAAAAAATACTGCTGAAGAGTGGAGGGAAAAAGTCCCATTTCCCAACCCCCAGCAAATACACATACTGCCGAACCTACATTACCCATACTTTATTTACTTAGCAAACATTTCTGAGGACCTACTATGGGCCAGGCACTATATTAACGATTGGGGATAAAGTAGTAACGAGGGCAGGGGGTCCTTCCCTCGAGGAGCTACAAGGCACAGAAATAAGGTTTGACCGTCACGTAAGACTGTCCAATGTTCCAATGCAACAGCAGCACACTGGAATTGGGTTCCAGAAGCCCAGACAGGACAAGGAACGCCAGGCAGTTCTCATACCTGCAGTGCTTTGTGGGAAGCCTGGCGAGGGAGATACATCTGTTTCCACAGGGACACTTGAAAAACCTCTTCATGCCGTCATGCCAGTGGTAGTTATGTTGCTCATGGACACAGGTCTCCAAAGGCTTGAAGTGGGTGTAGGCACACTGCATAAAACCAACAGAAGGGCACACATCTGGTCAGGAGCTCTGAAGGAGAAACCGGTTAGCTGCTATGAGGGCAAGCTTTGGTTCTCTCGTCACCACTCTCGTGCTTGCTAGTAGAGTTGCCACCTTATCTACTAACTACGGTGACCCCTGTGTTTCTTCTTGGGTCCCTCATACTGATACCACTTTTTCTCATGTTTGCCCCAATTTCTGGTCAGGCACGAAGCACACCATAACCTTCTCTGACATCAAGACAACAGCAAGGACAGAGGAAGAAAAGTACTAGAAACCTCTAAATTGCCTCGCAGGTCTGTTCTATAGTGGCTGCAGTCCCTTGGTTATAGGATACCGAGACATGGGGCCCATTTATGAAGGTTGATCAGCAGCTCATTTATTTTTGCTTACAAGGCTTATTACCACTCTTATTTTTCAATCAGCAAAACCAAGACAGAGGTATTGAGTAATTCACTTAATTGTGATTCTCAAAAGGGCTGTAGAGAATAAGAAATGGTGGGTGAAGATCGAAAAAGGTTAATTTCTAGGACAGTGCAAGGTTAATTTCTGCTAATTACATTGAGTCTAGATAAATAACTTCTGACTTGGGCAACCTCAACACGGACAGAGCAGAGTGGTATGCCAGTTGTGTGGTAGGCAGAATAATGTCCCCCTTCCTCAAGGATGTACACACCCGATTCCCTAGAACCTATGAGTCTGTTAGGTTACACAGCAAAGGGGGATTAAGGTTGCTAATTAGTTGCATTTAAGATCAGAGATGATCTTGGATTATCTGGGTGGGCCCAATGGAATCACAAGATGTCCTTTAGAGTGGAAGTGGATACAGGGGAGGAGGCTGGAGTGATGCCACGAGAGGGCTCAACCAGCCATTGCTGGCTTCGAAGGAGGAGGCAGGGCCACAAACCAAGGAATCCGGGCAGGATCTAGAAGCCAGGAAAGGCAAGGAAACGGATTCTCCCCTAGAGCCTACAGAAAGGAACACAGCCCTAAGGACACCCCGATTTTAGCCCTGTGAGCCCCACATTGACTTCTGACCTACAGAACCGTAAGATAACAAGAGGTTGGTGCAAAACTAATTGTGGTTTAAAAGGTTAAAAATAATTGCAAAAACCGCAATTACTTTTGCACCAACCTAATAAATTTGTGTTGTTTTATGCTACCAAGTCACTGGTCATTTGTCAGAGCAGCAAGAGGAAACTAATACACCAGCCAGGTGCTCACGTTTCTCACTTTGTTAGAGTAAAAGCTGTGTCATCTGAGGTAAAACCTTTACTTACTCTTCAAGGCCTGAATCCTCTCAAGGAAGCCCTACTTTTTGGTGGTGGCTAGTTCAAGGCTGCCCCCTAAATATAAAGCAGAATCTAAGAATTTTAAAGGTATAAAGATAGAGAAAATTGTACTTGGTAAGCTAAGCCTCTTTCTCCTCTTACACATGTATAAGGCCAATTAGCTGGGGGGGGGTATAAAATGAGTGGTAATGGAAGCAATAGTGCTCAGCAAGAGATTTTTTTTGGGGGGGGGGCATTTTTTATTAATGTTGAGGAATAGGGGAGATTATATTTTCTGATAGACTTAGGGCAAAAATTCTGCAAACACAGACAATAATTCAAATTCTGCCTTGAGACTCAATTTAGTACATTAAGCCCCAAGTACAAAGGGACAAAAGTAGTTTGTCATAACAGGTGATGCCAGATCAAGTCATTCAGCCAAGGTCCCAGGGACTGTGAACTAACTGTGTGGACTGAGGATACCCTCAGCTAGAAACGTGAGCAAGACGTAACAATAACTTGGGTCCAATGGGCAGAGACGTTAGGTCATAAACGAAGGACCTAAGCGGGTCTCTCTGGTCACAAGACACGGCCGCACATGCCACAGACCCTCCATGTCCTGTTAAGTCACAACAGCGCAAGACAGGGCCCACGGTCAGAACCGTCTCCCGCACTCACCGTCCTGCATGTCACCACTCGACATTTCACTTCTTTGATGTTTCTCATCTTTTCTTCCATTTGTTCTTTTTTTACCAGTGGATCAAAGTAGAGTTCCTGCAGCTCAGCCTCGACCTGGAATGACAAGGCATCCAGGAGACCTTATGCCAAATCCAGCATATACTCAGGCAGCAGTTCAGTAATAATCAGAGAGAACTGAAGAGATAAGCTCACTGGCATGAGGGCACTTGATCATGCAAACCAAAAGATGATCACAAGTAAACACATGTTCTTAACACGCAAAGAAAAAAGGGTATAAAGCATTTGGTGATTTTTACACCATTAAATGTAAACTTAAAATGCTGTCATCACTAACAGTGCCACTAGGTCAACTGCACACGGGAAGGGAATCAGTCCTACTGTCCCAATACAGGCTCGAACATGGAAGGCATTCAATGCCTCCTCAGGGATTACAGTCCAGTCTTTTCTATACGTTTCTCCGGACCAAGCACTTGGCAGGAGCAAGCCCTGGTTGTTCAGAACAACAGGGAGGAGATATGCGGGCGGAGAGGTATTCAAGGCAGAAAGAGGTCACAGGTCTGGCGCCAGTGCAGCTACGTAAGGCACAGAGTCCAGGGCCTTTGGCGGCCACGAGAGGCAAGAAGTGCTCTATGGTCTTCCGAGCATCTCTCCTGATTGAGTTTCAAGTCCAGCAGAAAGGCATGATATGTAACTGATAGGTGACCATCGCAGTAGTCATTTGTTAATCAAAGGAAGAGCAGATCAGAGTATTGGCACTAAATGGGGGCAATACTGCCCCCAAGGGGCCATTTTGAAAATCTGTGGGAGCACTTTTTTTGTAATCCCAATGATTGCTACCCAGGGTACTGACAGGGGCAGGGATACCACGCCATCTGCAATGCACAGAACAGTTCCTCCACACAACAAAGGATTGTTCTGAATGTTTTATGAGACACCATGTGGATGAAATACCTGAATATAACCCTAAACCTAACTGCTTTATATACACACAACCCTACAATATTTGTATGTGGTTTTAATACACACTGAATATTGCAAGAGTGCAGCTAGGCAACTACTGGGTATATGGAAGTATAGCTGAACTTTGTTGTTTTTAAAAGTTTCGCAGGATTATTCACTGTTTAAAAAACAACAACCATATTTTCAAAGAAATACACCCATGGTAATTAAACAACCAAGAGAACATTATCTATATAAGTCTTCCTTTCTAGCTGTCTCAACTATTTGCAACCCTTATAAATCCAACACTCTGACTACTTCATTATTTCTTCTAGGTAAATTGTGCCCATGTATTTAAATAATGAAATATGTATTTTTAATGTAAATATTTTCCTTTTTTCTTCTTTATATTACAACTAGGCTATCATATTGACATTTTCAATATAATTCAACTAGTTAATTGATTATATTATCCACAAATTCTATTTCAAGATAATTAGGGAGCAATACAAAATACTTATTAAAAAGGGGCATTGCAAGTGTTGAGTTGGTAACTGCTGGGCATTTGAGAGGCCAATATAAAAATATTTGAATGGAAAAATCCCTTCTCACATTGCAAGGCAGAAAATAGTAGACAGTGGTATGCCATTTAAATGTTAAGTTCACAGCCATAACTACATGTAAACATTTTTTATAATGCTGAAGTCTATTTAAATAATGTTAAAAACATTCTTCAACGCAAGGACAAAGGTAAAACTAAAATCTATTGGAAATATTTGTTTTTCAAAATGGACTCAAACAAATGGACATACAAAAGAAACCAATTCTTAGTCCCCTGACAAAGCACCACGAGTCTGAAGGGCATCTCTACCATCTTTGATCTTTTGAGCTCTTACCTCTTTTAGGATCCCTGTGTGCTTTGATTTTGCTTTTAGAATTTTCTGAAATTCCCCAGATTCCAGGTAAGCAAGCTGTTCTCTCCTTTTTTTCCTGGCAGGCTCCAATTCATCTTCAGCTAGAGCAGAAAGAAAAAGCATCAGCTGTTCCAGAGGAATTTCAGAAGTCAGCATGTCTCAACTCAGCTTACCCCATTCTCTGTCCACCAGGCCCTTCAAACTTAATTCACCCCACTAGATACCAGGAGAGGAAGACTCTTAAAAAGTGAGCTGAGAAGTAGAAACTAGAATATAGGGGAATCACAGATTTGATCACTGGATGAGAATCTTTTTCACCTTAAAACAGGAACTGATTATAATAATAGATAACAACAAAAATCTTATTTACAAATTGATGTTAAAATGACACTGCCAACTTCAGAATTTTAAAAATAAAAATAGGGCAATTCAGAACAAAGGAATTCTACTTCTTTCAAAGTAAACCTTTATAATGATATATAGGTACAAAGATTCAATGAGTAATCCTTTTCTCAAGTTTTCAAATTGTGCATAATTTCAATTTAATGTGATTATGAAAAACAATCAGTTCCAGTTGTGGAAATTCTATTTAGGTAATAGAATTCAGTTTACCTCTCCAAAAAAAAAAAAAAAAAAAAAAAAAAAAAAAAAAAAAAACCCCCCCGTAAAGAAAAGAGTAACCTCACCTAGAGGTTAAACTGAAGTAAACAGTGACTTGGTATCAAGGACACTGGTTATGGTTCAAACATTTCCTTTATAAAGTTTTTCTTTTCTGTTGTGAACTTTGAAATTTACAGTACCTTGAGGAGAAAATGTGGCACTCTTTTCTACACGTTCCTTCAGTTCCAGGACATCCTGGGGGTTGCTTTGCTTCTTTTTAACGCTGTTTGGGTCTGTTTTTGTAAGAATCTGGCCTTTTGCTCTTAATTTGGTTATAGCAGCTAACTAGAAAAGAAAAAGAGAGGGGGATAAAAATCTAAAAGATGAGCTAGGCATCTGTAACTCTGTACCTCTTTCCCGTTATTAACCAATGAATTCTAGCTGCTCTCAAATATAAATTGGCAAAACATATCTTCATTTTACTTAGCATTATTACAATTATTGAAATTTAAATGCACGGGAGACAGGTCTACAGTTAGTAAAGAAAGTCTCAGCTTATTTAAATATCGGTATTTAACATCAGATAGCCTGTAGGCTTCTAGTCCCATCAAGGGACATCATAAACATTTCTGAAATTTGTTTTAGAATTCCAGCTCTGCCACTTACTGGTTTCCAACCTTGGTTACTTAATTGCTCAGCCTCATTTTCTACATTTATAAAACGAGGGTGAAAACAGTTATGTATCTCTTAGGGTCGTGGTTGTGAATGAAATGAGATAATGTGCAAACTATGTACCTGGACATAGAGAACAGCATATATGCATCCATCACAGGTACAGAGCCACAGTAATGAAGATGTGCAATTGTTATGATTATTACTGTAGGTACGGCTTTGGCTTGCAGCTAGCCTTTGCCCTCCATGTGGTTATAGCTGCTATCAGAACAAAGAGAAGACAGCTTAAGTCGGGGGCTCAGGGTGACTCAGGAAGCAGAGTGGAGAGAAATGCTCAGTAGGCGGGGTTCTCAGTACCCTCACCTCCATTTCAATCAGAGCAACCTAGCTTTTTATGTCTACAGACTGGGCTTCTGTGTGATTTGTTTTAAAGACGGATTCTTTAAACCACTATTTTACAATCTAGCTCAACAATTCCTAAAATTTTTTCCTGAATGCCAGTGTCTCCAGTTGTGAACTAATTAACAGCTAATTTTTTGGGTAAATGAATGGCATTATGTTGACACCATTATAATTTAAAATTCCTTTGACTCTATTAATCAATAAATAGCTATTAGGTCTCTGTGTTTCCTGGTTATAGTTATATCAAATTTGAAACTCCAGCTATGTATTATGGAATGCAAATTCAAGTATTGACGGAAATAGCTGTCAGTTACCTTTTTGGCTTCTGCTAAAGCACTTAGTTTTGGTTTTGGAGGTGGTGACTCATCAAAAACAAGAACATCATCTCCCTCTGAGATGCCTCGCCCCAGCTTGGGCGTCTGTGTGGCTGGGGTTCCTTTCAGCCTGGGGAACCCAGCCCTCATTGGTGGAGAACGAGACAGCAACTGTCGAGAAGACGATGGCATAGCTGGGCTCACCTCACTTGAACTTTGCAGAAATCTTTAAAGAAAAATGCAGTCACAAACTATATAAGCACAAACTATAAAGAGGGAGACTGTAGGCAGGCCACCAGATGAGAAGTAGGTGTCAGTAAGATAATTTCCCCTCCTTGGTTAATAATTCTGCTTAGAACACAGTAAGAATGCTAGTTTCACTAACTCTTCAGTGACTGATTTTTCATTGAAAAGCTCTAATTGTTTTACCAATTTAGAAGTGATTACTATTTTTATCAGTTGGCTTTCCAGTGAGTGCTGTCTACGGAACAGCCCTGAAACGTGAGCTGTGGACCGTATTCCTAGCCCTCTGGTTAGACCATCAGGAATTCATCGAATCGCTCTGTATTTTAATTTACTCTACTGGGAAGAGACAACCACATGTGATACATTTGGACGCCCTTAACAGAAAGGTTCTATAACTCCCACAGTGACCATTTTAAGGGCTACTTAAAAACAACAAATGTCAGAAATCATCTAGTACAAACCCCTTATCTTATAGAAGAAATTGGGGCCCCAGACCCTACTGCTCATAGTGACAGGCTCAGGACTAGCACCGGGTAATCCCAGGCCACTATTCTTTTCACTACATAGACCCACTCTTGCCAGCTCCAGGCTGAGTCTGCAAATTGCCTATCACATCCTGCCCAAAGATATTGGGTAGCAAAATTCTGAAAAATTACAAATTATAATGCCTTTAAAGTGACAGGTGCTCTCTTATTTCCCACAAGGTCCACAATTCCACATGCACTTTTGTCATATGTACATATAATTTTGCCACCTGTTGGCACATGATAAATACCTCCATAGATCCCCATCAGCACCTCATGGATTACTGTACGGACCGAACAAGACACTGCACTGATGGAGTGCATAGCACAGTGCTTGGTACATGTTAAGTGTCTACCAGCAGCAGCTCTTATTACTATTCAGATAACTTGAGCTGAAGAGCCTTTGATTCATTTACCTTCCACATCCATTTCCACTTGATTTTGCCTCGACAATGACTCTCCATTTTCAGTGCCTCTTTTTTACCATTTACCTGAACAACTGCAAAATCTACTCACTGGCTCAGCCTGTAATTAAAAACCTAACTGTGGTAAAATAAAGAAACGGGAGCCAAACAGGTCACCATGTGCTTTCCCCTTTCCCAAAACCCATTTCAGATGGTCATTCCTTTCTCTTTTCTGCAGTGATACTAATTACTGTAACCTGTACCACTTGGTCTCCAGACTGACTAGCATAAGTCAGAAATACATTACTTTAAATGCTATTTAGGTTATATTAAAATTATTTCAACACTTTCAAAGTTAAAAAGGTAGCCAGTTATCCAAAATCTAAAGTTGCATTTTTGAACTGTATGGTGACAGTCTGAGGATTCCTGAGATAAGTTATCCAAGCAGGGGATAGTAAATGTTACTTTTACCGTGTCTCTATTTCTTCTGTTTTCTTTTTCCTTATCTCCAACATCTGCTGCTTCTGTTGCTTCAAGAGGGCTGATGCCGAGATAGACTGGAAAGCAGGTTTCGGGCTCCCCAAGATCCCTAAAACAAAAGCCACAGACTGAGGGGGTTCGGAGAGGACGCGGGAACCGAGGTATGGATGCTAAGCAGTTACCAGCTGACTCTACCTGGTGAATTGGCTTTGGCTAAATGTTGTTTCAAATTTCTGGCTCCAAAGGTAGGCAAGTCCAGCAATTCCCTGAATTCCTCAGAGCAAGACAAGTTCTTTTGGGGTATTCCTGGAATATAGAAACATCACCTTAAGAGAACCCAAAATTCACACCGCTTGATATCATGTGACTTACTTTTTAACCTCTGCATTCATTAAGTCAGTCATTTGTAAATGAAGGAGACGGAATACAAAGAGAAAAAAAGAATCCTTAACCTCTAACATCAGAATAGTAGGACTGCAAGGATATGACAAATATATCTTATTTTGAGGAATGGTTGGATTACTAATATCCGCAGGATCATTTCATATGCTGTTACTGGCATCTGTACTATGGGTAAGGGTCCATGCTGGGCCCTGACCACTCTCAGGAATGAAGCCCAAGTACAAGGTGAAGGCAGCATTCTCTGACCCCAGACCTGTTTCAACGAAAGACAACAGGTAGGTTTGACAGAAACGTGATACTACTGACTCTAGTACTGGACATTCAGACTTAGATCCAGATACAACAAGAAATTTTAAAAAGTATACTAAGCTAAGAAACAGCCAAGATTAATATGCTGTTTTTCCTTAAGATGCTGTTAACCAAACTTGACTCTTTCAGCTTAGGCCACATCACTCACTAAAATAGCGATGAGTGGGTATTTATACCTAGAGGATGAACTGTGACCATTTTCAATCCTAAAGAATACATATTTAAGCTGGAGATAGAAATGTAATCTTGAGAAATAAAGTTACCAAGTTTCTGTTGAGTTTCCTGAATGATCAAGTCTGTGCCCTTCACGACCAAATTAGTCAGAGTGGTTTGAATCTTCTTTTTAGGAGCTACAGCTGCTGCACTGTAATGACAAGAGTCCCCGCCCCCGCAAAGGAAAATCACTGAACTTCAGTGCTCTGATGAGGTAAAGAAGCCAAGGAAGTACCGTGTTTCCCCGAAAATAAGACCTAGCCAGACAATCAGCTCTAATGCGTCTTTTGGAGTAAAAATTAATGTAAGACCCGGTCTTATATAATATAATGTAAGACCGGATCTTATATTATAGTAAAATAACCGGGTTTTATATTAATTTTTGCTCCAAAAGACCCATTAGAGCTGAGTGTCCAGCTAGGTCTTATTTTTGGGGGAACACCGTACTCATTTATTACAAACTGTCAGAAGTTTTTCAAAGTGGCAGATAACTAGACCTTCTTAATACCATGGCTCTAAAGCATAACTGTTATGAGCATGTGTCACAGATATGAAAGAATAGCAACCAACAAATTTGCTTGAAGACATCTGGAAGGACAATCTGGCAAAAAAAATTTTTAAAATGCCAACAGTTTAACCAAGTAGGCTAGGAATTTATCTTCAAATAATTAAGGACTATACAAAAACAGGATATTAATGGAAGCTTTGTTTGTAATGTTTAAAAATTGGAAACACCATTAAGGTTTATCTGTGGGGAACTGTTTAAATTATCGCAGAGCCATGTAAAAGAATACTATGTAGCCACTAAAAATAATGCCACAAGTAAATATTCGATAAGGAAAACAGTATTTTATGTTGAAAAAAAGATCATAAAGTACAGGTACTTTCATTTCATTTCATATTACTAAAAATTCATACATATGGAAAAACAAAAACCACCTAGAAGCAGCATATATACCAAGGACCTAACATATACATACATAATATTTTTTTATAATGTATTGTATTTTTTGCATTTTGGAAATTATTTTAAATCTTAAAAAATGTGCTTGCTATTACAAAATAGGCAGGAGGTAAGAGTCCTGTTGCCTAATTTCTGTTGAACTGGGAACAAAATCTATGTTTTGTCCTTGGACCAACTGGAGCTCCTTCATGCCAGATCCCCACCCGTCACGTCCTCAGATGTGCTTTCCAAAACACAGGACAAGGCCATCAACCACCCGTGTGAGGCCGCACTGCATATTTGTTCACCGAATTAAATGTGGGTTCCAAGAGCTTTGCAACTTCACTAACAGTTGTGAGGGAAATGACTTAAAGGATGTCAACACAATGATTAAGACTCTTTTAATGGCCAATCAGCCCTGACAAAGGTCCACTATTCACATTAGGACCCAAACAGGAAGCGTGGGCTCTCTGTTAAAGACCATCCTGACACGATTCGATTTCTCCCCTTCTGTGCGTTTTCCTCTATATCTGGGAATAAAAAAAAAAAGCCCTCATCTACCTTGTTCCAGGCAGTGACTTATGAAAGACAAACCTATACAAGTTTTCTAGGACCACTACAGAAATGTACAACCACTGGGCTTATTATTTATAAGCCAAGCAAGATCCTTGTCCCAAAAGTAGCTCAGGAATGTCTTACAGTGAGGCTGCACATGATGCTGAAGAAACCCCTCCATAGTAAAAACTATCCTGACAGAGCCGTTCTCTCAAGCTGGCACCTTTGCGGGCAAACTTCTTTGGAATTCGTCCTCCGGAGAAGGTGGACTGCAAGTCAGCTCGCTTGGCACTGAGCTTCTTGTACTGGGTCTGGATGTGATACTGACAGTACTCGCAGTCGTTCTGCAAAATGGAAGAGAGGCTGCCTCAGAATAAGGGCAAGGGCCCAGAAAACAATATAAATGTAAACAGTCCCTTTCTCCCAGCTTTGTGGGGCACCATTCTGTGTGCAAACCCCTTCCTATTAACCTCCAAGGCTATCCCCAAAGTGCAGCTATGCCGTGACGAAGGGGAAAGTTCTTCCCTTAAGTTGCCATTAAAGCACTAGTCAGGTGGAAGAAAAATTGATATAGTTCACTTCCTTTGCCCTCTTTCTATAATTGAAATAAAAGCAGCTTCTAGGATGAACCTTGAAAACATTATGCTATATGAAAAAAGTCAGATACAAAAGGCCCCGTATTGTATGATTCCTCTTATATCATATATCCAGAGCTGGCAAGTTTACAGAGACAGGAACCAGGTTAGAGGTCACCAGGAGATGGAGGTAAAGGGTATGAGGTGAGGTTAGTTACTGGGTACAGTGTGTTTTTATGGGATGATGAAATGTTTTGAAACTAGAGAGCCAGTGGTTGCACACAGAGTGCATATAATAAATATCACTGAAGTGTACATTTAAAAATGGTTACTTGTACATCATGTGAATTTGACCTCAATAAAAATTAATTTAACAAACAAAGCAAAATCGGCTTCTAGTGAGATTTTTCTAGTTCTCTGGTTGACTCTTGGAAAAATGCTACCCATTCAGTGAAAGCAACAAAAAGAAATAAAGTACTGTTCTATTGGGTGAGCCCCTAGATATGTGACAATGAAGTTCTAGGTCTTACATGGATATCTGTCAGGTACTTCACTCTGAGACCCCTTTTACCAACTACCTCCCTCCTTTCTATTTCCTGCTCACTAGCTCATCTGTTAGGCAGGAATGAAATGAAACCAAAACCTGTATTTTAAAGCTTTCATAGAGCTCTAAGAGGTACCACTTCACACCCACAAGGATGGCTGTAATCAGTGATAGACAATAACAAGTGTCAGCTGGCTATGGAAAAACTGGAGTCCTCACATGCTGCTGGTGAGGATGTAAAAGCCACTTTGGAAACCAGTGTGGCAGCTCCTAAAAAACCTAAACAGTCAGCATATGACCCAGAAATTCCACTCCAGGTATACACCCTAGGGAACTGAAAACATGTAAACCTACACAAAAATGCATACGTGAATGTTTACAGCACCATTATGCATAATAACCAAAAGGTGGAAACAGCCCACACATCTCCTTACTGATGAACAGATGTGGACTACCCATACAATGGAATATTATTCAAACATAAAAAGGAATGAAATGCTGATAAATGCTATACCATGAATGAACCTTGAAAACATTATGCTAAGTGAAAGAAACCAGACACAAGAGGCCACATATTATACAATTCCATTATACGAAATGTCCAGATGAGCAAATCTATATAGGCAGAAGGTAGATTAATACTTAACAGGGGCTGGGAGAGGGGAATGGGGGGTGACTGTGGAATGGCTATATTTTTTTTAGGGGGGTACTGAAAATATTCTGAAATTACATAGTGATGAAGGTTGCTAAAAATACTAAAAAATTACAAATTTTTTAGTATACTAAATATATTAAAAAATTATAAATATACTAAATATACTAAAATTTTACAAATATACTAAAAAATTACAAATTACACACTTTAGAAAAGTGAATTGTATGGTATGTGAATTATATCTCAATGAAGCTTTGAAAAAAAGCTCTAAGAAAAGGTATAATGGAGTGAAAGTATAGACTAAAATAAGCTTTTCAGTGTATTTTATCATAGTGCTTGATCTCTGACACTACAAAAATTGGATAAAAGAATGGTTGGCAGAAGTTAAGAATTAAGAGCAAACTAAAATTCTGTTTCTTGTACCTCCTAGTCATCTGACAATAAAAGATGACTTTCCTTAGAGGTTAAATCTTTCCCCTGCTCTCAGTTTTTTAAAATGGTAATTATTAAGCACACATTCAATTTTTTCACTTTGACACTTCCTGTTACGTAGGAAACTCAGTTCCAAAGGTCATTACCACTAAAGTACCTATAATTTATTCCTATTACATCCTTTCTTTAGCAGAAACCATCTGAATAAGGCTGAAACCAACCAAATTAACAATCTGTGTACATGGTTCTCCATTCTTCTTCTTTGCTTTACAGGTTCCCAGGTCAACAGCTTCACCCATAATTAAGATCTTTTGAGGATGATCAATAGATAAGCATACCTGTAGAAAAGAAGTGGAATTAAAAGCAGACAAAGGTTTGGCCTTTTATAAGCAAGAACGAATAGAAGAATGGTAGATATGAGTTAAGAAGCCTTTATCAGTCCAAAGGAATTTAAAGCCAGTGCCCTATAAAACAGTTTTAGACATCAGAGGTGTGTAAGACACATTTAGTTCCCTACCCAATAGCCATCCTCTCCTACGTCTTTGGTATCAGAATCTTGATTTTATTTGAGCTGGCAAATGCTCAGCATAAGGTAATGGATCTTGTTCCCAGTTTTCCTAGCATTCCTTCCAGGTAGCAATGGTCATGTAACTATAATCTAGCCAATGAGACAGAAGAAGGAGTCAGTAGGGAAGGTAGCTGGGAAAGCTTCTGCTTTCCTGATAAAAGCAGATAGAGGCTGGCTCACTTTCTGCCTTAAATGGAGATGCGATGACAAGAACTCAAAGCCACCTTGTGACCAAGAGGAAAAGGCTAAGAGACGTACAGGCACTGGCCCTGACATCACTTACATTGCCTATGTCCGGATTTTTTTTATTATGTAATAAAAGCAAACCCCACTGTTCACTACTAAAAGAAACTGTAATGTAGATTTTCTGTTACTTGTAGCCAAACACATTGATACTAATAAGTAAAGACTTGTTGCCTTTCTCTCACAAAAACAAGGAATGAAAAAACTTTGTCTCTAGCTTCTCCTGATAATAATAATCTGTCTACAAGGTGAAGCTTCTTGCTGGGTCAGATGGATAAATGGTCTGTCTCATTCACACTGTATCTAGATTTACAATTTACTACAGAATCAGTGGGTAGTACGGAAACTGTAGTGCTGCTTGAGAAAGGTAAAAATTCTCTTTGATTGTAAGTCGTAGCTGTGGTTGTATTAAGGGAACAAAGTCCTCTCAAATATAAAACCTTGCCTTCTTGATGCTGCCATGGAAATTAATGAAAGAGAGCTAAGAACACCTAAGTGTAACAATTCAAAAAACTCCAGGAACCTTGGAACTGATTTGAAAAGATATAATGAAAGAAGACGATACAAAACACTTGAGTAGGTAGACATTCAGAATACTGGTGGATGAGGGATGAACAAGCAAACGAAAAAACAGATTAATGGAGCTAGAATAATATAAAAGTATGACTTACTACCTGGAGGTAGACCAATACAAATGTTTTTGACAGAACTTGACTAAGTTGCAAAGACTCTTCTCCCTCCCCCACATCACAGAACCAGATTCTTACCTCCTCTGAACCATCCCTGGGCTTCATGGGGTTAGCATTGAGGAGTCCTATGACGGTACCCTGCTCAGTCTTCCAGAGTTCCTTGTGAACCTCTCCAAACAAGAACAATGACACGGTCCGCGTCAGGTCACGAAGATCATTCAGTCGCCAGATGCTGAATGTCTTTCCCTGGAAAAAGTATTTATTCTTAATTTTAATAATTTTTGAACAATGGATTGTACTGTCTCCATTATTTATGGTTCAAGCATTCTACTGTGGGAAAATATATAAGTATAATCCACCCTGAATATATAACCATCAGAATGTCTATTATAAATTAATCCTTTCTCTAGGCTTTAATATTATCCTTCTCATTTTAGAGATGAAGATGAGGTAACGCAAGCCAGGAGCCAAGTTGTCACTTGAGTCTCTAATTCTCAGGTCTAAATAGTCAATGGGATAGCACCACCTTTCTAATCTCTCTCTCTCTCTCTCTCTCTCACACACACACACACACACACACACACACAAAACATTAAAAGGACAAAAGGAAGGTGTAGCACTACTATTTAATAATTTACTAATATAAATTTAGTAAATCAATTATCACTAATTATATTATTATTAATAAAGAGGTTTCAGCTTTATGCTTCTAAATCTTTGCTTAGCACAGAAGCAAAAGCATCACTAAAAAAACATTGTGTTTAACTGTAAAATTTCAGAAGTATTAAATATCTGAAGAAATGCAACTCAAAGTCTTAACCACTTATAATATGCACATTTACAGAGTTTTTAAAAAATAATTCAAATAATATTAAATCGAGCTATTTCAAAGAGGCATCCCAGAGTGGATATGGTTTTAGGTTATAGAGATCTATTGCCTGAACTCAAGTATTATAATTATTCCTCCATGGATTTGTACAATGCCTTTCTTGGAAGAGTTCAGATAAAATTTCCTATCAGTTATTTCAATGTCATCACAGCCAGCTGTTGATACAATTAAAAACTTAAATAAAAACCAGACTTGTTCATATTTACCTAGACAGAACAGGGTTAGAGCAGGACACAGAATCTAAAACTCAACCCGTGATGTCAGAACTAATAAATAAATCTAAGGTTGGCTGAGATCAATATTAGAGAATCAAATCAGTATTGAGCATGACTAATCAAGCGTATTTTAGAGCTGGGAGAGTTTCCACATACTCAAAAGCCAGTTCCTTCACTTTTACAGAGAAGGAAATGAAGGTCCTTAAAGAAAAATTAAAGGTTACCCTAAGGCCACAGTTAGTTAAAAGGAGAATGAGATTCAGAACCCAGGTTTTCTGAGTTGCCAGGACACAAAATAATTTTCCTGTTATGCCTCAGTTGGCTGCAATTTTAAAACTTGCTAGATCTTTTGCAATATCCAGGAAATTAAATACATCATAGTGTGCTGGCACAGGTCAGCAATTTAGAACTTCTGCGATGGACATCTCACATCTAGTAAGGCTCTCGAACTACTGAGCTCAGGTCTCTTCTATTACTTGCTCCTGTCCTCCACACGAGGGATTATAATATCACAGGGGCAACCATGTGGTCACCGAAAACAATGACAAGTAAAATGCACGTGGACAGATGTGGACAATGAAAAGCCCAAGAATATATACACCCAGATCTTCACAAATTCCTCTTGGACAGCAGCCCAAACACAGTGAGGCAAATTGAGAACTTACTAGCAATTATTTCACAATGAAATAGTGATGGGCTTTGGGTAACTAATCAAGAACGAGTCCCCACTGCCAGTTTGTCACGAAGCAGCTTAGAAAGCAATAAAATGGCTCACACTGTTACTGCTTTGTGGAGTGACTTTCTTCAGTATAACCCCAAATGTCACCCAGTCTATTTCTTCCAGCTTCTCATGCGCCATCTTTTCCTTGAGCTGAGATAGTCTGATCAGTTTTCGGCCAGCCATTTTCTTGTTCATTTCTGTGGAGGATACTCGAGGCCACCTGGATCAAGAAATCAGCAATTAGGAGATTATTTTTCTAATAAGAGGTTATCTGGCATTGTAGCTGATTGGTTAGAAGAGGTGTTATGGGCAGAAATCTCTAACGTACCTGTTCTCAGTGGCTTAGTTATGTAGTAAGACAAGGCTCATATTTTTACATCTAATAAATACAAGGTTATTTTTTTTTTCCTTAGGGGAACAGGACTTTACTGGGGGAACAGTGTGCACTTCCAGGACTTTCCCCCCCCCCCAAATTGTTGTCCTTTCAATCTTAGTTGTGGAAGGTGCCGTTCAGCTTCAAGTTGCTGTCCCCTCAGTCTTAGTTGTGGAGGGCGCAGCTCAGCTCCAGGTCCAGTCGCCGTTACTGGTTGCAGGGAGCGCAGCCCACCATCCCTTGTGGGAGTCGAACCAGCAACCTTGTGGTTGAGAGGATGCGCTCCAACCAACTGAGCCATTCGGGAGCTCAGCGGCAGCTCAGCTCAAGGTGCCGTGCTCACTTCTAGTTGCAGGGGGCGCAGCCCACCATCCCCTGCGGGACTCGAGGAATCGAACTGACAACCTTGTGGTTGAGAGACCACTGGCCCATGTGGGAATCGAACCGGCAGCCTTCGGAGTTAGGAGCACGGAGCTCCAACTGCCCAAGCCACGGGGACGGCCCCCCAAAAAAACAAGGTTATTTTTAAAGCTAGGTTTGTATAACCTTGGATGTAGAACTGGGGCTTATATAGCAAATAAGATCACAAATTCTTTTAAGTTTTTATAAATTTAATACAAAATCATGAAATAATTAAGATGTAAATTTCATCAGTGCTGCAAGAATTCCACAGGTTCTACTATTTTCAATCAGATTTTTAAAAATCAGATTTTCACATAATAAAGGTGTTGAATCAGCTTCGATTAAAATAGCCTTGTTCGTATCGACTGGTCAAAACCTGGTGAATTTGCATATTATTTTTCTCTCGAATATTAATATCTGTTTCATGTTTTATCATATTATATGCATATATTCAAGGACAAGAGAAAACACAAATAAGCATGACTTTTGACTCTTTCAGAAATGTTCTGGAATAGAAAGCCCTAGAGCTAACTCTGAACAATGAAGAATATTCCGGAGAAATCCTATTTGCATGATTTTTGTGAATTAATAGGTTACTATCAGGTCACTATCCTTTGGAGTAATTTTAGGGTCTGAGGTTCAGGTTTAACAATTATAGAGACCCAAATAATTCTGCCGCCTCCTATATTTGTAGGCCATTCAGAAGCTCTGGCATTTGTCTACCTCCATTCCCTTCACACGTGGGGTACACTTGCACCGTGAACAGCTCTCATTACTCACAGGGAGTTTCAACTGGGGGGCAGGCAGGAAGGGCATGTTTACCTAGATGAAAAAGAACCCTGAAGCCCCTCAATGAGCTTTTATTTTACCATGTATTCCATCCCTCAGATTCTGTCTCAAATGTAATGAAGATACCGAGTACTTTTTTTTATTTTAGAGATTAGTGAATCTTCACAATACACTTCTACTGCATTACTGTGTTTACAGTACTGTGCTGTAGGATGAGAGCCACTTGTTTTCTACCTTCTTAATCATGTACAGTTCAAGCCCTTCGCAATTTGGGTTTAGATCGACAAGGTTTAGGTGTTTTAGACGGGATACACTCGGCTACTGCTCTGCCCTGGGCTCCAGAAGAAATGAGGGAGACACAATGCAGTAGTGGCACAGAACACAGTGAAAAGGCCAGTCTTCCCACAGATGTGGTCCTGGGATTCATTCCTATTTTAACTGAATATCTTAATCTGTCCATGTAACATGCAAAGAATATAAATTTGCCTTAAAAGTGATTAGGAAGAAAAAGAGCATAGCTGTTTTTCTTAACATCAATTACAAGATAGTGTTATCCTGGTTAAACTGTATATACCTGTGTATTTAAAAACAGTCTCTATCACTGTTTCTGTCAGTTTCTGATTAAATATACTATCTGTCCATTTCCTTTTATATCTATCTTTCTATATAAACAAGAAAAAGTCTTCCTTAAACACTTCATATGCAAATATACCCAGTGCTCACTGACAAGTTTTGTCCAATTCCAGAGGTGCTGGTGTTCTGTGGCTCTGCTATACAAACACACTATTCCGAAAAGGCTCAGCAGTTGGGAAGGAGGGCCCCGTATCTATCTGTCTGGCCGGGCATGTGGGCAGATGAGGGGCTGTCACGGTTACTGACCTGAGCCTCAGGCCAGAGAAAGCTTCCACGGAGACTGGCTGAGCCGTTTTCCCAGAACTCCTGGGGGCCCCTGGACCCGGATCTCTAGTCACCCCGTTAGGCTTGTTCCCAGGAATCATTCGAAGTGGTTGTGATGGGGCACTCGTCATCCTTGAAGGCGAGCTTTTGGGTGCTAGGAAGTTAAAATAAAAATTAAGTGCAAAGATAACCACAGTGATAACTACAATGATTTTTGTGGAACTGTTGCTTTTCTCATCAATACATACAATAACCAAATGTTGAGAAAACAAAGGAAGCCAGAGGCATTTCTGTACTACCCTCAAAATCCCTGCAGTGTAGTCCAAAAGAACTTGCTGCAACGACAGAAATGTTTTTTACTGCTACTGTCCAATACAGTGGCCATCAGCCACAGGTGGCCATGGATCACTTAAAATTGACTAGTGTTTCTAAGGAAATGAATGTCTAATTTAATTTAACCTACTTTAAATTTAAATAGCCACACGTGGCTACGGGCTGCTGTATTAGACAGTGCCGCTCTAAAACACTGCTCTTCTGTGCAACGACATTTGCTGGGTATTCACCATGTACAGAGCAGGAAGGGACGAGAGCTCTCTGTCAGGAATCAATAATTAATGGAGACTGGTGCACAGATCAATTTCCACCTGAAGAAAATCCAAAGTTAGCTCCCCTTTCTTTTGTTTGTTTCTGTTTCATTTTATTTCACTCCATTCCATTTTACTTGTGGGGTGGGGGAAATTCTACTGACATGGTTACTTTTCATATTTTAGAAGCATTTGATAATGCTCCTAAAGGTGAAAAGGCTTGGGTATTTTCCTTAATAAAGTATCACCCTCTGTGAAACCAGATTTTTGTTTACCCTCGAAGAGACTTGGGATCACCGTTCCCAGGCTACAGGTCAGGGCAATCCTAGAACTTTAGGATTTCTCGAAACCATGTCCAGGCCCACACCCATCAAAACCAAACCTTGGAAATTGCTTAATGTAATACCTTAGTTAACGCAAAGGTCCTAAGGGGATGGACGCTGTTCACAAGGAGATGCATGAAATACAAATTTGTTGCCAAATAAATATGAACCCTCAGAGGCTGCAACTATTCGCTACTGCTGTGCTCTAATGCCAATGCTATTCCAAAGGGCCTTTGTGAGCACATGTGGTCAATAAAATGCTGCTTATTCTGTGTTATCTCCAGACCATTTTGTCTTCCATCTTCCAAAGAATCATCACTTTGGGCAAACTGAAGCAGTATAACAAAATCAATACAGAGAGCTTATAAATCTTTTTCATTTTATTTTGTGTGGATATATGTGTGTGCTGAAACAGGCTTTCATTTGCGCACCATTCTAGACTCCCGGCAAAGAAGCCTTTTCTAAGAAATTGACCTTCTGGTTTCAACCTGGTTTCAAAAAAAACATGACCACTTCATAAGGGAAGCTGTGCCTCAGTCTCACAAGCCTAAAGATTAAATCTCTAGATTGCTAGCATGAGAACTCAATCCAGTGGTTATACTTACTACAGTTCAAGTCAACTACAGGGCTATAGAGTTAAAAAAAAAAATTTCAACCCATTAAGTATTTAGTAAATACCTACTCTTGACCTAAGGATTTTCTAAGTACTTTGAGACATAGAGAAAGAGCATAAAATACAGCATATAGTTCCCATTCCCCAGAAACTTATTTTTCCAACAGGCAGATAAAGTAGACCCCCCCCCCCCACACACACAACACAGAGCCAAAATGTATGTTAAAACAGAACCAGGGCAGTGAGAAACCAGGGAGTCTCCAGTACTACACCTGCAGGTGAAACCTTTGGCGTCCGAGCCACTCGCTTGGTTTTGGTAGAACAGGACATCAAGCTCTGCAGAAAAGCACGTTGATTCCTGAATTCTCTGAACTTTTTTCTCCTTAAGAGGGGGACGTGGAGACTTATCTACTTGATAAAAATTAAAAGAAATTAGTAAAGCAAATTTAGAAAGAGGCTCAAAAACTATTTTACTAGGAACTGGATGCAGAAGTAATGTTATAATTTCTTAATAACAGAGATGCATTCTATTCCTAGAATTACTGTCTGATTACCAGGTTTATGTGGATGGGCTGGGCTTGCACGCTGTTTAATTGTCGCCATTTCTAGCTGTTCTTGTAAGGACTTCATTTGCTCTTGCAATTTCTTTAATTCATCTAAGAAGAAGAATATATTGCTTTAAGAACCAGACCAGAGGAAATATTATACAGAATGAAAGTGCTGGAATTATTTTGGGCATTTAGTTCCCCTGACAAAACCTTGAGACGATTAACTTTGGCACTTCAAAAAGGTCTCCTTAGAGAATTAAACTTTATATTTCCAGTAATCAAGCTTCTAATACCAAAGCTAGTTATGAATTTGTACTAATGACAGACATCACAGATCCATATTCACAGTTAACTTTTAAGGAATCAAGAAATTATTATACTTATTTCACAAGTGGAATATCAGAATACAACAAATGCCTGCTCCTGTGTTAAAAGAAACTGCCAACTACTGAATTTTATTATAATTTTAAAATATATCAGAGAAGATGCCAGGAATAAGAAAAGGGCACTGTTCAGGAATGGTCTCCTACTCAAAGTAAGGAGCTTTATAGTCTTATCTCTGGCTCCACATGCATGTAAATCCCAAAGTACTAGTTTTCTGTATAAGCATGAACAGTCATTCTGTGAAGAGTCAATTGTAGTGGGCGGATATAAGGGACCTTTGTAGGCTGGAATGCTTGCCTTAAATGTATGATCTACTAACTCAAGAAAAAAATTATTTTTCCCCAAGGTCATTTATCTCCACCCTTGACTCAGCAGCTATCTTGACGAAAACAGCCAGACTGGTGGTTTTCATCTGGTCTATCATAAAGAAATGAGAGAAAGCTAGTAGTGAGGGCACCTTGCAACTCTTGATTAGTTTTCCCTTGACTGGGAGCAGAAGCAGAAGCAGGAGCAGGGAGGGCTCTGTTTTTACTTGACTGCAATGCAGGAATTTCTTCCTCATCTGTTAAGTCCCCCATATCTCCAAAGAGAGTGACCAGATTTTCCTTTTGGTCTTCAGTCTTTTCCACTTCTCCATCATCAGCCTCCTCTGTGTAAGATTCACCATCACCGTCCGCATCGAAGAGCTCATCAAATGTGTCAGGTTTACCGTCATCCTGGGTTGAGAGCTGGCTCTCTTCTGGGTTACAATCCAAGGCTGACTCATTCTCCAGCAGTGCGGTCAGCAGAGATAATTCATCCTCCTCCACTAGGGGAAAAAAAGAAGAAAAAGGAGAGAAAGTAAGCCCACCTGGGAAAAACTGTTAACGACAAGCATAATTACAAGAGTCAACATTAATAAGGCAATTAAGATGACTGCAGACTCATCACTTGGCCTGGTATAATTATTGATCTTGTCTCCGCCTTCCCTCTTCCCAAGTGCTTCTTAGAGGGCACTGGGCTAAGGAAGAAGGGGCCAATAACTGCTTAGACACCACACTGGGCAAGTCACGGGGCTACATCTTTTGCCGCTACCTCAGCTAGAGACAACTTCCTGCATACCAACTTCCATGAAATTCAACCCACAAGGGAATAATCAAAAAACACACTAACCATACATTTAGGCCCTAGAAATATATATTCCCCTGCTCTTTAACTGAACATTTAAAAAAAAATATATAGAAAGGTACAAAGAATTAAATAAAAAGCCCTCATATCCTGTCACCCAGAATTAGTCATCCCTAACATTTTCTCAGGTTTGCTTTGGGCCTTTATGTTAAATAGTTTTTTTAACCACCCCTCACCTTTTGTTTTTTAACTTACGCCAAATCTTACCTCAACTCCTTCCCACAGCCTTCAGGTCCCACTGCAATCACCATCTATTTTGGTATACCATTCTAGTCTACTTTTCATACTTTTAACATACATTATGATTATGAATATAGGTATTCATAATCAATACATAGTATTCGGTGGTTTAAAAAGTATTTACATAACTTATTTCACACTATGCGTATTATTCTGTACCCTGGTTTCATTCGACATGGCATTGATTGATCCAAATTGTAAGATTGAGCCAAATCAAAACACATACTTCAGTTTATTTCTTTCAATTGCTGTACAGTAGTCCATGGTAAGACTGTATCACGTTTCACTAATCCATTTTCCAATAAAGGCCATTTCTAATTTTTCCAATGTGGGCTATTTCTAATTTTTTCACACTATAAACTATGCTGCGATCAAGTACAAACCTTCTTGCACATGTATGAGAGTTTCTTGGGAATACACTTCAGAAGTGGAATACCTGGATTGTCAGGTACACATGTTTTTCACCTTAACTAGATACTGCCAAATGGTTCTCAACGCGGTTGTACTCTCACTATCATTGTATACAAGTACCATTTCTTCCTACCACCTCACAATGTCTGATAGGTCACCTGATTTTTTGCCAGTCTGATGGATGATTTAAAAAGGCAGTTCACTGTTTTGATTTGCATTTCCAGGATTATTAGTGAGGTAAAAAATTGCTTATGTTTATTATTAACCAGCTGGATTTCTTCTGTCTTCATTTGTCTGTTTATTTTCTTTGCTCATTTTTTTTCCTACTTGGGCATTGTTCCTTTATGAAACCAGAGGCATTAAAGCAAAAATGTTAAGGATATTTGATCACTTCCCTCATTGGAAATACAGGGGCTGAAATCCACACAGGGTAGGGGCCTATTCAGGATCACTGGTGAAAAAGGTCAGTGAAAGAGCCAGGGTTAGAATGGAAATCTTCAGATTAGGAAACCTATATCCTATCCTTTCCACTGCTCTGCACACTCTTACCAGACAGAAAAGAATAGCCAAATTCAAGGCCCAGAACCTGATGAAAGGGTCTAAACCTTTCATTCAGAGGTTGCACGACAATTAGTTTGAATGCTTAGTCCACAAAGACTCCAAGACTGCAGGGTGCAGTAAGATAGAAGAGGCAATCTGGCTCACTGTGCTCCAGGTGAGATGGTCACATCCCCACAAGGGAGCCAAGAGCTCCCCAACAAGAGGCCTTGGCCCACACCACTGGGAAAAATATTGCCTCATGGCTTCATACTCTTGGCCCTGAACCCACCTTTTCTCATGAGAGCACCAGAGCTAATCTGTGATGCCTACCACCCCAGTTTACTTCAGTCATCATCAAAAAATCATGTTTTCCCCACGTTATGTTGACCCCATAGTCCTGCCTCCTTACTCCCAAACTCCTGGGACTCCTCCCAAACTCTCTGAAACTCAGAATCTACTACCAGCAGGTTTCCCTACCTCAGGGGCTCTTACAGAAATCTGGCTGCCCCTGAGAACCTCTTGAGTGGAATTTGTTCAATGGCCCACACCTCATATTGCAAATGCTAGAAGAGTGCTCAGCATGCAACAAATATTCGGTAACCAACTCCAGGGCTCTGATGTCTTCCTGCTTCTCCCTGTCACTTTGGAACCATTAACCTTTCTTCAAGTCCATCAGGACGTCAGATTGTTTTCATCAAGAAACCCTCCTGGCTGCTATCATCTGTTGTCTTTCCTGGGCGCCGCCCTTCTCCCCTCCCTCCACCACTGTCACCTCCCCTCCCACCACCACTGTCACCTCCCCTCCCACCACCACTGTCACCTCCCTTCCCACTACCACTGTCACCTCCCCCCCACCACTGTCACCTTCCCTCCTCCACCACTGTCACCTCCCCTCCCACTACCACTGTTGCCTCCCCTCCCACTGTCACCTCCCCTCCCACTACCACTGTCACCATTCCAGGTCGTGGTCTCTCAGTCTCCTGACCTCCTCACCTTCACTGATCTTGTTCTCCTCGCATCTTAGCCACCTACTCCCAAGGCCATTCCCTGTTAGGACAGCAAAGGCACCTCTTACCTGAGCACTGATCCCCCTCCGGCTGGTCCTCCCACCCAGCCTGTTACCACGTTATGAACAAGGCCAATCCGTGCGCCCTCATACAACATTTTCACCCCCCCTCACCCTCCATCCCGCACGTCCTCACTTTGGATCCATGTTCTAGCATTATAATCACTGCCTTCTAATAACTCTTCTCTCTCTCATACCCTCATGTTCCTTGACAGAAACATTTTTTATAGTGGCATGTGTTATTAAATAAATACAGAATAAATAAAAAATAGGTACAAAGTCATACAAAAATTATTCCTCAGGTCTAATTCAGTTTTAAAGGTCTGTGAGAACCTAATGAAGTGCTGGCTGCAATCGGTCTTATCCCACTCCATGAATACATTATTTCTTTTATATTCATCTTATAGCCAATTTTATCATTCATAATTCACTGTATTTTCTCTAAACTTCTGTCTTCATGTAATTTCCAAAATTTTATAAATGTTGATTTTGACAAAATCTTAACCCCAATTAAGGCTACCACCTCCATGCCTGAAACCAAACTGGTGACCTTTCCTGGAGAAAGACCACCATACTGGTTGGCTTAACTTTAAATATATACCGGCTCCAGAACAGGCACTCAGTAGTGTTTTAAAAGCCCCACACTTCCCAAATACATTTGCTTACCTATCTCTAACCACTTCACAGTCTCTCCTCAAACTTCTGATGCCTCTCCTCCCTCTTTACTCTTAGCTGATGATCTTGTCTCACATTTTACCAAAAGAAAAAGAAAAAGGAAGCAATCGGACTTCATCACTGTTCACGACCAAATCTGAACATACATTCCCTGCTTTCCCTCCTGTTACAATGGAAGAGTATCTGGTTCTATTTATGGCCAATTCCTCCACTTAGTAACTAGATCCCATTCCTCTCAGCTTCTCAGGGACTTCATCCTACAACCACCAGCTCGCTCTCTCCCCCCCAATGACAAATTTTCTATTTTCTGGAGCATTTCTCTTAGCATACAAACTCATTCCCATCTTACCGATCACCAGATATTTTCCTATTTATCTGTTTGTTATTATCTTGCTCTCCCTACACTAATGTAAGCAGGAAAACTGTTCAATGGTGTATCTCCAGCACCAGGAAATGTTTTGATTTCATCTACACTGGATCAAATTGTGAAGCCATGCCAACCAAATGAGACTGTACTAGACACAATTTCTTAGAGAACACATACCCATTCACCACTTATTTTCATGACCATCTCATAGCAAAAAGTTGTACTTTATTACATAAAGTGCACTGTAGGTAATTTGATGATTTTAGGAAACAGGAAGCTATTATTATACCAGAAGTGTAATCAATTTCACATATTATCAGTGTGATGAATTTCAACATTCAGTCCTACTTTTTTTTAAAGGGCAAGTATAATAAACTTGGATTTAAAAAAGTACAGTTTCAGACACGAACTCAATTACACAAGAAGAAAAATAATACATTTTACTTGTTACTGCCTTTTCACAGCCATCACAATCAGTTTTGTGCTGCTCCTTGGCTAAGCTCTGCTAATTAGAGCAACATCTCTTTACTAGGTAACTATTTTGCACACATCCCTGCAAAATGAACGAAACTGGAAAGGACTATACGAATTTATGTCAAAGCGAGACTAAAACCACTTCAGCAGATTTCAGTATCAAAATGTGAACTCTGAAGTCAGACTTGCCTGAGTTCCAATCCCTTCTCTGACAGCTTCACAAGATCCTGAACATCAGTTTTTCTGTCTATAAAACACGGTTGCCGCGAGGATTAAGTCGGTTAATATGATTAAGAATCGTAGAGCAGTTTGGCACATTGTGAGTACGTGCCAACTATCATGATCGTGAAAGATAATCACTGCTGCCAGGTGTCTCAAATCCCACCTGATTAAAACAACTAGCATATACTGACTGAACCACTCAGACAATACTTGAGAAGGAGGTAGCTATTTCACCATTTTGCAAAAAGAATAACAAATCCACGCACAAAAGGGTAGTTTTCCAAAAACAAAGAAAAATTGAAAAAAGTGCCAGGACTTACCGTCCATGCTGTCTAGGAACAGTGGTGAGAAAGAACTTTGAAGGAGGATCAGGAGCCCAGAAGACAGCAGTAATGCAGAATCTCAGCTGTGTGAAATCATCATTAGAAAAGTCACTCTTGTTTCTCTCGCTCTCACACTGCTCATCCAAAAATTCCAGAATCCTACACATCCTAGGGGCTCTAACTATAGGATTTACCCAGAACCTGACCATTTCTCACCCTCACCGCCAACACCATTTTCCTCCTACTGTTTCCCCAAAAATAAGACCTAGCTGGACCATCAGCTCTAATGCATCTTTTGGAGCAAAAATTAATATAAGACCCAGTATTATATTACATTACGTTATATTATATAAGACCCGGTCTTATGTTATAGTAAAATAAGACCGGGTCTTATATTAATTTTTGCTCCCAAAGACGCATTAGAGCTGATGGTCCAGCTAGGTCTTATTTTCAGGGAAACGCGGTGGTATGGAAGCAATCCTCTTTTTCTTGTCTTCAAACTATGGTTATAGAAACTTGGGTGAGGTGCGGAATTTGTGTGATACTAGACCACATGGATGAGACAAAAATGGTGAAGAGTATTACTGTGTTATCTATCTATTGGGGAATCTGCTGGATTGTAAGCTCCTTGCCGGTTAAGGAGGAGGAAACTTGTTCATTTCTATAACCAACCACCCTTTCTGCCCAGACACACACATGCACTTCCTCATCCTCACATTTAGGGCCAACAGACAAGTGCTATGGGTTCTATCTCCACAATATTGTTCAAATCTCCACTTCTCCCCAACTTTACCGCCAAAAGCCTAGTCCAAGCTACCGTCAATCTTTTAATTGGACTCCTGCATTTGCCTCCTGTATAGGTCTCTTTGGCTCTGTGTAATCTATTCTCCACAGAACAGCCACAGCAATCTTTTCTTTCCCTAGTAATCGTTTAGAAACATAAATCTGATCATGGTTTTCCTTCAATAAGAATTCTTTAATGATTTCCCATTGCCCTTAGAACAAAAGTTCCAAAGCCTATGAGGCAATGGGTACGCTCTCTCTTGCCTACTTCTACTTCCTCATCTTTTCTGTGCATCCACTCCACCCAACTCCACCCATCTTCCAAACAAGTTTCACTAAGATTAGCAGCCTGCATGCAACTTCCTGAACACACTAAGTCCTCTCACGCCTCAGGCACTTTGAAAAGTTCTTCCCTAGCTCCTTCTCACCCTTCAGTCTCCGCCTGACTGTCAGTTTTTCTAAGCCTTTCCAGACCACTCTGTCTATCTGGCTAGGTCCCACCGACACCCTGTCATCTTACCCTTTTCATTCCACTATCGTATACTTGCTTGTTATCTGTTATCCTCTTTATCTATCTTATCTCTCTCTCTCTCTACGTATGTATGTATGTATTTATTTAAGGAAGGCGCCGCTCACAGTGGCCCATTCGGGGATCGAACCGGAAACCTGGTGTTATTAGCACCACTCTCTGACCAACTGAGCGAACGGGCCACCCCTCTGTTATCCTCTTTAGACTGCAAACTTCACAGGGAGGGCAGAAGTAATGTGTGTTTGGAGTCCCGTACATCGCACGTATTCAATAATTATTAGTAAATCATGACTTAGAAAATGAATGAATAAAAGAACTCCAAAAGGCATGCATTTGAAGTCGTTTTAAAATGTTCCTTTCAAAAAGAAATAACATGGTCCCTTAAATAGAGTAGACGGCACCTCACGATGAATTTCTGAAGTGCCCCGCAACTCCTTAGCCCTCGAACCTCCCGGTCGCGACAGCCTGGCGCTCGCCCGAAGCCACCCCGGCTTCCCGTCTCGCCCACCGGGGCGCCCGCGGCTTCCGCGCCCCTCGCTCTCCAACCTCTCCCGCAGACGCGGGTGGCGCCCGCTCTCCCGAGCCTCCCAAGGGCCACCCACACACCCAGACCCCACGTCTTACCCGGCTCAACACCCCTTCTCTTTCTACTACCAGACGCGCCAAAATTCCAAGTTGACTCCACCCTCGCCTCTGACGTTGACGCACGCCGGCTTTGCGTCGCGCTGATTGGCTACGTCAGAGGTCGAGGAGACATCGACCTTTGAGAAAGGGCGCGAGACACGCCTTTCGTAGAGCAATCTGATTGGTTCACGTGACCGGGCGCCCTCTTTGTTGGGGCAAGGGAACTTCCGGTCGGCAAATCTTGAGGCTCCTTTAGGTAAGATAAAAATGTTCTGGCGCCCTCCAGCGCCGCGAAATGTAAGTATATTCCTGTATGGTATTTTTACATGAGGTCAGAGCTCAATTCCTAACATTCTCCGGGACCATGTCATCCAATCCTGAGCCTCGTTTTCAATTTACCTCAGGTATAACAGGAACAAAGACTTGGTCCGCATTCTAGGAATTTACTGTCTAATTTGGGAGATGTGACGTATGTGTAACATAAGGTAATTACTAATGAACGCCAGTCTTGCTGGAGAGGAGATAACAGGAGACGAGGTAGAAACATTAAAAAAAAGTAGGTAAAACGAATTGTATGGAAGATGATGGACTCGAGGGCAAGAACTTCGGTAAGCAGTGAAAAGACCGTGT
The DNA here is from genome assembly GCF_004115265.2 of Rhinolophus ferrumequinum. NCBI lineage: Eukaryota > Metazoa > Chordata > Mammalia > Chiroptera > Rhinolophidae > Rhinolophus > Rhinolophus ferrumequinum. Next base: position 69,372 of record NW_022680355.1, on the reverse strand, counting down.
TTGAGCAGGTGGGGGAGGAAGGCAGATGTATAGAGGAAAAGTGTCGCCATGTGCTTAGGCTCTGGAGTTGAGACTGCAAGATTTTTCACTGCCACATACTACCGTGTTTCCCGGAAAATAAGACCTAAGCTTAAAAGAAGCCCTAGCATGATTTTTCAGGATGACATCCCCTGAACATAAGCCCTAATGTGTCTTTTGGAGCAAAAATTAATATACAACCCGGTCTTATTTTGGGGGAAACACGGTAACTGTGCAACCTTGAGTAAATTGCCTAACCTCTCAGTGCCTCAACTTACTCACTTGAAAAATGGACAGTAATAGTTATTTCATAGGGCATTGTGAGGATTAATGAGAAAAACTTGAAAATATGCATAGTGTGCTCAGCACACGTAAGCATTAGATGTGTATCATCTTATGTTCTTACTAGTTTATAAGTAGTAAGGCATTGCTTTAGGGAGACTTTATAAGGCATTGCTTAGGAAGGTTAAGTTAATAAAGACAGGTGCACAGCAACTGCATATCCCAGAAACTGGAGGCAGAGAATCTCAATAGAAAATTATGATAGTCCCAGACTATAAAAGTTGAAGGGAAGGACAAATAGGAAATATATTCTGAAGGAAAACCTATCTGCTTTGGTAACTGCCCAAAGAAAAGTTACCTTTGGTGGGAAAAGGAGAGGACAATGGCCATATTGGCAATACCTGGGAGACTGGCAGAATTATAGAAATGGACTAGAAGTGTAAAGGAGGAGCTTGTTTTGGACAGAGGAGAGATGATGAGTTCAGGCTGAGGGGATGCTGTGGATATTTCAGCAGGTACCTTTAGAATTGTGGTTGAAGACAGGGGGACGATCAGGGCTTCAGGTATAGGTTTAGTGAATGCAGTTGAGTTCTCTCAAGTCTGTAGAAGCAGAATATTTGAGTATGTTTACCTGGTTAATACACCAGATGCTTAAATCAATTCTTCCATCTTTAGCCCCAGCAGGAAACAATGTTATTCAAAATCAGAAAACCAGACCTACTGGGAGAAATAGATGGTTTCCACAGCTCCCCCCATCCACCCCACTAAACACACACTGTAGATATCTGTTTACACCTTCCATGTTCCATGGTGCAGAACTCTCTGGAGTCTTATCCCAAACTTGAATTTTTTCAACTACTGGACAAGGACCCTGTACTAAGAAAAATGTTATCCCTGCTCAGAGGCAACCCTGTACTTAGAGATCAGTGGCCCTTCTGAGAATGAGGAAAACCCAGGCTCCTTGATTTTTCATAACAGAATATTGTCTTTACTGCCCAAATAAATGTCTCTTTTCAACCAACTAAAGGTTGAAACAGCAGAATTATGTTCCTCCATCTAGTTACCTCAACTGGTGTTTTCTGAAAGGGAGCCAAGAAAAAAATCTAGCCTTGGTGGTTTCAATGAACTCACTTAGAATGTTCAACACATTCCTTCTTGGTTTTGCTGGGTTAATAACCAATATATATTTTAAATATGTAAAAAAACTACCCATAATCATGGCTCCATATATTTGAAGGACAAAATTGCTACATAAATCTGTCTACTAATTGAGGGTTCCTGAATCAATACTTTTTGTATTATAGTTCACGTCTTTGCAATTACTTAGCTAGAAAAGATAAAACTTAAATTACTCAGCAATGACTAAATTTTCATTGCAAGAGTACATATTATTTCAATAAAATGATCAACTATGTAAGTCAAAGGGTGCCAAAAAAGATCGTTAAATTCTCTCTACTTTTTATTTGCCTTTCATAGCAAAGCAATTTGGGTACCTTTTGTTGTTCCACTAAGTTATTTGAATATTGGTTCATACACTTAACTAGCTGCTATATCAGCTTTCCTCTATTGAATTAATGATGGCATAATAAATTTGATATTTCACTATAGTCAATTCCAAGTTAGCACTTTCATTATGGGGTCAACTGGAAGTGCTAGCCAATCTTCACAAGAATAGGGTATACACAATAAATTTTATGTACGTTCATATTAAATATTATAGTTCAAAGTTGTTATTTTTCTCATTTTTTAGAAAATAATAGACTTTATCTTTTAGAGCAGATTATAGGATTACAGAAAAATGCAGTGTAAAGAACAGAGTCCCCGTAAAGCCCCTTCCAGACACAATCCCCCCTATTATAACATCTTGCATTAGTATGGGACATTTGTTACAAGTGATGAGCCAATATTGATACATTATTATTAACTGAAGTCCATAGTTTACATTAGGGTTCACTCTTTATGTTATACACTCAATGGGTTTTGACAAATGTATCCACAATAACAGTATCATGCAGAACAGTTTCACTGTCCTAAAAATTCTGTGCTTTTATCTATTCTTCCCTCCTTCCCCACAAACTCCTGGCAACCACTAATTCTTTTACTGTCTCCACAGTTTTGCCTTTTCCAGAATGTCATATAGTTGGAATCATACAGTATGTAGCCTTTTCAGATTAGCTTCTTTCACTTGCAATATGTATTTAAGGTTCATCCATGTATTTTTGTGGTTTGATAGCCCATTCCTTTTCAGTACTGAATAATATTCCATTATCTGAATGTACCAGTTTATCCATTTACCTACTGAAGGACATCTTGGTTGCTTCCAAGTTTTGGCAATTATGAATAAAGCTGTTAAAAACATTCATGTGCAGGTTTTGTGTGGACATAAGTTTTCAGTTCATTTGGGTAAATGTCAAGGATTGCATGCTTGGTTTTGCAAGAAACTGTCAAACTGTCTTCCAAAGTACTATTTTGCATGTTCACCCGCAATAAACTAGAGTCCCTGTTGTTTCCATATCCTCATCAGCATTTGGTGTTATTGTTTTAGAGTTTAGCCATTTAATAAGTATGTGGTGGTATCTCATTTTAATTCGCATTTCCCTAATGACATATGATGTTGACCATCTTTTCCTATGCTTATTTGCCATCTGTATATTTTCTTTGGTGAGGTATCAGTTATCTTTTGCCCATTTTTAAATTGGGTTATTTTCTTACTGTTGAGTTTTGAGAGTTCTTTGTATATTTTGGGTACTAGTCCATCAGATATCTGTTTTGTAAAGATTTATTCCCAGTCTGTGGCTTGAGTTAGCTTTTATTTAAGGTGTAAGGTCTCTATCTAGATTCAATTTTTTGTTGCATGTGGATGTCCAGTTGTTCCAACACCATTTGTTAAAAATACAATCTTTCTTCATTTAATTGTCTTTTTCTCCTTTGTCAAAGACCAGTTGACTATCAGGGTCTATTTCTGGGCTCTCTATTCTCTCTATTCTGTTTCACTGATATATCTGCCTATTCTTTCACCAACACCACAGTCTTGATTACTATAGCTTTATTGTAATTCTTAAAGTCGTGCAGTGTCCTCCAATTTGGTTCTTCTCCTGCGATACTGTGTTGGTCATTCTGGGTCTTTGGCCTCTCTCTATAAATTTTAGAATCAGTTTGTTGATATCTGCAAAATAACTCGTTCGGATTTTGATTGAGATTGCATTGAATCTATAGATCAGATTGGGAAGAACTGACATCTTGACAATATTGAGTCTCACTATACATGAATGTGGAATATCTCCCCATTTACTTAGTTCTTTGAGTTCTTTCATCAGCTCTTGTACACATTTGATTAGATTTATACCTATTTCATTTTTTAGGGCTAATGAAGATATATTTTGATTATATATTATTATGTATTTGGATTTTAGATTATATTATATATTTAGATATTTCGATTATATATTTAGGGCTAATGAAGATATATTTTGATTCCTGTTTGATTCCCTGTTTGATTCTATGTGTGTGTGTGTGTGTGTGTGTGTGTGTGTGTGTGTATTAAATCAAGTTCATCTAGGAGAGATTCTTAGGACATAGCCAAATAGAAGAGATATTTTAATTTTCTCTTAAATGTTTTAGGATCTAGATGCATAAGATCATTGTTTATTTTTATGGCTGACCCAGTATTAGCTAATCTCAGTAAACTATACGTTTATAAAATATGGCATATCCTATCTTTTCACCTCCTTGGCAAGAACAATTTCTAATTCAAACAGCACATACGGTTCTCTACTAAAAGAATTTGCTCTTAGTCATAGAATTAACAAAACAGATCTAAATTAAGTAATAAGCTTATATGAAGCTGAATCCAGAAAATACATTCTATGAAATTAGCCAGTCACATATGAACAGTATGAAAGATTCAAAAGCAAAATTTTATTTTGCAATAACTATTTTTGTGATTATGAATATATAGTCTGATTCAGGAAGAAAATGAATAAATAGCTGTACTTTTTAGAAATGAATAAACTCTCTATTGTACAAGCCCACAAACCTACAGCACAATGAAAGAACAAAGATAACTTCTTTGTCCTCTGAATGGTTATGTCAAATCCAATGAATCTACTTCATGTGTGCCAGTATTTTTTCCCTTTGTCCTGACGATCAAGTAAAAGCTCACAGTGCTCACATGAAAAGAGCCACATCATTCCTAACTTTAGTACAATTACTGTGGCTGCAATAAAACTACAACATACACATATGCACACAGCCCCAAACAGATTTGTCTTAAATGAATTAAGAAAAATAACAATATAATTTATTTCAGAAATATTTTGAAGACATTTTTCTTTATGAAATCTGTGACCACTTCATTTTTCCTGCCTCCTTAAAAGGTTCTTAAGGTTTATAAGTGAGGCATCTTCCATTTAATTACATTTACTCCGTCCCATGACGTTACACGCTAATTAACTACATGAACAGTCAGTGCTCACATAAACTGAACATTAAAAAAAAAAATGACTCTATTATCAGGAGAGTGGTATGCTAAGGATTCTACTGTGCGAGTTTATGGAAATACGCAAAAAATGTCCTACGTGGAACATACCAATTTTCTGTCTCCTAAAACAAACATAATGAGCAAAAATATTTAAGTGAAAACAACACAAAAGTACAACTCTTGGAGGAAAAAATCTGACATTGACCAACAGGTTGGGGAGGTGAAATGTCAGCACTTAAATGATGCAGTCCATGACGTGAATCTGTAATGTATCTATGTCAGGCAGAAGTTCTCCACATTTGGGGCAAGAATGAATCGGCATATTCTGTTGTTGCTGTTGCCGCCAGTTCCTATCCTCAGCTCCTGGGAACAAGCATTAAATGAAATGTTACGCCATTCCTTCCATGTTGTAAACAGTTTTCTTTTATTAATTTGAGTAACAGATGTTAATTTTAACACCAGTTAAACTTTGTAATCAATACCTAGTGGGAAGTGAATCCAGGTTATTTCTGTCTTTAACTTTAACACACAGAGAGTGTTTCCAAAAATACTACCCACTTCCCTATTATTTTAGGATTTAGGCTCTCTTTTAGGTTCTAGGTATGTGAAAATATATGGTTTCACTTCTAGATACAGGGCAAAACATGTTCTAGTAGAAACTAGAATATTTGAGAGAAGGTAAGAGGTAGATGAGGGTATAAGCTAAAGAGGAGGAGAGATTGTGGGGAAAATCATGAGCAGAGGTAGCATGGAGAGGGGGATCCCCACAGTATGTACTAGGGGGGATCCTTTAACAGTATGTACCTGCTCAGACGCAGGGACAATAATTACGTTCATTCAGCAGGTAATTTTGAGCACCCTGTGAAATGGAAAAGAAAAATACAGACATGATAGGGTGTCAAACAAGAAAAGTAACAGTGCAGTGCATGAGGGAAGTGCATGGCTGTGTCATACACAAGGTGGTGGAGTGACAGGACAGAGAAAGGCACCTGGCTCAGATTGCTCTGTGCAGACAGCCCCCCTGGTTGAGACCAATTCCACTTGAGAGAGACTTAAGAATGTGTAAGGGTTATCCAGGCAAAGTAAGTGAGGAAAAAGAATTGAAGAATGAATCCTGTCATTTCCCCCGATTTTGGAGTTGGACCGAGGATCAAGTCTAAATCAAAGAATGCTCGAATTAAGCCTTGACTCTAGGTGAGTCTCACATGTGCAAATGGTGATGGATGCTGGAAATGACTTTGGACTCCTGGGGCAACTCCCTGATCTGACATGTCTGGATGGAAGCAAGCCACTGTGGTTTTTTAGAGTCTCCTCCCAGGTCTCCAGACTCATTCAGCCCCCAAAATGCTTGTTTTTGGAGGATGACAGTAGAGGTAACCTTTAACATGGTTATTTGATTTTGAACATATTATATGAATTGAATAATATGTGAGACTATTACAGATAGTTTGTGTTCAGCAAATTTTAGAAGCACCCTTGAACAGAAAGACTGATCACAAGGCGTGATTTCTGATTTAGGGAGCTTTCTAATGGTTTCGTTGTTCTAGATTAGGGGTCAATAAACTTTTTCTGTAAAGGACCAGAGAGTAAATATTTCAGTCTTTGCAGGTCATATAATTTCTGTCAAAACTACTCAACTCTGCCATTGTAGTATGAAAGAAGCCCTATGACACTATGTCAACAAAAGGGCAGAACTATGTTCCAATAAAACTATTTATAAAAACAGGTGACAAGGTGACAAAGCAGATTTGGCCTGTGGGCTGCAATTTGCCAAACCCTTGTCTAGATGACAACCAGCAACCCACCAGGCACTGTTGACTCTTCACTTTAAACTCTATTGCATCCATTTGTACCTTTCTTTTTGTCCTGGTCTAGGTTTCAAGACTCCGCCTGGGGCTGTTGTATCAGTTGGCTAACAGATTCCCTCTCCCCGCTGGCTCTTCACTATAAAATAAGCTCAGGCAGTTTTCATTGTTAACACCTCACATGCATTCCCGCCTTTGCCCTTTCATTCTCACCCCCTCCTTGTCTGAATCCTGGCTTCAAAGCCCCCACAGATCTGACCATGCCTAACGCCCATTTGGTCCCCTGTGCTGAGCCAAGTGTCTTAGACCAGGGTAGACTCTTAGATGGCTACTGATGACAATAATGACGAAATACATCGAGAGGGGCTCTGGCTTAAGGCAGCTTTGTTAGGAAACTAAAAGAAAAAAATCTTAAGCTCATCTCTGAAATATTGTTTTTTATAAGACAAAAAAGCTTATTAGGATAATTATGAATAAATTTGCACTTTGTGATGATTTTTAGATTATAAATATAAGTCAGAGTCTTTGACCAGTCCTTTTCCCTTTTAATGTAAATAGGCATTTGCCTTATATAGTTATGATGAAGGACAATCTTCCCCTAACAAATCCAGGTACAAGAGATTGCCCTTTTTGACCCAAGACAATTGTATAGATACTTCTAGATATGAGGTGTATTGATCTTCCTAGGAAATTTAAAATCAGATTACAGAAAATGCATGGCAGTGCTCAAGTGGGTATATGCAGAGGAGAATGTAGCTTTACTATTGATGCTAAAAAATACCTGAGGCTAACATTTATGTCAGTTCATAGGCTGCTACCTCTGCGTATGTCCCATGAATACTATGTTTACTTGTAGCCTGAATTACTATCTCTAATATTTACTTTAGCCTATTTTTTCCCCTGTAAAAGAACTTTGGTGGGGGCACCAGGGGAGATGGGAGGTAAAAGGGATACTTAGAGAAATTTCCCCAAGATTTAACAGTTAACTATACATATTAATATTATCTCCATGCTGCTGATAACATTGTGATGTAGTTCCATTTCAATAGTCAGTTGGTCTGTGGAAGGGACTTAGACTGGTCCAGCACTATAAAAATATTAAAGATTCAGTTTTATGTGAAATTCAGGATGGCATCCTAAACCCAGAATTTTCTTTCTGGCATTGCTATTAACTTTTATTCTTGCCACATCAGTCTTTGATCTTTTGAGTTTTGTTTTTTATTTTCAAATCTAGTATCAAGGATAACACTTCCCTTTCAGTACTATTAAGACAGTGATTTATTATAAATTACAGAACATTATTACTAGCATATTAAAATCATATAATAAACACAGCACAATACTTTTAAGTAGTGTCATAATCAATTTCACTCTGGAAATTAAAATCTGGATGTAGTACATAATTAAGTGATAATATATTCTATGAAATGCTGTGTAGTACTTAAGAGTCAGAGAGGCTTGGATTCCATGTCCAGTTCTGCCTGTAACTAGCTTTGTGGTCCTGAGTTATTTAACCTTGTCTTCTGGAAGATGGTGGTAATGTAACATATACCTGATGGACTTTTGTGAGCATCACATGAAATAATGTGTATGAAGTGATCAGCACAGCGGCCACGCACACCACGCATAGTAAACTCTCAGTAAATGGTAACATTATTATGTGCATAACACCAGGTAGTCGGTGAAGATACAAGCTCTGAGGGAGCTTATTTAAAAGAGACTTAAATGCACATTTAGAATAAGTAAGTAATTATAATATAAATAGCAGGTAGTACTAAAACAGGAATAAAATGCTTTGGAAATTCAGGAGGGAGAGGTTACATTCTGTTGGATTCACAGATGTGGTATTTGAAATGGGTTTTACAGATGGGTAAGAGTTCATTGGAAAGATTGGGGAAAATAAGGATGTGAGTGAGGGAAGGGCATCTAGGTGAGAGGCAAGTACATACAGGTATACAAGCATAAGGCAAGTGCCAGGAACAAGGAGTCATTCCGGTGACTAATTTCGGTGGGGAAATTGAGTGACAGAAGGCATAGAAGTTTGGCTATGGCAGGCCTTAGTGCTGGCGTGAAGTCTGGTCTGGATTCTTTAGGTAATGTATGCAGATCAGTGTACTGTGGAAGTAAGACTGATGGGTGTTATATTTTTGGCAGCTCGATTTGGAATCCCTTATATAGGATGTAGTGGAATTTTTTTTTCAAGCATCTACTTTGAAAACCTAGAATCACACATGACTCACCTCTTTGAACGAGGTAAGCCTGCTGGTCGGGGTCACTGGTTCTCGCCCCATGACGGCTCTGCATTTCCATCAAAGACTGCCTACTGGGATTAAAAGCAACATTCTAAAACCCTGAAATATGATAGTCTAAAACCCTGAAATATGAAACGTTAAGCAGACATTCAACAGAAGTATGAGGAAAAAAAAGAGCTGAACTATAAGGCTGAGGTGCACAGAAACCAGAACTTTAGATTAACTTGCGTTGTAAATATTATTGGCACTAGGACATGATACAGTAAAAGTAAATAACAATTAAGATCTAAAAAATCTGTTAGGAAACAACCAAACTGTCCATTGATAGGGGAATGGAAACGAATGAATTAAATCTGCATATGAGTATACATAACAGAATTCAAAATCACAATGTTATGTAAAGTGAGTTGCAAAACAATACTTACAGTGATCATTTTGTAACTTAAGTGCACCGAAATCAGTATGATTTTGATTTAAGATATTACATAGATATGTATATATGTAAAAGTATACAACAGATGGGGATGCCGCCTAACGAATTCATTATGGGAATTATGGGAAAGGGAAGAGAGGAATATAATGAGGGATGGGAAACAAAAAGACTTCAACGTCATCTATAACTCCTTTTTTAATACAAATATACTTTAAGTAAATAACTGTCAGTTCTGGATGGGATACATGTTGGTGTGTGTTTTATTCTCTATATTTTTCTATTTCTATTTCAAATTTTTCTCAAAATGAAAATTTAAAAGACAGAAGTAATTTTAGCAGTATTTTCTTTTAAGACGTATTGCAGAATTAAAGAGTTAGGACTATTTCATTCATGACAATGGCAAGATATGACTTCGAAATTCATAATGTCATGTTTTTATAGCTTATCTAAAAGCAAAGAACTTGATCATGTTCCCACAAGACACTGTCAAGCCTTGTCAGTCAAACTAAACGTTAGGAACACAATCAAGTGAAGTAGATTCAGAGTGACTCTTATACGTGTAGCTCAGATTAGGAAACATCTCCTAGAGCCCACGCTGAAATGTGCTAAGTCTTCCCCTCACCTTACCTGTCTCCATCTTCGAAAGCATTATTGTCTTTCAGCAAAATTGCCAACTGCAATGCCAGTTGCTCCTTTTCTTCATGAATCTTCTCTCTTGCTGCTCTTTCAGCATGAAAGTCCGAACAGTAAACCTCCATCTGTTTGAAGAAGAAAGACACAGAAGTTACTGTCTATGCGATGTAGATTCTCTACAGCTCACCTGTCGATCAGGTGAAGAGGCAGGGCTGCAGCCTGAGATATACCTTGTAAATGACGGGTGCAGGTTCCTGCTAGAAACCAGTATAGTGACCATGACTTTCCAACTATCTTCAAGTAGAAGACACAAGTTGTATATGTGTGTGTGTGCTTTACATGGTTAGAACCTGGCAATTACCCTGATATAGGTGGTTTAAGTACTGTACATTCTATCAAGTCAGTAAAATTCTCTGGTTTCTTTTTAAAAAGTAATATTCTGGATTAACTTAAGATAGTAAATGGTTTATTTTTTCTGTCAGGTATATTTATGAAGGCTGGCCTTAAGCTAAATTCAAAACAGTAATAATAATAATAATTAGATGCTATTTATTGAATTCTGTGCGAGGTTCTATGTTGACTATCTTATTTCACTTTATCAAAAATCCTGGGAATGTAGAATTGCTATGTTCATTTCACATTTGCAAGTTTAATAGCACTTAATCTTGGGGAAATTAGTTAAATGGTCAAATAGGCATTTGAACTCATTTGAAGCCCACATACCACGGACTCTTCCATATACCATGTCTCTTCCCACAGTGGCTGCCAGCCTCCAAGATGGCTCCAGTGATCCTCACCTCTTGGTATTCTTAATCTCTGTGGTCCCCTCCCACAATGAATAGGGCCAACCTGTGCAACTACTAGGTGTGTGGCTTCTGAGAGTAGGTCATAAAAGATGCTCTGGCTTCTGCCTTGTTCTCTCCTGGACCACTTGCTCTTGGGGAAGTTAGTGGCTGTCATATCATGAGGGTGCTGAAGCAGCCATGTGGAGAGACTCATATGTGGGCCTCCCACCTACAGCCATGTGAACCATCTTGGAAATGGATCTTCTAGTCTTGAATGCAGCCTCATGAGAGACCCTGAGCCAGAATCACCCTGCTAAGCTGCTCCTAGACTCCTGACCGATAGAAAGTGTGTGAGATAACAGATGCTTATTGTTTTGGCTGCTAAGTTTGGAGCATAATTTGTTACCTAGAAATTGATAAATATTATGCCATGAGAGTAATTTCTTCAGTTACAAAACTGTAAAAATGAACTACTTAATAGTGAATTGAGCATTATTCCAATACCAGTTTTTAATTTTCTATATTTAAAATTTGTTTTTTCTTTTCAAATGTAGTGGTTCTTGGATAAAAATTTTAATCTTTAATTCTCTAAATCTTTAAATCTTTAATTACTTTAATTTAAATTTTTAAATCTTTAATTATCTTTAAATCTTTAATTAAATCTTTAAATCTAAATCTTTAATTACTTCTCTAAATAAAATTGATAAAATTTTAAATATTCACAATTGTAGTTACAAAGATGTATGTAATAAAGAAATCGTTTTAAAGGACTTCCTGCCATTTGCAAGTAATCCAATATTTCACAGTTTCATTGAGGGAGGGATCATGGGTTTTTTTGAGTCAGACCCAAATTCAAGTCAGAGTCTCACTTCTATCCCTTATTAGCTTTGAGCCAGTAAGAACTGGGTCTTTGTTTTGCCCATTCCTATATCCCCAGCAGTGAGAACACTTGTCTGACATACTATAGATGCAGAATGTGGCAGAAGTACACAACTATGGCATCATGAGGTACCGAAACAAAGGAAATGCTATAAAGAGCGCAGGTTGAGATTCTATTCCTGTAGCAATAAAATTAAAGCCCTAAGTCCAATCAACCACCTCCATATTTCCCTGGGTTGGCTGCTCTGGGCAGCTGGAAATGAGTTATGAATGTAGGGAATAATAAACTATTGACATTGTTAAAAATAATCTGTTTATCAGATTAGGAAACATTTTGAAAAATGATGCAAAGATGTGGGGAAATAGGAGCACTCATCTACTTTTGGTAAGAGAATAATTTTGGTTGTGCATTTTTGGAAGGTAACTTAGTAATAATACTTATTTGACTTGAAAACAGGCGTACCCAATGACCCAACCATTCTACTTTTATGTCTTACTACAGGGACCACAAGTGCACAAAGACATACATACAAAGACATGTTCAGTTCAGCATTGTTGATAACAAAAATATTGGTACAACCTAGATGTCTATCAGTAGAAGACTGGTAAATCATGGTAATGCACAGTTTAGAATACTGTGTAACCATTAACAAAATAACACATGGCTGTGAGTAATAACAAGGAGATATGTCCAAGACATATCATGAGTAAAAATGTTGTAGTATAAAAGGTATAGTGTGATCCCATTTTTAATTAAGCAAACAAACAAAATAAAAACAGAAGAAACTTAACTATACACTCACCAATATGAAATTCGGGGGAGTTAGAGTTCCACTTTCTACTTTCTACATTTTTGTATAGTCTAAAAATGTTATAGTATAATGAATAGTATTATTTATATAATTCAGAAATAAAAACATTTTAGTACCTGAAACTACTTCTGAGATCTCTAGTTATTTAAAAAGAAAAAGGTTTCCCTCCCCTTTTTTGTGATCTTCCATCTCAAGCAGGATGTATTCTCACTCATAAACTCTCCTTGAAGTGCTCCACTGATCAGTAATCAGAATGAGCTGAAACAGTCACAATAAGCCAACTGTATACAATTCTCCCACAGAACAATAAAAGAAGAAATGTGCCTTAACTTGTTTTTATGAGGCCAGCTTAACCCTTATATCAAATCCTGACAAGGACATTAACAAAAGGAAAATTCTAGGCCAATCTTAAGAATATAGAAACAAAAAAATGCGAAGCAAAATATGAGCAAACCAAATTTGGCAATATATACAGAGGACAATTCAAGTAATGCAAAGTTTAATATTTTAAAAATGAATGAGATTTACATTAATAAAGGAAAAAGCATATAATGATCTAATTATAGCATTATATGAAGCAAAAACATTTCCTAAACAAAATTCAACATCCATTCAAAATAACAATTTTTGGCAAATGAGGATAGAAGGAAATTTCATAAATCTGATAAGTGATGTCTACAAAAAGCCTATAGCAAACATCACACACTTAATAGTGAAATGTTGAAAGCATAGCCTCTGAGACTGCGAGAGGCAAGACTGCCTGGCATCTCCATAGTTATATGTTAATAATATGGGACTGGGGTCCCAGCCAATGCAATAAGGCAAGAAAAAGAAATAAAAAGTAGAACTGGAAAGGACAAAAACAAAAACAAAACCCTGTCATTATTCAAATGATATAATTAATATACAAAGTTAAAAAAAATTAAGAAATATTATTAGAATTAAAATGTGAGTTGAGAACGTTTATTGCATACAAAGCGTTTCTATATAACAGCAACTCTTAGAAAATGAAGTTTTAAAATAATGGTATCTATAATAGTATCATCAAAATATAAACTATCTAGGAATAATCTTAGTAAAAGAACAAAATCTCTACTAAGATTAAAAATATCACTGAGTAGAATTAAAGAAGATATGCCATACTCATGGATTGAAAGAACCAGTGTTGTAAAGATATCCATTATCTCCAAATTCATTTACATATATTTAATATATTTCTAATCAAAACCCTAGTAAGTTTTTCTGTGTATATGGAAAATACCAAGTGGATTATAAAATTTATATGACAAAGCAAAGGAAGACCTAAAGTCCTGTTGAAGAATGTCAATGAGGTAAGAAGACTTATTCTACCAAAATTCAAAACTTTTGATGCTTTATAATGAATCAAGACAGTATGGTACCAGAGCAAGGGTATACGCAAGGATATACAGAAGGCCCAAAGGACAGGATAGAGTCCAGAAATAGACCCATGGGTGCATGGACACAATATATGACAAAGAAGGCAGCAAAGTACTTAAGAAAAGATGCTCTTTTTAATAAATGGTGCCAAGTCAACAGGATATTCATAAAGGAAAAAAACATAAATCTTTACCCTTACTTCACTCCATATAGAAAAGCCAATTCCAGGTGGCTTCTAGATCTTAATGTAAAAGGCAAAATAATAAAATTTTCAGAAGACAATATAGGGGAATATCTACATGGCCTCGAGGTAGTGAAAGTTTTTTTAAACAGGATACAAAAGTACTAATCATAAATGATAATAAGACTGATAAATTGGACTACAGTAACATTAAGAACTTTCATTCATCAAAAGACACCTTTATGAGTGAAAAAGGAAATCACAGAGTGAAGAAGTGTGCAGTGAATATAGAGAACTCCTATAAAATCAAGAGAAAAGCCAGCAAACGAGAAGAAAAATGGGCAAAGACATGATTGGGCACTTCACAAAAAGGGATACCTAAAAGGCCAGTAAACATTTGAAAAAGTACTCAATCTCATTAGCCACTAGGGAAGTGCAAATTAAATGAGACACCATTATATACCCACCAGAATTTTAAAAAATAAAAGTAAAATTATTGATAATACAAGTGTGGGTACAGATGTAGAACAGTGGGAACTCTGTTGATGGCAGTGAAAACTGGTACAACCGCTGTGGAAAACTGACGTTATATGTTAACGTCAGTACACGCATACTCTATGAACCCGCAATTCCACTCCTAGGTATGTACCCAACAGAAATGAAAGGACAGGTGAACAAAGAGACATGCAGAAGAATGGCAGAGCAACATTAATCATAATGCCCCAAACTGGAAATAACTATCTATCAACTGTAGAATGGATAACTTCATTGAGCTACGCACTTAAAAGTATGGTGCACTCTCCACATGTACATGATATGCGTCAATAAAAAAGTTTTAAAAAACATATTGGTAGAAATAATGTAAAAACAAAAACCATATTTTAAACACCATCACTTTCCCATTTAAGATTGTAAGCAGGGTTGGCCTCACTCAGCTCATGTTTCAGAATGTAGCTTACCTGCGCCCTAAGAACTGTCATGGTTTCCAGGTCTTCCTCCTGCATGGCGATAGTCTGCTTCATCTCATCCATTTGAAGCTGCTTGGAAGCCAGGGCCTTCTCTGCCAGTTCCAGTTTTTCTTTTAGTTCCTGCACCATCACCTTATCCACTTTTTCTGACTGAAAGAGAAGTTTATTCCAGAAATGGTTTTGAAATAATTCAACCTATTTTAGTAAGATAGTAGATGGTTTATTTTTTTTAATGATTGGCTCTAAATTTTCTGTTAACTAGTAATGATAACTTTGATAACCTACTCAAAAAGTTGTATTCATGTAACTTATGGCTTGCAAATAATCATTTCCTAATTTAAGACAATATTAAAAACAGAAAATACTAACATAAAAGAAATAATAACAAACTCTGATCTCTGAGATTATAACTTGCTAAGGTTACTATTTTCCCACTCACATTACTCTTACTTTGTGAAGTCAGTGGAAAAGAAGAAACATGTTTAAATTAAAAATGTACTAGGTCCTAGAGAGGAACAACATTCTATTAAAGGATAAATGAAAAAAGAAAGTATTTTTATAAGGATATAATTCAAAGCTTCCACTGTCTTTATTTATTGCAGCTTTATTGAAGTAAAACTGACAATAAAATGTGTAATAAATAAAAAGGTATTAAAGTGTCCAAATGTGATGATTTGATATACATATACATTGTGAAAGGATTCATCCCACTGGGTGAATTAACACATCTGTCACCTCCCATGTCTACCCATGGTGTTAAAATTATCACACCATGCTGGGCATATTACTAACTTAAGTCATAGCCTAAGTCCAGGGTCTCAAGTTTACTGACAGCAGGCAAGCTAGCCTTGGAATGGTTCCATGCAGCAGACAGCCCTTCTCAGCCCCAGCCAGCAGTCTCACTATGCACTACTCACAGTAAAGTTCATGCTCTCAGCTCTCCTATAAACCCACCCACCGTGAGAAATGCTAAATAAAAGTTAACGCCCTGAGATTAGCACCACCTTTGTACACAAAGCACATTATACAGGCATACCTTGTGTTTTTGCACTCGCTTTATTATGCTTTGCAGACACTGTGTTTTTAACAAATTGAAGGCAACCCTCCACTAGCAAAAAGATTACAACTCTCTGAAGGTTCAGATGATAGTCAGCATTTTTTCGCAATCAGGTATTTTTTATAGCTCGATGAATTTTTATGTATGTTAAAGTATTTTTTAATTAAGGTATGTACATTTTTTTTAGACATAATGCTACTGCACACTTAATAGATCACAGTATAGTGTGAACGTAACTTTTACGTGCACTGGGAAACCAAAAAATTCATGTGACTCGCTTTATTGCGGTGGTCGGGAACTGAACCCCGAATGTCTCCAAGGTAGGCCTGTACATACGTAGAACATCAGAAGTTATAAGCACTTAGACACAAGAAATCAATTATAAATTGAAAAACAATTTTCAAACCAGATTAATTTAAGATTAACGCAACTACTTTACATATAAAATGTTCAATAGTTTCTGTTCCTTACTAGGCTATGAAAGTAATTTTTTTCTATGAATACCTCTTTCCTTTTTAGTTCTTCAACTATTTTCAATGCATTATTATATTCTTGAAGAAGCTTGTTGTGTGTCAACTGTAGAGTGGCTAATTTGGACCTATTTAAAAAGAAATTGAAAAATGGAATCTTGGGAACATAACATAGAAACTTAAAACCTTGACTCCCAACCTTCTTCTGAACACTCAAGTAGCAAAATCTTCTCTTTCACCTTTCCCATCCCACCACCTACAAGCATTTTCTAACTCTCAAAGAAAATACTTTTTTCCAAAAAAAGAAAAATCAAGATAAGATTACAAATAATTTTCATAATTTTGTTATCATAAAACTATAATTTTATCTCCTCAGAAAAGTCTCCTACTACTCCTTCAAATAAATAAAAGGGAAAATTTTTAAATTTATTCTCAAATCCAAATTCCAATTTTGTATAAAAGAGCTATTCTATCTTTTAGCAAGCAGTCATTCAATCACGGCATACTTACTTTTCATCTTCTGTTTTTGCTTGCTCCATTTTGATTTCTGATCGCATGCTTTCCATCTGCAGCTCTAACTTTTTGTTATTATAAACAAGCTCTTGCTTTTCATTCTGCTCTGATGGCGTTGCAGAATTTTTCCTTTCAAGGGCCTGACATCTAAGAAAGACCAAATTTCATGAGGATAAACAACACTCTTTTATCTCTCAGTGGCGTTTAAACAAATCCCAAGATTATGTAGCAAATAAAAAAGGTTTTAGGATTGCATTTTTCAAGGATTTAACAGTACAAAATAAAATATTTTATCCTCCTTGTTTCTTTACTAGAAGCAAGTAGTATTTCCGAACCCTTATGTCTAACATAGAAAAGTACAGATCTAAGATCACACAAGCTACTGCACACTTGAAGTAATTGTTTTAAGTAGTCATGCAAATATATTTTTGTTATTCAGACACAAACCAAAGTAGTAATTGGCTAAAGGTGCTTCTCATATAGTGATCCATGGATATCTTTTATATTTTCAAAAGGGTTCTGTTAAGCACAAAAAATATGACTTCTGACAAAGATTCAATAGGGTGAAAGGAAGCGCCCTAAGTCCTTGTAAAGATCAGAAAAAGAATTTCAATATAATAATAGCAGATATGAACCAATAGTAGTTATGGGCAAGGCAGTAGTGCCAAGCACGTGAAACATTATCTCACAACACATTATGATATACATTTTACAAATGATAAAACTGAGGCTCAGAGAGGTTAAATAAATAACTTGCCCAAGGTAATATCACAATTAAGTTGTAGATCCATATTTCAAGCTAGGTCTGTCTGTCCAGAATGCTTAGCATTAGCTACCATGCTGTACCAGATCACCATAATACCGCACAGCCCTGGGAAGTGTAACTCCAAGGAAACATGTGTGCACGTTGTTCTGCAAATAGTATATGTTTGCCAACTAATCCAAAAGAACAACATCAACTTAGCTTTCCTCAATTTTGGACACCTTCTTACATCAAGAGAAACCAGCAAATGCAAAATTCTCAACTTACACATTGGCATTTATAATTGATGGAAAATGAAATTTTTTTGTAGATAAATCTCACTCAAGTTCTTCTTGCTCTTTGCAGCTTTATGTTTGTTCACATTAATGTTGTCAGTTCATGTAAGTAGCAGGAAATCTGGCTCACTGCTTTTTATAAGTCCTCATATAGGCTAATATGCTTAACAAATGTCCCCAAACAGTAGAACCAAGAGTCCCCTGGGCTCCATCACCCCACATTACTACAAGTATTTCATGTTTATATATCAACTTGTTCATTAACCTGACCATTAGTGTTTTCTGAATTTGTACTTTAATTAGGTCTCTACTTTTAGTCAGTAACACAGTAACAAAACTATGTTTTTATATAGTAATAGATTTTGTAAAAATACACATTTTTTGAAGGAAGATAAAATTTATCTCTTATTCTTACTTTTCTTGAAGTCTCTTCTTCATTAGCTCAGCTTCACTGAGTTTCATATGAGCCTCTTGAAGCTCCTTAAACAGGGTTGTCACCTGCAGTTTCAAAGCTTCCACTTCACTTCCAACCTATCGTAAAGGAAATCCCAAACATGCATATGTGATTCGCATCAGAGATTAAATGAACCTCTTTTTGAGGAAACAGTGTTACCATTAGTTAAGACTGACTGGTGAATTGATTAAACTTTTGACAATACTTTTGACATATGAACTTTTGGTTCATATGAATGCCCTAATATCTTGTATGAAAAGAAATGTTTTGGACACACTCTGTTTCCTCTTAGAGCATTAACTGATCAGCACTTGTGGTGATGATTTGAATCATAATCAAAATTAATCCTGATCATGATTCAGGGGATCACAGATCACAGTAGTGTCCAAGCACAATCTAACTTACCCAGTTAGCAAGACCCATATTCCTGGCTGACTCATGTTTCTAGTTTACTCAGCTGTTTTCATCATACTGCCTTTTTCCTGGCATCTCTAGAATTTTTGTCAATGAGTTTTATGGTGCCTTGAAAGTTTCAGTACTTTTCTATTATTGGTTATCGAATTAAGTTTTAGTCAACTGGGTACTATTATTCACAGGTTGTTTCTTCATCTCAGTTTTCTAAATGTTCTCCATTCTCTAGAAAGTAGGGGTCTTAGCCCACAGCATGGCATACAGTAGGCATTCAATATATATTTGTTGAATAAATGAATTAGCTAAAGTGCGTATTTTATGTAAATGCTTTCCACGCGGGCTATTTGTGGCTCTTACAACTCCCTGGCTTCATCGACTTTGCCTAGGTTTAAGACTGTGTTTGCAGACTCCAAAACAGTCAGTGAATTGCCATGGAACACTGACCATGTTAAATGAACCTTTCTCATTCAAACTCTCTTATTCAAACCAGCAGTGGGATAGAACTCAGATCTTTCATGTCTACCTCAGTTTCCGAGCCATATCTACAAATGATCTCATTATAAAGTGGACAACATTCCTTTGTCATTTAGGGGGCCTGTTCACTTAGGAATTTAGGAGAGGAAATCAATCCAGAAGAGACAGAGGAGTGATTTCCTAGAATCACTATGGCAGGAACACATCTCACTACAATTTACAATAAATGAAATTCAAATCAGGACAAGGAAATATGAACGAAATAGAAAATATTCAATGTTAAAATTATTTCTGTATTTCTAAAGCCAACAACACATCACAAAACAACTCTAGCTTCTATACTACTCTTATGTCCATCAGGGCGGTGGGGGGGGGAAGGGCGATCTGGCCCTTCTGGGAAGAAGGTGAGAGTAGTCTTAGAATCTCAGTACCCACAGTTTCTGTGCCTTTCTCCTCTTCTTTCTCTTTTTCGGTGTTCCCCTCTGTCTGGGTGTCAATCTCGGAACAATCATTGGCTTTCTTTTCTAATTCTGAAATTCTAAAAAATCAGAGAAGAAAAGTTACTTTCTCTTTGGTTCAAGAGGAATAACAATTGCAGAAGCACTGAAAAGAACATTGTTCAAAATCTGGATAAAGGACCAGAGGTTTTCAAAATCTCTTTGCATTCACCAAATTAGCTTTGGTTTAGCTTGCATCCTAAAATTGGCTAAAACTGATTTAAGAGATGAATGCATAGGGATAACTCATCTTGAACACTGAAAAACACTGCCTCTTTTCATGTAAGTATAATACTCAGAAATATTTTTAAATTTTGTGTTTTTGTGTGTGTACACATGTGCATGCATATGTATTATACATGAGTATGTGTCCTTTATAAGGATTCAGCAGAGAAGAAAAGACTTTTCCTTTTTGGACCCATCTGAACTTACAAGTCCCTAAAAACAAACAAATGTAGCAACATCCTTCCACTAAATCATAATCACAGGAAAGCCATCGCAATACAAATGAAACAGAGACTTGTGGTTAAAGATGGTAGACTGATTATATGCCTGAAATTTTTCTCCTATCCTGAACCCCACTAAAAAGACTTTTAAAAAGCCAAACACCTACAAGAACCCCACTAAAAAGAGAAAAGGAGAGGGAATCAGAGCCAGAAGATTTGAGAAGCATATTATGAGTGCGAACTGACTAAGAAGGCTCAATCTGAAGCCAACCGTAGGGAGAGCCGAGATGTAACCCGATTCACACTATGGGACCCAAAAGGCTTAGGAGTCAGTGACAACAGGTATCTCTGGACTTGGGGATAAAGTCGGAGCACATTTAGGAAGAACTAGAAAATTGTAAAATAAAAGGTCTTTGGACTCAGAGACATAAATCAGAGTCGAGGGCTTGGGTTCCCTATGGAGTCTTCTCTTACTCATCTCAAGAATCCTGGCATCTAGGAAAGTTCCCTCCAGACAGGAGACTGTAAGTTTCCTCTGGAGTATGTGACTAGGAGGAGGCAAAAAGATTTAAAGTTCCTGACATGGGGTTCACCAAAGAAACCTCCCAGCCATATCTCCCTACACACGCACACAGTGCTTCAATCAGCTTCCAATGCCCCCTGTTAAATCTGATCAGACAGCCAAGATTACCAGACCTTTGAGGAACACCTTAAAATGAAACAGAAAAAAGTAAACCAAAAGAAAAAAACCAACTTGCTGAAATTAGAATATGCCAGGGGAGCGGGGTAGCCAGGAGGAACTTCCAAGGAACTATCATTAATATCCTTAGAGACAAAGGAAACGCTACAACCATAAAAAAAGTAACACTATAAAAAAGGAACATTCAAAGGACACCTCCCCAGAAAAAGGAAGATGAAAGTTGATCAAATGTAACAGAAAGGAGGGAAGAAAAGAGAGAGAGAGAGAGGCAGAACAAAAAGTTGAGAAAATTAGAGGATTGGTCCAGGAGGTCCAATTCAAAATAAGAGTAGTGCTAGAAAGAGAGAACAGAGAAAACTGAGGGTAAGAGATTATCCTTAAATTAATTCAAGATCATTTCTCAAGAACTAAGGGACACGAGTTTGAAGAGTGAAAGAGAGTTCAAGAGTGTCCAGAACAAATAGATGAAAAACAGGCTCACACCAATGCATACGAGAAGTTCCATCCCAGAAGATTAGGAATCTGACTAACAGATTTCTCAGCAGTAACATCAGGAGCTACAATAAAATGAAGTAATGTGTTCAAAATTCAGAGGGAAAATTATATCTAGTATACAATTTTATATCGAGCCAAACTATCCATAAAGTATGAAATGGAAAGAGAGATTTGCAGAACTGCAGATTCCAAGAAATATACTCCTCACATATTTTTTCTTAGTAAATTAGTGGAGATGTGGTGAGCTCTATTTGAAAAAACAAAAAGTTTTTTAAGAATAAGAAAGGCACTCGATTAAGGGAACAGGTGATCCAGCATAGGAGAGCTGAAGGAATTCCACAGGACGATGGCAAAAGGAGATTCCAAGATGACTGCAATACAGCAGGATCTAGAAAGCAACCAGGCAAGACTCCAGCAGAAAAGTCTTCAAGAAGAGAATACTACTAGACAGTACTAACATGTTCATTGGGGAAGAGAATGGGGAAATTAAGCAAATTTAAAACAGGTAATTATGCATAGAGGTAAAAAAAAGTATAAAAAAGGAAAAGTGGTCAAGGCGCAGAGCACAGATTAACCGAGAAGTGTGTGTTTGTGTGTATATGTATGTGTGCATGCACAATAATGTAAACAATGGTTAGTGATCTGACTAAATTCCAATGTACTGTACTCAATTTCAGAGTTGGGCAAGGAGAGGAAGAAGGGTCCAGAAGCATGTGTGTGTGATGACGATGATGGGGATGAAAGACAGTTAAATATTCATCCTTCATAGTGGGAGATCAATAAACTATGTTTAAAATAGGGGGGAAATTTTAAGTAGCAATTTAAGCCTGGTATGTGGAGGTAAATGTGGAAAGAACCAGCTAAATATGTTGAAAGTGGTTATCTGGGGAAGCAGGAAAAGCAGGTGGGGGTGTGGCCAAGGAACTACTGTTTCTCTATACAAAGCTTATGGAACAACCGACTCTTTAAATTGTGTGAATGCAAAACTGATTTTTAAAAAAGAACTTAGTGGTGATAAAAAGTAAAACAAACAATATTGGTATCTTGCAAATTGCCAAACCTAACTGGTGCACAGGCTCAGTTCCTGACTCAGCAAGTAAGTGGGTTAGGAGCCATTTGGTGCAGGGTTGAAGGAGAGCCTTTACCACTCAAACATCTACAGTGTTTTGACCTACATGTGAATTACAGCTTATTTTAATTTTCTAGGGCGCATTTTCCAATTTGGGTTGACTTTTCCTTGCTAACTCTCAATTTTCCTGGGTCACAGTTCTTACACACTTCCCCTCTCCTTACTGGCTGTCAGTTTGTTTAGAAAACACAAATTACGTGACATATTAAATTTGACAAACAATGAAAGAAAGACAAATCTACTGTTCCCTCTCCCCACAAATCACCTAAAATTTTTCAGAATTTCATACTGTCTAAACCATTATTTCTTCTGATTAATGAAAATGAAGATTAACTTTATTTGAGAAAAAAACATGCTGAGTCTTGGGATGTGTTTTCATCATATCTTCCATAGTATGTAAATCAAGCCAGGATGTTCAGGTATCAGTGATTTTATTTCTAGGTGTCAGCCCTACCTTAGGAGGAACTCATCAACCTGATACCCACATAGAAAACATTAGTCTTGGCAACTAATCACTGACTTGCTGGTTGTTAAATACTGAGAAGGCTGGCTCCCAAAGCTGAATTTTAATGCAACTGAGAAAGGGACCCTTAACAGGGTACTCAAGGTGAGAGAGTGAAACACCCATCTCAAAACAGGCCTGACTTCCTAGCTGCCATTTGAAGAGCTATGCCTCTTAGCTACCAGACAGAAAGTTTTCCTTATTCTGAAAGCAGGAATTATATATATTATATAAAAGATCAGGGTGTATAATTAGCAAGTTCCTAAGTTTATACTTCTATTATTATTATTATTATTATTATTTTAAACAGGGACACTTTTTTTGGTTTTTCTTTTAATGTGTTTTTTGTTGTTGTTGTTTTTTAATTGGGGAACAGTGTGTTTCTCCAGGGCCCATTGGCTCCAAGTTGTCCTTCAATCTAGTTGTGCAGGGCACAGCTCAGCTCCAACTCCAGTTGCCCTTTTCAATCTTAGTTGCAGAGGGCACCGCCCACCATCCCATGCGGGAATGGAAACGACAACCTTGTTGAGAGCTCGCGCTCTAACCAACTGAGCCATCCTGCCACCCCTCTGGCAGCTCAGTGGCAGCTCGTTGTCTTCAATCTAGTTGTGGAGGACGCAGCTCACTGGCCCATGTGGGAATCAAACTGGCAACACTGTTGTTCAGAGCTCACACTCTTAACCAACTGAACCATTCGGCTGCCTCCTACACTTTAATTTTTAAAGCTAATCATGTTGTCTAAGTAAGGATGAATTACTGGCTGACCTTGACACTTAGAATGGTGTACAGAACTCAGGAAAGGAAACGTGCCTATGAAATAGAAACGCCAATTACTCATGGCTATTAAAAGTCTCCTTCAAAGCATAACATCTTCTTTTTAAAAGTCAGCCGTAATAAGGTGTAAAAAGAATGCTTTTGTTTATGTATTTGTGCATTATTATTATGTTTTGGGATTTGTCAAAAAAGCAGGACAAATATTTTACTCCATTAGAATACATGGTACTAGTCTTCTAGATGTCCACCTCCGAAATTTTCTAAGCAGTAGGACATGGGAAAAATCCTAAGATTTATAGCAACCATGACCTTTTCACCTTTGAAAAGAGCTGACAACCAAATAAATCATTGGACAAGTGCCAATGTGTCTTCCAGGTTAACCTCATTCTGAATAAATAACTTGTTTCCTATTTTAAGAACAGATTTTCCTATAGTTAAAAATTTTAACTGCTTCAGATAGAAAGCGTTTCTTATAATGCTATAATTTTAAGATTAATGAGCCATGTATAATGTCTGAGAGAATTAACTATATCATAGTATATTTATGATTAAATGTTGCATTACCGGAACCCTAAAACTATTTTTTTTTTTAATTAAAGTTCATTGGCGTGAGAATTGTTAGTAAAGTTACACAGGTTTCAAGTGTACAATTCTGTAATACATCATCTATATATCATTCTGATTAATGAAATCAGAATTGGGTGTTCACCACCCAGAGTCAGTTCTCCTTCCATCACCATATATTTAATCTCCTTTACCCTCATCTACCAACCCCTTCCTCCCTTCCCCTCTGGTAAGCAGTAAACTATTGTCTGTGTCTATGAGTTTTTTTTCTTATTTTGTTTGTCTTGTGGAACCCTAAAACTATTGCAT
The DNA here is from genome assembly GCF_004115265.2 of Rhinolophus ferrumequinum. Lineage (NCBI taxonomy): Eukaryota > Metazoa > Chordata > Mammalia > Chiroptera > Rhinolophidae > Rhinolophus > Rhinolophus ferrumequinum. Next base: position 44,613 of record NW_022680355.1, on the reverse strand, counting down.
AACCTCCCCCATGTCTTATATGGTCTAGCACTTTGCATTTCTAAAAAGTGAATTCCTACATAGAAATTCATTGGCTTAACAACTTTATAAGATACATTTTACCACAAAGTGTGTGTGTGCAGGCGTGTGTGCATGTGCGCATGTGTGTATACCACAGTCTATGAAGCCAGTATTTCTCTTATATTAAATCCAGACAAAGACATCACAAGAACAGAAAACTACAGACCAATATTGCTTATGAATATAGAGGCAAAAATCCTTAACAAAATACTAGCAATCCAAATCAGCAACATGAAAAAAAAAATTATAAACCATAATCAAGTGGGATTTATCCAGGAATCAAAGGTTCGTTTAACATCTGAAAATCAATGTAATATATCATATTAATGAAGGTTTAAAAAATCCCATACAATCATCCCCACAGAAACTAAAAAGCGTTTAACAAAATCACAAACCCTTTCATGATAAAAATTGCAACAAACTAGAAATAGAAGCGCGTTTCCAAACCTGATAAAAGCATCTATGAAAAACTGAAAGCTAACAGTTACCGCATTTGATGGTGAAAGAATAAAAGTTAAAGAAGTTGTGGTATATATACACAATGGAATACTATTCGGCGGTAAGAAAAGATGATATAGGAACATTTGTGATAACATGGATGGATCTTGAGAGTATAATGCTAAGAGAAATAAGTCAGACAGAAAAAGCAGAGAACCATATGATTTCACTGATATGTGGTATATAAACCAAAAACAACAAAAGAACAAGACAAACAAATGAGAAACAAAAACTCATAGACACAGACAATAGTTTAGTGGTTGCCAGAGGGTAAGGGGGGTGGGGGGTGGGGGATGAGGGTAAGGGGGTCAAATACATGGTGATGGAAGGAGAACGGACTCTGGGTGGTGAACACACAATGGGATTTATAGATGATGTAATACAGAATTGTACACCTGAAATCTATGTAATTTTACTAATAATTGTCACTCCAATAAATTAAAAAAAAAAAAAGAATAAAAGTTATCTCCCTAAGATTAGGAACAAGACGAGGATGTCAGCTTTCTCCACCTTTTTTTAACATTGTATTGGAAATTCTAGCCAGCGCAATCAGTCAAGAAAAAGAAATATCGTGGTTGGTAAGGAAGAAGCAAAATTATCTCTATTTGTAAATGACATGATCTTGTATATAGAAAACACTAAAGGAATCCACTAAAAAAATTATTACTGCTAATGAATGAGTTCAGCAAGGTTGTAGCCTATAAGATCTATATACAAAAATCAGTTGTATTTCTACACACTAGCAATGAATAATCCAAAAATGAAATTAAGAAAACAATTTCATGTATAACAGCACCAAAAAGACTAGAACATACAGGAATAAATCTTGAAAAAGAAGTACAAGACCTGTATGCTGAAAACTATAAAACATCACTGAAAGAAATTAAAGATGACCTAAATAAATGGAAAGACACCCCATGTTCATGAATCAGAGGACTTAATATTGTCAAGATGGCAATGCTCCCCCAAAACTTGATTTCCTAACAAAATCCCAGCTGGCTTTTTTATTTTTCCTAGAAATTAACAAACTTACCCTAAGTTTATGTAGAAATACAACGGACCCAGGAGAGCCAAAACTATCTTTTAAAAGAAGAAAAATTTGGATGACTCACATTTCCTAATTTCAAAATTTACTACAAAACTATTATAATCAGGACAATGCAGCACTGGCATAAGAATAGACATTTGGATCAAAAGAATAAAATTAAAGGTTTAGAAATTAACTTTACCTTTATGGTCAACTGGTTTACAACAAGGGTACCAAGACAATTCAGTGAGGGAAAGAATAATCTTTTCAACAAATGGTGTTAGGACAAGTGGATATCCACAGACAAAAGAATGAAGTTGACCCCTAAATCACACCATAAAAAATGAACTCAAAACTGGATCATAGACTTAAATATAAGTGTTAAAAATATAAAACTCTTAGGAGAAAACATAGGATTGAATCTTTGTAACCCTAAGTTAGTCAATGGTTTCTTGGATACAAAAACCAAAAGCACAAGAGACAAAAGAAAAAATAGATAAATTGGACTATGTCCAAAAAAAAAAAAAAATTGTGCTACAAATGATACCATCAAGTAAGTGAAAAGGTAATCCACAGAATGGGAGAAAATATTTGCAAATCAAAAATCTCATAAAGGACTTGCATCCAGAATATATAATGAACTCTTACAATAAAAAGACAATACAATTTTTTTAAATAGGCTACGGATTTGAATAGATATTTCTTCAAAGATATACAGATGGCCAACATGAAAAGATATGCAATCCTATTAGTCATTTAGGAAATAAAATTAAAATCACAATGAGATACCATTTCACATTCATGAGGATGGCTATAATAAAAAAGACAGATAGTAAGTAACAAGTGTTGGTGAGGATGTGGAGAAAGGGGAACTCTCATACATTGTGGGAATGTAAAATGGTGTAGCCACTATGGAAAAGTTTGGTAGTTCCTCAAAATATTAAACAGAGTTACCATATGACCCAGCAATTCTACTCCTGTGATACAACCAAGAGAATAAAAAAAAAATGTCTGCAAAAAAATGGTATGAATGTTCAGAGCAAACATTATTCATAATAGGCAAAAAGTGGGAAGAACCCAAACGTTCACCAACTGATGAATAAAGAAAATGTTGTCGTCATACAATGGAATATTATTTGGCAACTAAAAGGAACGAAGAACTGGTATGTGCTATAGCATGGATGAACTTTGAAAATATTATGCTAAATAACATAAGCCAGTCACAAAAGACCACATATTATATGATTCCATTTATATGAAATGTCCATAACAGGTAAATCTATAGGGACAGAAAATAGATTACTGAGAGGAATGGGGAATGACTGCTAATGGGTACCGGGTTTCTTATTTGGGAGAAAACATTCTAAAATTATAATGTAATAATGGCTACATAACTCTGTGAATATTCTAGAAATCATTGAAATGTACACTTTAAATGGATGAATTGTATGGTATCTTAATTATATCTCAGTAAAGCTGTTAAAAAAGCAATGTATGCATATTTTAAGTTACGTATTTCATACCTTTCTTTGGCTTCCTTAAGTGCTTTCTCAAGTCTCTCCACCTTCTGCTTTTCTTCCCTTAGACAAAGCAGGAGCTGGCTCACAGTTAGTTCCTCAGATTCCAAGTAATCCCTGGCACTTTCTGCAGATCTGCTCCTATATCAAGATGGTATAAAGGTTTTCATCAGAAAACAAAAATGTTCAACTCTAAGAGTGTAACTGGAACCACCTTAAAGGAACAGCTTTCCAGAACACTCTCCAGTTAATACTCATTTACTGAGCAAGCACAGCTGGCCCTATGACGCCCAGTGCCCCAGGCCTCCGTGCTTTCCAGGGAAGGGGTGGGGACTGATGGGTAGCCTCGCCTTACACTGCACCTGCTCACTTCCTCCAAATGTCACTGTGCCCACCACACCAGACAACAGGACCCACTGAAACAGCGGAGCACAGGTAGTCCTGGTTTCTGATGCCCAGCTCTCCTAGAGAACTAATCTCAAAGAGGACACAAAGTACACAAGCACACGTGCTGCCTGTGGTGACACGCACATCACTGGCCTTTCTCCAACTTGACAGAAGCCATCACATTCTCAAGTCAAGAGAAGAAAATCAAATAATTAGAGCAGAGAAATGTGGGTACCGTTGGCATATCAAATATTTTTCTCGATTTCAAAATCTGATTACATCAAGAGGCAGTTCAATGACAAACCAGCACCACAACTAAACACCCCAATGACTATATTTTGCTAATGGCAGCTGTTTTTTCAGTAATCTACTCAAGTTCACACGGCTAATAAACAGCTAGGATAAAATCACGATTCCTGACTCCAAAGGTCAAACTCCAAACCTAGAAATCAGTCTCTGTCTCCTTAATACACTTTCAAACAGGATAAAGATACTGCAACAAAATAATAATAATAATAAAACACAGCTGCGTGGCTTGAAAGAGGAAGTGGTCTGTGCATGTGGATATAAATGAGGAGGAAGTGGCTTGGAAATTTCAAACAAGGCTTTCTTCCTTCCTACCACTTCCAATAAACTCTTTTGCTAGTAAAAGTACAACATGGGGGAAAGCTGAGGAATTTCTAACGAAAAAGGGAATTAACTTTCATTTATGCCCATTGCCCTGCTTGATGAAAGAATATTACCTAAGGCTTATTTTCTCACTTATACAAAGGTTTGGGAGCATAACAGAAAAAAACCCACCCACTTTCATGTTTTATAAATACATTCATCATTATAGAAAAATGGTATTAAAAGCCTATGAAGGAGGAGATCCTTAGAGAAACTGTCAGATAACTGTCTCTTTTAACAGGTCTTATACTTTAGTAACCAATTTACAGAGGGTGAGTGGACAGCCCATTCTGGGGGAGCACTGCCTGCAAGAGTCTCAGGGGCCCAGTTCCTCAAAGTCCCCCCATCATTTAAGAGGTCTGCTTCCTAATATCTTCTTGGGACAGGTCAACTTGAGACTCCAGAGATAAGATATCTGGGCACTTCCAACCAACGCCCAGTGACTCAGAGCACTGGCAGTCATTGTTAGAGAAGATTATCCAGTAGGATTAGTCCCCTTGGTGTGTGCTCAGGAATGAACACGGCAGAGAATATAGAAACTTCCCACTTATCAAGCTGGGCAGCCTGGTCCAGGTCAAAGTGCACTGGTGTGCAAATAAGGAAACATGGTATTTTGATGGAGAACAAGTTTGTTTTCCCTTCTAATCTGATGGGAGATGGAACACTTTGAGTGGTGAGGGTTACCTAACCAAACATTGCTTTTATTCTCTGCCAGTTTTGACTGCAACATCAAACAGCATTCAAACCGAACACTGTTGCAAGGTTCTGGTATAATGTAATAAGAAGTGACTTTTCCAGCCCATCATGTGTGACCTCGCAGTGGGGAGCTGGAAGTGACATGACTGCCCAGTCTGCCTGTCCAACAGCCCTAGTCTTTCTTCACATACGTGTCAATGAAATCAGTTCTTGTGGGCCCAGGACTTGTCTTCATTTCTTTCACTGCCACATGTGCTTCTCCTTCCTGTACAAGCAGAAATGAAAGGGATTTAACACATGTCTGCAAGACAAATTATCAAAAGAGCAAAGGCAAAAGATCAAGAATTTTGGTGACACGCAAGCCAAGGAACCTACCAAACATTAAGATGTGAGATGCTTAAATTTGGTCAAGTGGAATGGAAATGTACCCTTCCCTCACCCCACGTGCCCTATCAGGATTATAAATACCTCGATGAAGGCTGGGCTCCTGACCCTATAACATGAAAGCTTATCTCCTCTCTCTCCTTGGCAGTTCCCTTCTTTCCTAGGTTAAGGTCACACAGAGTTAGTTACAACTCCACATACCATCCAAGTACAGTCCTTTAAAATGCAAAATCCTAGAACTTGCTGAAGCAAAGTTGAAAAAGAGGCAGTTTTCTGTGAGCAAGGCTCACAAAACACAAAGTCGGCTCCCATTAGAAATCCTGTGTATCTTGGGCCATTTAGGAAAAAAGAACATTAGGACCACTTAAATGATTTGAAAGATATTTCTATTCTAATGACCTAGTGGGAAAATCTTCCAAAAATGAAGAAAGATTGTTCTCAGTAATTTTGATTGTGACACTCATCCTAAATCTTGGGCAATGTGTTCCAGTTCACAGAAGCAAGGCAAGAAAAACAGGTTTATACTAAAAATAACTCACTCATCAGTGAGGGAACATATTATTCTAACCATACACTCTGAAGGAAGATGCCTCATTTGGAAACTTCTGATATGCTCTTTGGGCTTCCTGAATTTTATCAGTTATTTGCAGAAGGTTAACACTCTGATCAACCTTGTGCTTTATAATCTTCAGTCATTTGCAGAAAGGGTATTCTGGCAAAGGATGCTTTTCAAATGGTATTTTAATTCTCTTAATTTTGACCACTATTAAGGCACCTAAAATTTATTAGGGGGCATGGATGGCAAGGTTACTAAGAGCCATTTTCCAACTCTATCAATCTTCAGTGCAGCAAATGAATCAGATTTCAGATACACCAAATAATTTAGCTTTTTGTAAGTTGCTCCCCACTCCCCCTTATGTACTAAGTGTACTTTTCTTTCAGAGACGTGCACTTTGACAAAGCTAAAATGACAGTATGCATGACAGGATTTCACCCTCATGTGTTTTTCTCCCTCACTTTTCAATCTTTTTTAGTAGCAACAAAAAAGAGGCCCCTCTGTGGTTTATCCGCCTCTGTAGTAGGACACCCAGACACAGCTGTGACCGACGCCTCATATGTGCTTAGAAATGGGGCGGGACCTGCCATCTGGCTCAGCTCACTTCAATATGGGTGGCACATGAATGCGAGTTTGATAGCACCGGCTTCACATTCTGTTCTCAGAGGTCCCGGAACAGCTGCTGTTAGAGAAAGTTCCTCCACCTATATAACCAGAGCAGCTCTGCTCCTTCTTTTCTCCACTTCTGATTTTTAATAAACCAGGGTACTTTATAAGACTGTCTTTGAAAGCATGGTTCTATTATTAAAAAGTGTTTTTTTTTAAATTCTTTTGTTGGAGAATATTGGGCAACAGTGTGTTTCTCCAGGGCCCATCAGCTCCAAGTTGTTGTGCTTCAATCTAGTTGTGGAGGACGCAGCTCACTGGCCCATGTGGGAATCAAACCGCCAACCCTGTTGTTCAGAGCTTGTGCTCTAACCAATTGAGCCATCCGGCCGCCTCTGAAAAGTGTTTTAAAGCTCTTAATTTACTGCATCTGATCACGATTCTGCTCACCGAAGTGAAATGCTGAACACAGCTTTGAAACCTGGTCTGAAAAAGTTTATGCTTTTATTTTTAGGTCAGTCACATAAAGGTCTGATTTGTCAGGACATACTGGAATAAAGAAGGACGATCTCTTTTCTCACAAAAGGTAGTCGATATTTTTCCATTTCAGCAATGATAACCCTTATAAGCATTATGTTATACTTAAGAAATAAGAGCCAATTTATCTTTGCCACACTGAAATTTTCCCACTACTTGGCTCCATGTGTTGAAAATAAATGGTGGTATTTTTATCAGCTGTCCAGGTGAGGTTTTGTAATTTGCTTAAAACAAAACCAAAGCCAAAACACTTACAGCCATCCTAATTTCAACAAAGGAGTCTTCAGAGTGGCCGCTTGAGTTCAGCTTGAGTTGTAATTCAGACACAATGTCCAGCAGATCTGCCTTTTCAGCTTGAAGGCGCGCCACCTGGGTCTTTAGCTGTTCCATTTCCTGTTCTGCTACTGCCTTGGGGTCCCCAGTGAGATCCTGGAAATGACGAGGAACAAGGCGAATTAACTAATCAAACTAAGAACCTGGTTGTCAAATTCAAGTGCTTCACACCCACTGGGAAGGCAGATTCTCAACATCTTCGTCCTCTATGATTTACAATAGAATATTCTAGCTTGTCCTTAGCAATTTATTTTGACATAACATTTAAAATGAACATTTTCATATCATTTTATTGTATTCAAATAATAGCAAATTGAAATAACTTCTTGACAAGAAAGGCTTCCTCAGCATGCTGGAATAATCTGGTATTATGAAAATAACCAACCAGACCTTGGCAATGGTAGACTTGCAAGTTTTAGTCCAGAGTATCAGAAAATAAGGACAAAATGCTGCCACAATTTAACCTCTTGCCTTTTATTTTGCCCCACAAATGCACACCCACCCCCTCGCGCCCCATACCTGTCATCTCCACTTAGAAGCCCAAGAATCAAGGACATCACTTGGCACAGTAACAGCAAAACACAATGAAAGGTCCACAATTCTCCCAGGTATATATTCTGGATACTATAATACTCTGTGTTGGTGCTTTAAGATGCTAAATAAGCAAACTGAAAGTTCAGAGGCTGGTATGAAAGCTCAAAAAAAATTAAATTTCAGCCTCTATAAACATTAATGGTAAACATTAATATTTCACCAATACATCAAGTATGTGTTGTGTTCAGCCGGATGCAATTACTGCATACGACAAAGTCGGAAGAAAGACCCTGTTTAGATGCAGTGTTTTACTTGGGAGCAGGGAGAACAGACTCGACTCCACACTCAGCTAATCAGTGTATGTGCTGCCTTGAGCAGATTCACTTAATGTCTTGGCCTCAGTTTACTTGAGTTAGAAAGAAAGACATGGTAACACAGGGTCTCTGTTCTCTTCCAGCTATGACCTTCTCGGCCTCTCTGATTTCCTCCTCAGGAAACCTTCACTACTCTTGAGAGCATGGCACCACCAGAAATATGTACACTTGAGATTGTCAGACGAGGCAACACATCAGAAAACTGACATGCACGACACACATACCCCTCTCTGTGACAGCTTTCCTAAGGAATGGTAACCAGGCCCAAAGGTTCGCAGTAGAACCAAAAAGTATCAGAAGGGCATGTGCCTGGAATATAAACCAGCTCGTCCATGAAATATCAAAAACTGATGGACGGTTATTAACTTGCAACACGGAGGTGCCCCTCCTACCATCGAGATCATGCTCTTCCTTCATTTGAAGCATTTTCTTGCTGGGAAACTAGCACAGGCCATTGAGCAAAGCAACTCCTTGTGAAACGAAAGAGTCAGGTCTGCAAGGAAAGGTTAAGAGCCTGTGCCATCTCTCTTAATAATGACTCACACCAAAGAAACGTACGTGTAAAGGAATGAAAACATACAAGGAAAGGTACCACTGAGCCTGGAACCAGGAAGCAAACAGATGAAGGCAAGACTACATAGGATCATTAGGAATCTTCACATTTACCCACCTGATCTGTCAGAGAACACTTTATGGAATGGATTTTTTAAAACTACCTTGGCATAGAGGTAGGAAATAGAGTTTTATTTTTTTTAAAAAATAATAGGCTTAGAGCTTTATTTGACTTTTCTGTCTCCTTATAAAAGAATGTTCCTGGAATGAAATGTCTGAAGACCAGGGATATAAGGCCGTGACACTAGAATCTCTGACTGTCATGTTAATTTTCTTTTTCACAATTCTGAGTATCTCTTAATTATCTTTGAGAAAATATGAACCTACTCGTTTGGCCATAAACACCTTGAACTCTAACACTTTAAATGTCTCTCTATTTTACCCCCGAGAGTCTTTTCACTGACTTCGTGGACTAGAACTTCCATGGTTTATTTTTCTAGGATCTCAGCCCCAATTCCACCATTTGTCACATTGTCCTCACTTTTAATCACTTACCATTGACCTTTGTGAAACACAGCAACTTCTGTCTTTCTGGGTATTTATATAATGTCTCTATCCTACTGTCCTAGCAACGTGCCCAGTTGATACCCATTCTATAATCCAAGAAGAAAAGCCTATCTATCTATGACCTTTGCCTAGCATTCTGCAATTAAAATTTAAAAAGTACTCTGTAGAGACATGATATGAAGTATAATTCGGTGAAATCAAACAAAACCATTAATGCCTCAGCCTCACCCTAAGGATTGGAAGGCAGATCTCTAGAGGAAATTTCCAACTCTCTTCCCTGTGGAGGACAAAACGCTTGAGAAGCCCTTATGGCCAAGGGGGGATCCCTGTGGAAATAGCGGCAAAGATGGGACATCAGGAGTGAGACAAGTCCCAGGCCTTGAGAGCTTTATTAAGTGAGGAAGATGACTGCCTAAATCTAAAAATCACCTCAAGGGAGGCAAGGGGTCAGCCTGGGAGGCACAGTTTTGTGTGAGGAGCGGGCTGTGAGCTGACAAAGGCCTTGCACCTGCAAGGTCATCCTCATGGGAAGCCTGCTTGTTCTGCTAATACTTGTTTGTATAGATAACTATTCTAAGGCTGCATAAAAACTGTGTGTGAAATAAAGACTGCGCCACTGTTCCGCCATCCGTGGACGGTGGACCTTCCGATCCCAGCTTTCCTGTCTCTGTCTTTTCTCAATCTCCTCACACTTCCCCCTCAGGCAGAGCCCTCCTGGACGCGCGGGCCACAACAGTTTTGGGGGGAGAAGGCTGATGACCAAGGGTCATCAAGAGCCCCAAGTATCTCGTTGTGCCAAACACCCAAGTCCTGTGTCCCAAGGATTCGTTTCTGAGTCCTGCTTGAAGCTCACTTCGACAGATCACCTACACTGAAACAAGCTGTCCAGAGTTTCAACTTCTGATCTCAACTTCTTCCAATACTGGGATCTGGAAGAAAACCTACAGGCAGACAATCTCAAACTCCTTCTGGAAGTTTGGCTTCAATGTGCTAGGCCCCAGCCGGCTGAAGCCAATTGTCAGTTCACATCCCAAAAGCCAAGGGAGGAAAACAATATAAGATATTTTCTTCCAGAGAATAGAAAATTACTCATATAGCCCAGGTGTAATCATTTCTTCAGAGTATTATACCTCAAAATCATTTAGACAATGAGCGATTCCCCCCCAAAGTGATAATTCTCTTCCAATTGGAAGACACGTTGAAGCATCAGATGTGGTAAGCCTTATCCACAGTGAAACATTTCCAACACTAATATAAATGGATTAAAGCTCAATGTTTTCATTGTCTCATGAGCACGAATTGATGAGTAGATCACTGACACAAACTGATACTTTTCTAAGCAACTTTTCATTCTTCAGATTATTCTATATCATCCCCTTTTCATGACTTTCTTTCCATTTTATTTCTCTGTTCGCATTCTTTACCCATTCAAGAAATTAGAGATCATCAAAGTTCAAGGTAAAGTCTCAAGAAAGATCACTGATATCTGGAGTTATGTCCTCCTAAGAGTTAAGTTCCAGGTCTGGAAGAAAATGAACAGCAGATGCGTCCATGTAAACAAACAATACCCAGTGAGCGTTAGCAACCAGGCAGAGGGTGCACTTGTGCTCTGCTTTGTTTTTCACTAACATCTTTGATACCCATTCTTGGTTGTGAGCATATTTCCAAGGTTCTTTGGTCAATGAAAACATGGCAACCCTATATAATCTTCTATCACAATATGACATTTGTTAAACCATCTTTCAGAAGTAAATGTACAATGAAAAGTGATGAATCTTAGACAGACAGGAAGGACAAGGTCAATAAGTAAAACTTCTGAGTAACAGATTTCTTAAAATGTAATTTTATATCACAGACACACACTAAAAACTAACACTTGGATGGTTCTAGGTAGAGGTCCTTCTGCACTGTCTATAATGAATACAAAACATTAGTTTATAACTGCAACATTCTTTTCACTATAATCAATATGGTGAAAACTTTACAAATTTCTTTCCCCCAACAGTGATTATTCATGACCCTTAAAACTGCAACCAATCTTCTCAGCAAGAACACTTCTTTCAAGGTAATGCAAAACATCTGTCTAACCTGAACCATGAAAGGTTTTGATCTAGAAGTCTAGACAAATAAGATTCCACTACAAATATTAGTAAAATAAAATCACAGCCAATCAGTCTGCTCACCTGGAATGACATTTCTGTTTTCCCTTTTAGTTTTCCAAGTTCTTCCTTCAATTTTTCATTTTCATGACTCAAAGCCATTAGGCGTTCTTTGGCTTCTTTGCTCTGGATCTCAAAAAAAAGGCGTTCTTCTTTCTGCTTCTCTGTCCAGGCCGAAAGCTCCTCAAATCGTCCTTTCATAGCTTGGTTATTTAGCTTCATGGCTTCTGTATGGGGTTCAGAGTGAGGGTGTCACACACCAGGGGTTCATGAATCAGATTCATGAACCTGATTTCATGAATCACACTGCCCCTCAGACCCCTTCACCAGGAGGCTTTGGATCTAAAGATGCCATGTTGGGCCTGGGCCTAAGGGTCAGCCAGAAGAAGGCTGTAGCAAGATGAGGGGCTTTTGTTTTCAGACAGGACTAGCAGGTCTAATGGTATTTCTAGTCCTCATAAGACTCAAGAAAATAAAATCGATTCGGGTACCTCCATATAGCACAAATACCTGTGTATAACTACAAAGACTAACCAGATTCAAACACAGGTCCTAACAAAAGCCAAGGCTTGAGATATTAGAATGCTTCCTCTTAACAAGGTAATAATATTTAGGACTAACTCTGCAATAATAGCAGCCTTCTTTCTTTTTCCTTTTAAATGGACTAAATGTCAATATGGTATTTCCCTGAGACACATAAAATACTTTTTATACTTACCTTCACCAGAAGTAAACAATGAAAGCAGCTTTAGCCTTACTAAAAGCTAAGTTCGGTGCTCTTTCTGCCCCCAGGGAACCGGACAGAGAACAGGAGTTCACGACAAGCCTTATTACAAAGGGTATTATGTTCAGGAAGGTCCAGGGTGACTGGAGAAACACGGGGGCCAGATGCTGCTTACCTTTCAGCTGATGGTTCTCCATCAGGAGCTCCTTCATTTGCCGCAGCAGCTCCTCTGGGGTGAATGTGTCCAGGTTTGGGTGAGCCAGATTGGGGGGTCCATTTCCTGTGGTTTCGTTGGGGCTGTCCCCTTTTTCAGTTAGGCAGTTAAGCGGGTGGTGGGACATGGCAACAGATCCTATGGAAAAGTTACAAACAGAAAACACAGCTGTCCGTCCTCTGCAATCCCTGAATCCCCCCAAATCCATTAGCAATTGCTAATATGTATTCCAAAAGTTGCCTACTTTCCCTCCCATTATATTTTGAATATTTTTTGAGTCTTTTAAACAAAGGCATATCCTAGCTCAGTGTGTATGTGTGTGCACGTGTATGCCTGTGCATATGGGTGTGTAAAGGGGTACACTGAGGAGCTGGGAAATGGAGGAGGAAAAAAAAGGCCCGGCATCATGATGATCTGGAATCTTAGCAAGAGTCATTCAGGAGGATTTCCATATATGTATATTTGTAGATATGGGCAAAGTATCATTAAGCTGATTTTCCCATGCAAATTATTCCATTCAAGTCTCCATATGGTGGGTGAATTGTATGGTATGTTAAGTATATTTCAGTAAGCTATTAATAATCTCCATATTTTATTTCTTGTATTTTGGGCTAAGAAGAAAGGGAGAACTAACATATTTCGGATGCTTACTATGTCCCGAATCACTGCATCAGACACGTCACTTTTTAATCCTCACTGAAACTCAATTATATTTATTTTACAGGTGACAGAGCTGAGTTCACTGAGGTTTTATAGTTCTTCCAAGGTCACTTAAGAAGAGGCACAACCAAGTATCAAGGATGACTCCATACCCAGACCTATCGGACGATAAGGGGATGACAGAATATTTAGGCTTCAATATTTGATCATTTTGCAAAGCACACTAAAAAGACTAAGAAATCTCGCGTAGTTATTGCATGTTCTGAGACTGTTTTCAGCATACCACTTAACGTGTAGAGGGGGCAAAGCCGACGTAAATAAGAGACAAGTGTATCCCAACTCCACTTCTGTAGGGCCTATCACCTGGGCAAACAGATCTCTCTTCTCATGACTGGCTACATGCTACAGGCAAACATTCTCTTTTACACATTTCATGAAGAAGATGATAAGCCTTTTCATGAAACACTGCAGTCAGTGAAGACGAGGAGAGAAGTACACTCTCTGAAATCTTACTGTATCATCACGACTGTGAGTGCTCTCCCAGTGCCCATATAAGAAAAGACAACCAAATACACTAATGCAGGGCGGTACTTCCTCCTGATCCAACAGGAGGCAGCACCTGGACTCTCTGGGGGTCTCCTGGAACCAAGAGGCCAGAGACCTGCCTTTGGTCTAAAGGTACTTGTAGGAAATCAGAGATGGAGCTACTACTGATGGGACAGCAGGCCCCCAACAGTGTCACCTGTGTGACTTCTCCCCAGGGCAGCTAGCACAAGGCAAGGCATTCTCATGAGATTCTTTAATGAAGATGGCAATGTCGGGAAGTAAAAACACTGATAAAGCACAATATTCAAGTGTGAGCCGTTGAAGGCACCGATGTGTCCCATATCCCAATTCGTTTAGCAGAGAGGATACTGCTGACGTGTGCTGTCTGATAGTATCAGGGGACGAGAACGAGCTTCTTTTGTTTTCCACAATAAAATAATCTGGATTATTTTGCATAAAATAATTTGGACAAAAATAATTTGAATAAAGCCAGTTTCTGGCTTTCCGTAAAATTCAGTTTTGTACAGAATGATGTTGGTGCTAACATTTCATAAAAATGGGTTTTTACTTAGTATCAGCGTTCCCATCTATTTTGCAGAGGAATACTAAAATTCTAGGTGATAGACCTAAAGATAAAATCCTTGTAACGTGTATCATTTACTCGTTCACATTAAACTTCCTCAGGTATTCAGTGATTACACTACGCTATGAAAAAGTAACTGGAAACTAACAGATTTTTAAAAAAGTACCTAAGCAGGTATCCATAAATGTGTTTCGTTCTATTTTATTATATGCACACATTTCTCCTTAATAGTTTTTCCAAGAGAGGGGAAAGAGAAGGAAAGGAGAGGAGAGGGGAGAGGGAGGAAGGAAAATCACCCAGATATTTTTCCTCTTTGACTATCCTTTATACCTCTACCAAGTCTTCAGACACACCACAAAGAAGTTAAACAGGTTCTAGTTATTACATTGGTGCTTCTCACTTTTCCAGGTTGCCCAGATTTTATAAGTGCCCTCACTTTTCCAGATTTTATAAGTGCCCTCACTTTTCCAGATTTTATAAGGACACCAGGAAAAAAAATAGGGTTATACTAAGGGAGACAGTAGAATAAACACTGGGTGCCACTAACCAGATGTGTGACCTCCAGATGTCACCTGACCTCTTGTGATGGTTAGCAAAAGTGACTTGTCTAGCAAATGATCATTACAGTCGTTTTCAGCTCAAAAGTGTTCTTAAGCTTCTAATAAGGTCACAGCCAACCCATGCCATTCAACACATGCACCCTAACGCCCTCAGGGCCACGCCACCCTCTCACAGTAATAATACATAGGCCTATCCTAGTTATAGTAAAGCCTTTGTTATTCAGCACTGTTAGGAAAAATTATTTGGTAATGAAGATGTCACAGCAAATAAAAAGTTAGCCTGTGTGCTGAATATACGTATATAAATACCAAAATTATAAGCATGTAAATTAGTACCAAAATTTTACTAAAAGCAATTTAACTGACTTTTGGTGATTCAAAGAGAACTTTATGATTTTAGAATATTTCAAGGGGCCTCATTATGAATTATCACAGTACAGTGCATATGTGAAAGGTCTCTTGGTAGAATGCCAGTGAGAGGGAGCTGAGTACTCTGTTTTTAACAACACCTTGAGCTACTTTCAATGAAACAAACACAGAGATGTATTATGCATCCTTGCACGCATCTTCAAAGGTTATGAAAATTGGAACTAAGCCATTTATCCCAAGGTTCTACCTGATTACAGATTTTTTCATAAAAGTCCAACTAATGTGGATCTGAAATGTGTCATTTACAAGCAAAGGTGATACTTAACCACAGAAGGCTGAATTAATTTAACATAGGTTTTGTCAAGAGTTCATTGATGAGGAAGGAGGAGAGCTGCCTAGAAGGTCAAAAGATCAAAAGCAAAATCTCCGGGATTTTATTCCCAGATCCACTATTTGAATTCCTGATTATATATTTTTACCATTCTTAATTCCAGAATGATAAATTCTGGAATTGCTTAACTACTTGTAGTTAAACAATGACTTGACTTTGTAAGCATGAGCTTAAATTTCATCCCTGAGTTGGGCTTTAAAATGATCCAGTCCAACTCCTTATTCTGGCTCTGGCGGCCCACGACGGTGGATTAGAAATTTAACCCTGGTCTTGAACAACAACAACAACAAAAAAAATTAAGAAAAAAAAATGTCTTGTCTGGCTTTTGTGGCAGATGGTCATTATAGACCAGGCGTAAATGACTTCAATGACAGAAAATATGAGCAATGACCTTAGCAGGCAACTGCCCATTATATTACGATGGTTCTGATTGCCAGAAAGTCATTTTGTATTGAACATAATAGCCTTATACTGACATCCCCCCACTGGACATTGGACCAGTGGAAATACCGTGTTTCCCCGAAAATAAGACCTGGCCGGACAATCAGCTCTAATGCATCTTTTGGAGCAAAAATTAATATAAGACACGGTCTTATTTTACTATAAGACCCATTCTTATCTAACATAATGTATTACCGGGTCTTAATTTATTTTTGCTCCACAAGACCCTTTCGAGCTAATTGTCCGGCTAGGTCTTATTTTCAGGGAAACACCATAATACAGAAGAAGTCTAACCCTACCCTGGTGTGATTTATTCTCCAAATTTGCTGATTAAGTATTCATAGGTTCAATGATGAAGAAATTTTTAACAGTGAAAACCTATTTGGTGATTGGAGACAATAGCTGGCTATTGGCAAATTCTGGTTTGGGTTCACAGGAAGCTGAGTAAGATTCCAAGACTGCATCAACTAAACCCATCACCATCCTGGGAAAAGAACTCAAAGTATGTATCCTTCTAGGGGGATAAAAACAACTCTCACCTTTTATGCCAGAAATGGTATTGATTTTGTGATTTGCTAATATACGGAAAATGGAAATAGATTTCACCTCATTGCGCCAGGCAGAAACCTGGGAGTTGTGTTTGATTCTTTCCATTTCCTCTTCCTCCAAGTCTAATGGGTCACTAATGGGTCACAAAGGCTGTCACTTCCGCCCCCTCTCCAGCCTCGCCAGCTTAGGTCAGGCCCTTCTTGTCTTGTCTGGATTATAGATATCAACGTTGCACTCCACAGAGTACAGGATTTCTGCCTATTTTGTCCACAGCACCTAGGACATTACCTGACATATTTGGGGGTCCAACAAATACTTGCTGAATGAAATTTCATAGCCTCCTACACAGTCTGACTCTCAGATCTTTCCCTCTCAGCCCCACTACCTCCATGGTTTCTTTCCCAATATGAGCTCATCCTCCTGCTTAAAACCCTTCCCATACAAGACAGAGGTCCAGCTCCTTCCTGAGTGAGACAAATAGGGCCTTTCAGGATCTGGCTGTCACTTAACCACCAATATCATCTCCTGTCGCCATGCCAATCATACTCAGAGGACATTACAGAGTCACAGTTCCCTGCACTCTTACTTCTATGCCCTTGTATCTGTGTTCTGTCCTGTGCTTGAAATGAATGGCCCCCTTTTGCCCTGACAAACAGCCACTGGACAGTTCAATGTCCAGCTCAATGTCCAGCTCAAATAGATGTCCCGTTCATTCCTCTGCGTACCCAATAGCGCGTTCCACCTGTGTTCCACCTCCCTTGTTTTTTCTGCAAAGTAATCACCTCATGCCCGTCCATCTTCCTGTCAAACTTAGGCCAAGATCTCTATTTCATTCTTCCCAGATACTGGCACACAGCAGGCCCTCAGTAAACATTTGTTGAAATGAAATGAAAATATAGTTTAACAAGGTATTTTGAAGTCTAACACTAGTAAAACACTTTCTGCTGTGTAGGTGACAAACCCACATGCTAGTATTATGAGTTTTTCTACAGTTCTAAGGCATTCACTTCCAGATTCTTAAATTCAACTTTTAAAACTTATCTTGAAAATTAGTACTGTTTTTTACATTACCATTAGGTTGCTACAAAAGTAATTGAGGGTTTTGCATTTATTTTTAACTTTTTAAACCACAATTACTTTTGCACCAAGTTAATGCAAACGTATCTGGACATCACTTCTAACATATATTCTGTTATTCAATCCTCATGTGCATCAAAGTGAAAACAATGAAAACTATTAATATGTTGTTTTTTTTCTGAATGAAATAGACGTATTTTCAAAAAACAAAGTTTACTTTTTTCCTTTTCCTTTGTATTTACCGTTCCATAGATTCCAAAGAACATGTCATACGGTTCAAGTATCTATAAAGTTCATAAGTTGCAGGGCTCGGAGATCTACTTAAAGGGGGGGCTTCCACGGTCAGGTAATAAACACAGTGACCAGTTCCTTTCAAGAATGAGTTTGTGTTGGTTTCTGGAGGGTTTATTCGGATTCCATAGCATAAGATGCAACCTGAGGTCAATTACAAAAAGACACTGCTGTTCACAATCTCTAAAGAACCACTGCAACTGTCCCAGTAGCAAAATGGATCCTTCATCCCAAAGACTCTAATCATCGTCTTCTCTCTCCAGGGTAGTCCATCCAGGGCGGTCCCTGGCCCTGGCCTCCTCTCACGGTCTCCCAGCTGACTACAGACTGGGCAGGGCCTGAGGGTGAGCCTGGCCCCTAGACAAAGAGCAAGGGGGGTTTCCCGTTCACAGTGCCACTTGCTGAACCAGATCTCAGGCTTTCCATGTCCTACCACCACCTTAGGGTCCTACAGCTTTGGTTTTCCTTAAATATCTCTGTGGCACACATTTCCGTACAACAGTTTTCCTGGTGGAGGAGGCAGAGGAACCTGGTTTCATTTTCTCTCCTGGATGTTTATTGCCTCCAGCTTACACATCTCCAACAGTAAAAGCAACTCCTCAGCCTCATCAAATATTCACATTCTCTGTCTGTCTAAATACATGTATGTAAGTATGTATATACACATATCGACACCCACACCCACACACACACACACCCACCCACACACACACACATATTCTAGACACAACGGTTTATGAAGATTCCTTTCAGGTAGCTGTTCAGTATCCCAACACCTGAGAGAAGTCATTTGTTCTTTAGTGTTCCGGGGCCGTTTCCTAAAGCTAGAGTAGTTTTCAGTTTTTACGTCTTCCAAAGGTGTACCCTTAACCACTTCCCTTCTAATGAGGCACTAGCTGTACAGTGATTCCCAACCCGAGGGAGGGTATCACCTTAAATCATGTTGGCGACCTACAAAGGAAGTCACCTGCCGCCGGCCAGGCCGGTGAAGGGGGGGAAGGGCGCTTAGGGATGGCCGCCCTCGCGGCCCTTTCCCACCAGGTCAGGATCCGCTGGGAACTGGAAAACCTCCCACAAGAGGGGACTCCCCACCCCTCGCCACCCACTCCTCTACTGACTAAGGATGGCAGGGAAGGGGTCTGCGGGAACAGCTTCCAGGGTAGATAAGAGAAGGAGCCACCGCCTCGCGCAACCCCTACCCGCCCCCGGCCCCGGCTCACCCCGCGCCCGCGCTCCCGCCTCTCTCCGGGTCACTGATTCCTCGGCATCGTGCCCGCTGGGGGAGGCTCGGTACCCGGATGCAGACGCGGACCAGAGGACCCGCGGGAGGGCGGCGGCGGGGACTCGGGAAGCCTCGGGCTCACTTGCGGCCTTGCGAGCCCGCCCAGCGACGCTCAGCTGACTGCCGTGTGGGCCTCCCCGCCTCCGCCGGGAATTTCCCGGCCCCGCCCCTCGAAGGCCCCGCCCCTCAACAGGCCCCGCCCCTCCGAGGGCCCTGCCGCGAGTATCCTGCGGCTCCTCTTCCCTATGCCGACTCGCGCTGGCTCTCGGCGCCGACCGGGATAATGAGGGTTGCGCCAAGGTGTCAGTGTGATAACCGTGACGAACGGCGTTAATTAAAATAAATTATGAATTAAACCATGTGTGCGGAGTCGGTCTTCCCCGCGGGGGTCCCTATATAAAGCCATATCCACAGGGGGTCGCTGCACCCGGTGGAAAGAGGAGGATGGTCCCAAGCATCCTTGGAATTAGACGTCGATCTCTATTAAAAGTCTTACATCTGGATATAGGTAACTGAGCACGCATGGCTTTCCACCTGATTTTACGCTGAAAATAGACCTTTAATTATAAACAAAAAGCCTGCAGGATGCTTTTTCGGCTTTTGTTACCAGGAAACAAAACACCTGGTTTTGTTCCTGGATGTTTCAGCTGCCCCAGGCAGGGGGATTACTGCATTGACCTGGATTGTACCTGGGAAGCAGGAGTATTGCTATACTGGACCAGAGGAGGGAAGATGCTTCCGGATTTGTCAGAATTAAAAGGAAGGAAACAAGACGAGGAAGGAGGGAGGACCGCGCTAGTTTGCAGTCTAAGCACGGTGAGCAGGAATGAGCATTCCTGACGCAGAAGTCATCTGATCTCAGGGTCAAGGTCTAGACCAAGGTGGTGCGGTCGGAGCACCCGGCAGGCAACGGGACCCTCGAGCAAGACTGGAAAACAGCAATTAGGGCGGGGTTGCACCTGGTCTGGAAGAGAGTCTGGGAGCAGGTTTGTGCTGAAGACCAAGAAGGACGTCATACCCGGAAGCCTTGATTTTGGAATTAAGGAGCTGACGCTGCTGAAATCAGTGGGAATAAGCAGCGTGTGGATGGAGCATCCACGCTGCTCACTGGTGAGATGGAAACGAGCCGCAGGCACGGGGGTGCGGGGGAATCCTAATACAAGTGGCAAGAGGCGTATGCTCCCTTTCCTGGCATCCCGGAAATATTCCGCAGGATTCTGCTTCGCTATCTAGACCGCCTGCTCGGGGCTGGCTCCTCCTGCCTGGCCCTTCACACCACCCTGAGGTTAACCCCCCGGGAGCAGAGCAGGGGCAGCTAGCGAGTTAGTAACTGCCCCCAGACTCAATTCCAGAGCGCCCCTCCTGGGTCTGGTAGGGGTGCCTGGGGTGAGTCACACTCCCCTGGGCTTCCTTCTATTTTAAACCATAGTAAGGTAAGATGACCTGAGTATCAGAGAAGCTGGGGAGGGGGTAGGGGATGGGAGGTGGGAGTGGAGGAAGGTCATACGCAATGCAGCCCACGCTGCAGAGTGGGAAGGTTGGGGATGAGTTTCTGGTACAGAAAGTGGTCAAGGGAATTTTCTCTCCACCTACTTGCTCCCAGCAGGAAGGGCCTCTGAGGCATTGAGCACCTCCACCACTTCTTACTACGCAGCTATGTGACCTTGGACAAATTACCGCTCGTGCTGTGCCTCATTCGCTCTCTGTAAAATGGGGGCTGTACTACAGATCCCCAAGAACAAAAAGTTCCGAGAACCAAACCCTTTCTTAATTCACTTAAAGACAAAACCTGACCTAAACTGATGTAAATAAAGCCTTTTACAGTCTTTAGACCACTTGTGATTATTTGTTTCCCTGAAGGCACATTAACTAGTTTGTATGAGAACTGCTTCGGATCCTCTTGGGGAGTTATGTTATATAAATTACAGGCATGTATTACCTTGCTAACATCCAAACAATTCTGAATTCTGAATCAGAGCTTGCTGCAAAGGCTTGAAATCTACAGCACCTACTGCCTCATGTCCTGGTGAGGGTTAAAGGAAGAATGCATGTAAAATGCTCAGAACAATGCCTGGTGCATAGTGTTAATTGTATTGTTAAATTGCTAGTGTTAGAGCCAGCTCTGCTTCTCAGCCTGAATAGTCCAGGCAGTATCTCCTTCCTCTTTCACACTTCCACGAGTAGATGGTCTCTAAGTGCCCCTAAGAAAACTGAAACTGTAACTTGCTTATACTGATGTGGTTTTCTGGTAGCGTATTTTGGGAGATACTCGTTCATTTATGTAAATGATCTCTGTGCTCCTCCCCACCCGCTAGCTCCTTCTGTTTGAAGAAGGCAGCTAATCCCTGTGTTTCCTACTTCAAGGGCATTTGCAGGATCCTTTTAGTCTTTTGAGAGAGCTCATTCTCACTAAACACTGTATATATCCCAGGTGTCCTGGTGGGGAAAAGGGAGATAGGATGGATGGGGTAGGGGGCTTTTACAGCAGTTGAAGAATGACTGCTCTAGAGTGGAAGGGGTGGGGATTGGTGGTCTCCTGAGCTCCTGCAGCACCAGGCAAGCTCTTGGTGTCACACAGCATTGTGATGCATTTATTAGACCTTGGGAACCCGGTCCCACAGTTTTGGCAGATTCTGGAATCCACACTTGTCACTGGAAATAATAGAGCAACCTGCCTTCTCCTTAGACGAACCCATGTGTTGGATGATGAGGGTATCAGCAGCAAGATTAATGGGCTGAAGAACAAGTGGTCCTGATTCCAATGGTACCGAAAGCCCTTCTAGATTTTTGCACGACCCTAGAGGAGAGCCTCCACTCCAGGCTGCAGTGATGCCTGACAGCGGATCTCCCTACATTACTACTGGCACGGGCTGAGTGGAAAGTAAAGATATATAATATTTTATGTACATCTGAGGTAGTAAACTAATATTCATACTTGGGACACCCGATCCAAAAGATCTACCTAGACCATGATTTTATTATATATATATATATATATATATATATATATATATATATATATATATATATATATATATAATATGTCTGGAAAAGGGAAACAGAGAGACAGAAAGCAGACCTGGGCTTGCCTGGTGCTGGGAGTAGCTTTGACTGCAAACAAGCTCGAGGGAATTTTTGGGGTGATGAAAATATTCTAAAACTGGATTGTAATGATTGCACAACTATTAGTGTAATTAAAATCACTGAGTTTACAGTTATAATGGATGAATTTTGTGGCATGTAAATTATACTTCAGTCGAGTTGCAAAAACACCAAAAAGAACATTAGAGCCTGAAGTAAATAATCATATCGTCCCAGAAAGGATATGTCCCTTCTCCTGTTGGGCCAACATCTACTCAGTAGCTGAGCTGGTCTGGGCCTCCTTTGAGCTTTAGATTCAGTTCACCATTGACTCCAAATATTCTGAGGATGGGTTCCTTGAAAAGTTCAACACAATTACCACATGACCCAGCAATCCCACTTCCAGATATACACCTGAATGAATTGGAAAGAGGGACTCAGACAATTACGTGTATAATCTCTAATAGGTCGCTTTCCTCTTACTGATATGCAGCATCTGCCTGTACAGTATGAGGAGTGAGGTGTATAGTCGAGGCTTCCATCAGAAAGAGGCTCTGGGAGTAGACTCTCAACTTCTGCCAATTTGCAACAGACTCAGCCAAGTATCTTGAATCCCAGGGAAAATGGCGCTGCTTTATGAAACCCCAGAGTGAGTGTGTGTGTGTGTGTGTGTGTGTGTGTGTGTGTGTGTGTTCCTTGTTCCTCTCCTTCATCCTATGTCCCTAAATCGTGAAACAATAAACTCACTGGGAAGGAGTTGGGTGTTTATCCTTTAGGGGATTGTTGGTCCTCTGTGAATATTAAATAAGAATACCATAGTAATAATACTACTTATTAATGGCTTCCTACTCCTTTCCCATTGCGTATACAGAGAAGCTATCTTAGTGCCTGCCACATTTGCTATCAAATCAAGGAAGAGCATGGAGTAAACATTAAATCTTTTTTTCTCTGTTTTGCTGTAAAACTGTTAAGAGTTCTTGGAGCAAAATTTTCTGTTAAAGTCTTAATTAGCCAGAGCCAGTGATTTGGAAAAATAATCATGATATCACAATTCTTTGTCATGGTCTGAAAAGTATTGTCATTATCTTCTATGTATGCTTGAGGAGTGAGAAATAGTCTCAGTACTTCATTTTCTGCATGGGTTCTTGCTTCTGATTAAATAATTCACCTGTCAGTGTTGACACACATGTGATTTGTCTGTTTTCCATCTCATTTATTTTTTCCACAATGAGATATCTCTCTTCTCAGAAGTCCCTGGTGGAGTGGGGGACACAGGCTGGGTGTCAGGCTACCTGGGTCCAGCCTGAGACTCAGGAAGGGGCAGATACCCTGGGACTTACCTCTCTATCAGGGAGGTAAAGAGGCCAGGACAGGTGAACTCTTAGCTTCCCTCTAGCTCTGAAAGAAATGTGAATTCCTTTTGGTTCATTGTATTTGGTGTCCTATTTTAGTAGACACCAAATTAACTTAATTTTAGTTTAGGCTTTTTGTTTATATTAATCAGAGAAACAGAACTACCGTGTTTCCCTGAAAATAAGACCTAGCTGGTCAATCAGTGATAATGCGTCTTTTGGAGTAAAAATTAATATAAGGTCCAGTCTTATATTATATTATGTTAGATAAGACCTGGTCTTATAGTATAGTAAAATAAGACCGGGTCTTATGTTAATTTTTGCTCCAAAAGACGCATTAGAGCTGATTGTCCGGCTAGGTCTTATTTTCGGGGAAACACGGTAATAGAATGTAATATATTCATTTTCTGGGACAGATATCTACACCGTGTAAGCATGTCTGACTCTATATGAGATAGAAACCCTAAGAATGTTAGGATGGGTGGTTGATAATTAGAGGATTGGGTGTTTGAATACTAAAGAAATGCCATTTTTTATACCTCAAAATGGTGAAATGGGATGCATCACTTATAGATATATACCGTTGAATTATTTTATTGACCCTCTCTGCTGCATTTGACACCTGTGATCACATGCTCTGTGCTTTTCCTGCTGCTCCGAATGCCCTAAGAGCTCCCTCATAGCTGACATCTTTGTGTTCCTGATATTCCCCCTCAGCACCCTTCAATGCTTAATGCTTCTACGCTCTCCTTCCCCACCCTGGACAATCTCACTCACCCTCATGGCCTTGCACATACCCTCCTCCAAGCTTCAGACGTCTGCAATCAGTTGCTTGCTGGAATCTCAAAATCAACGTGTTACAACCGCCAAATTCATTATCTTGGCCAAACTGTCTTCTCCTCGCTATTCTCCATCGCAACTCATGTCATTGACATTCACCCATTTGTGTACATTAGAAATTTGGATGCACCTCTGACTCTTCCCCCATATTGAATTAATCATCAAGGCTTGCCCCTTTTTACTTCTTAAGCTTTTCTGGAATCTATTAGCATCTCTACTTCCATCAGTGATGTGCTGGTAAATGTTTAACCACCTGCTCTGGAGGGAAGCCTTGCTTTATAGCAATTATTAATTTCTGTAGAGCAAATATTCCTACTGTGGATGATTTCAAGCTATCAAAGTTTTCACAGTCTCTCCCCCAAATTCCTGAAAACTTAATTGTGTTCTGTGAGGTGATAAAAGCCAGCTCCCACGCGCACTTGCCCCAGCCCTCATTGATGCTTTCTCAACCTGTGCGTCTTGCTCCAACCTTCTTTTGCCTCAGCCATTCCATAGCCAGATGCCAAAGAGGTCTGCTCCAAACTGACATCTGACCATGCTGGTCCCCTGCTGAAATGACATTGGGAGATTCAGTCCACATGTCCTACCAGCTTACACATTCATGTCTGCCTCACCAGTGTCATTTCCAGCCACCTTGCAGCGTTGTCCCTGTCCCCACTGTGTGTATGTCTTCCCTTGCTATCCTTCTCATGCTGTCTGCGCACTCCCATTCCCTTCCTCTTTTCCTGGCTTCTATCCTTTTCTTCTTTGAGGCTCAGCTCAGCTGAAACCTCCTCCAGCCATTCTTCAGATTGGGTTGGGTGCCCCATCCCTGTGTGTCTATAATAACCTTAGCAGGCATTGATTGCTGCGCTTACAACCTTGCACCCATGGGGTTTTGTTTTGTTTGTTTGTTTTGATCTTTTTTCTTTCTAGTCTGTAAGCGTCTTAGAGAGAAATCATGTATTGAGATTCTCACCCCCACCTCTGCCCCAGCTTTATAGCTACAGAGCATAGAACAGTGGCTCTCTCATTGAAATCAATCAATAAATGCTTCTAAATTATCAAGTGTGTGTGTGTGTGTGTGTGTGTGTGTGTGTGCGCGCGCGCACGTGTGTTGGGGATGTGGTGGAGGTTAACAGTTGTCCAATTATCTATTGCTGTATAACAACCACCCTCCCAACCACACAATTTTTGGCTTAAAACTGTTAAAATAAAAAGTAAACAGAGACCAGCCTTGAAAATTCCCTGAGCAGACAAAATTAGTTTAGTCATACCAGCAAAGCTTAATTTAGCTGATTTTGCAAGTCTAACTTGACCTGGTTCATTTCTTGCTTATGCCTCTGGAAATCAGAAGCAAACCTTGAACTCTTTCCCAAGGTTGATATGAGGTAACCGCTGACCAATTTCCCTGTCATTTAAGAACATTGTAATATAATAACCAATCCCTGTGAAGAACAAACAGTCACTGCTTTCTCACTCTATAAGCTGTGAGATTTATAACAATATTCCATGTTTGGTTTTGAAATGTTCTTACTTTGCAAACCATCTTTTGGCGTGAACCCAATAACCTTTTACTAATCGCTACTTTGGTGATTTGTTGATTTTACTTCTGTTATTTCTGAACTTTTGACAAAACAGTAACAATTATTTTGCTCATGAATCTGGGAGTTAGTGGGGCTCTGCTTGACAGTTCTTGACTGAATTCCTTCGGCAGTCAGATGGTAGGTAAAGCTGGGGGCATCTCAAAGCCTGGGAAGACTCAAAGGGCTGGGGCTCCGTGGGACTCTTCCCCCCGCTGCATACCTCCCACTCCACGCACATGGCTGCTTCAGGGCAGCTAGACTTCTTCCATATGATCTAAAGTGGACTTCCTCTACCCTGCCCCCCCCCATTATGACTGTCATCTATTCAGTTTTGGGAGGGTACAGCCCCCAGACTCCAAGATGGTTTTGAGGTGTGGGTTTTCCTCTTTCAGTGTCTCTTTGACTAAGTTTCGGGTCAGTTGCTCCGTTGTGTTTCCCTCAGGACCTGAGGCTGAAAACTCTTTCCCAGGTGTTTTGGCAGCTGACTGTTTGTCTCCCCAACATCACAAAAATGGTCCATGGGAAGCCTGGGAGTTGAGAGAAAGCTTTGGGAGATCTGACTGACAGATTTTAGGTCAAGAAAAAATAAAATTCATGAGTTTTTTGGGGGTCAGGGAAACCTGTTTTCTTTCCCAGTTCTTCTAGGTCCAGATCTCTGACATTTGAATGGGTTCCTCTTTTACTTTCCCTCATTTGTCACAGATAACATCTTAATCAGTAATTTGCAACAATAGAGTAATTTTTTTGCATACTATTTCGTGCAATAGATGATTTTTGTAAAAAGACAAGCTTTTTGATGATAAGCCATAAAAATGATCTTTAAGAGTTTGGCAACTAAGCAGGAAAGACAACCGGCAGTCTCAAGACTTGGGCTCAGATCCTCTCTCCATCATTTAATAGTTACTTCACTTCTCTGAGTATCGGTGTCCTCATCTGAAAAACGGATAACACTTGCCTTACTTGCTTTCTAAAATCATAAGGATCAAGGTTGGTGGAAGCTCAGATGTTGCACCTGCCTGAGAGTCTGGACAGTGGGTGGGGGAAGCGCTTAGAGGGGGATCCATGGTTTCTGCCAGCGCTTCTGCTGTGGGGAGGCTGCCCCTCTGGCTCTCGCTCTGCAGCCAGATGATTTGCTTCCTCTTTGTGTGTCCCTGGCACCTTTTGAGCTGCTGCCCCAGAGCTGGAACTCAGAGTGAGTGAGTCAGTCAGCAAAATGCTCTTCCCCACTTCTCCTGCCTGGCCCACACTGACTCATCTATCCAGTCTCAGATGAAACATCATTTCCTTAAGAAAGCCTTCCTTGGGGCTGCCGGTTAGCTCAGTTGGTTAGAGCGCAGTGCGCTTGACAGCAAAGTTGCCCGCTGGATCCCCACATGGGCCACTGTGAGCTGCGCCCTCCACAACTGGATTGAAACAACTACTTGACTTGGAGCTTGGCTTGGAGCTTGGTCCTGGAAAAACACACTTAAAATAAATAAAAGTTAAAAGAAAGAAAGAAAGCCTTCCTTGAGCACACCCCACCAGGCCCCAGTCTCCTGGACTATGGTTAGGAAATAGATAGCAGATATTAGGATAAAAAAAGCTTTAAAAATTAAGAATCTAATCAAGGCTGAAGAAGTTAGCTACAACCTCAGTGAAGATTACAGATTTCTCTGAGCAGATGGAAGAAGTCAGAAATGGCATCCCTTCAACTCAGAAAAGCTCAACCGTATAAAGAACTCAGACATGGTATAGTAACTGTGAAAAGGGCTCATTCTTAAATTCTAAAATTGAAGATACTAGAATGTTTCAACTTAAATACATTTACAATTATGATTTTAGATGGGAATTATAAGGCTGACTTGTTGGTCCAATTAGGCAAATTTTCTTAAACATTGCAAGTACATAAATACCAAATATGCACAGACTCCTTAATGTAAAAAAAAAAAAAAAGTCAAAACACATAGCTCTTAAAGATTTAATGTATGCTTTAATTCTAAATCTTCCTGGGGTTAAAAGAAGCTTCTTCTGTAGTAGGCAGAATTCTAAGATGACTCCCATCCCTTGCGTATGGGTGGAACTTGGAAATATGATGAGATGTTATTCCCATGACTAGATTACTAACCAGTTGACTTTGAGCTAATCAAAACAGACTCCTGGAAGGGCCTGCCTTAACCAGGCAAGCCTTTATAGGGTGAAACATCGGAGTAATGTGCTCCTGCTGAGTTTGAAGATGTAGCTGACCCCTGGCCAACAGACAGAAAAAACACTGGGACCTCAGCCCTACAACCACAAGGAATTCAATTATGCCAACAACCAGTGAACTTGGAAGAGGATCTTTAGATGAGAACCACAGCCCCAGATTTCAGCCTGATGACACCCTGATCTTACCTATGCCTGAACTCCTAATCCACAGAAACTGTGCAATAGAAAACTAATATTTCCTCTGTGGTGGGCTGAATTGTGTCCCTTCACCCAAATATATTGAAACATTAACCCCGCATGACCTTATTTGGAAATAGGGTCTTCGCAGATGTAATCAAGTTAAGAGGAGGTCATGCCGAATAAGATTGGGCCCTAAATCTGATGACTGACATCCTTATAAGGAGAGGGAGATTTGGGGACACACTTGCACATACACAGGGAAGGTGGTCAAGTGACGATGTAGGTGGAAACTGGAGTGATGTAGCTAAAACCCAGGGAATAGTAAGGCATGGATGCAGACATCAGAGCTGAATCCTAGACAGTCGCACTAGCTGGGCTTTTGGGACACTCATCTCTCCTGGTTCTCCTCCTGCCACTTTCAGTGGCCCCTCCTACTCAGTGGCCTTGCCGGCACTCCTCCTATTGACCTCTAATGGCTGGAGTCCTCAGGCTCCGTCCGGGCTCCAGCCCCTGAGTCTCTCGCCAGGTGATCTTGTCTTTAAATCCCATCGATGCGTTGACTACACCAAACTTGACATCCCCATGTCAGGCGCCTTCTTTGAGTTTCCTTCTGGAATGTACAAAAGCAGGTCTGATGGCGTCCCCGTCCAGCAATGCCCAGGATGCCACCCGACCCCACCCACCTTCATTCTTTATTTGACTTCCTTCAGATCTCAGCGAGCTTACATTTAACCTTCTCTGACCAACATAGCATTGGATCCATGCCACTTCATCCTGCTCATTTCCTGCACAGCATTTTTTAATTCCCTACAATGTTATTCATTTCTTGTTCACTTGATTATTATTGGTTACACTTTCTAGAATTTTAGCTCCATGAGGAGATCATGTCTCTCATTTACTTTTCTGGGCCCAGAGCCATGCAAAGTGACTGACCAAAAGCAGCTGCTCAGCAATACCTGATGAACAAATGAAAGGTTGTCCTGAGCAGGTCACCTAACCTTGCTGAGGTAATTCCATCTATTCTATAATATTAAGAGGATTCTATGGGATATAAGTTGGTATACTTGGAAGAGCCCAGTCTGTTACCTGGCACATAGCAGGTGTTTATTAAAAGTTAGTAAATGTAAATTAAATGTTATTTCCTTCCCCTTTTTCTGGGCCATACATAATAAGCTTATAACATGCACCTAAAAGCCCTTCATTAAATCTGGTGTGATGCACATCACATAGTTCTAAACGAAGTGTACTTATTACCTAGTATACAGATGCACTGGGCTGTATTCTCAGAGACAATGATTCAAAATGTTGTGTATCCTGCTGTATGTCAAAGTTTGAGATCCAGTTATATAGAGTATACATTAAAGTGCGGTACTGGGTATATTAGTCAAAGTTCTCCCAAAGGGAAAAAGACAATAGAAGATTATCTATCTATCTATCTATCTATCTATCTATCTATCTATCTATCTATCTATCATCAGTAGGGTATGCTGGCACGCTGGACATTAAGGTAAGACTTGATGTTGCAGTCTTGAGTCTGAATCACACAGGGAGCAGGCTGGAAACACAGACCGGATTTTATGCTTCAGTCTTGAAGAAAATTCCTTCCATTTTCGGGAACTTCAGTCTTTGCTCTTAGGGCCTTCACCTGATTGGACGAGGCCCACCACATTATGAAGGGTAGTAAGCTTTACTCAAAGGTACTGATTTAAATATTAATCATATCTAAAATATACCTTCACAAAAACATCCAGATTGGTGTGTGACCATACAACTTGGCATTCTGTCTTCGCCAAATTAATCACGACACTGGGCAAATATTTTAATGATCAATTTTAAGAAAAATGTTGAAATAGTCTAATATTTCTTCAGTTTTAGCCTAAGTTTCATGGAGAACTTATAATACAAAATCCTTATTCCTTCCTGCAGGAGTTTGTTATTGATTTTTCTTTTCAGTGTTTTCCCCATTAGTCTAAACAGATTCAATACTTTGGAGGTGGGAAAAGGGTTCTTAGTTAGGAATTTATTTATCATTACTCACCCAGACTGGCAAGTCTAGAAGTCTCTCTCCTTAAAATAAATACATCTGTGTGTCATATACCCCACTTCAAATATTGTTTATTATTTCATTCAAAAAGCCACAAAAACAAAACAAACAAAACAAACAAATTCCAGACCACTAGTCACTATGTGGGATGCTAGTTACAATGACAAAATGTGGCTTTGGTTTTCTAATTGTTTTTTGCTGTTTGTCACAGGTCCCCTTAAATCTCATGACTTGATTTGACTAGATAAAACAGGCACTTTATGAAACTGCAAAGGAAATGGAAAGGAAGTAGCAGGAAAGACCCCTTAGCTTCTGAGATACTCATTAGAAGTTGGGAGAGATTTGTTATGAAGTGATAGAAAGCATTTTCCCAGCAGGAAACAATTTGTTCAGAATAGTTCCAGGTACGCAGTGGGCCTCCTGATGCTCATTAAGTCTCATCTGATTTTCTCAGCCTGTGACTTTTTGTGTCCAGTAGAAGGTGCCAAAGGAACACACTCATTGGCTGAGACTCTTTCTTTTGCTCCATTTTTGTGTGACATGTGGATCAGAATAAGAAGTGGACAAGAAAATAGTTGCTTCTCCTGGCACGTGGTATATTGTAGAATAATGGAAAGGTAGGTCAAACCCAGACTTCCCAGTAAAACGGCACCTAGACACCGAGTTAGCATGGGAAATTGTGTGTGTTTGTGTGTGTGTGTGTGTGAGTGTGTGTGTGAGTGTGTGAGTGTGTGAGTGTGTGTGTGTGTGTGCTTGCACAGTTTTGAAATTAAACAGCAAAGAACGGAAGTGATGAAAAATTCTTCAAGAAAAGGCGATCAGAAAGTATTCTAGAAAAACCTATGAAGATAATTAAAACGTTGGAGAAGATGATAGAGAGAAGGAGAGCTCAAGTGAACATGAGACTTGGAACTTGGATTAAAAATATTAATGTGAGGAACTCCAGAAGAAGGGGTCCTATTCCTCTATTTCTTGTAGTCCTCATAATAGTGAATGGAATTTCAATGGATACCATACAAGTGGAGGATGAAGGAAAAACACACAAATCATTTAGAACCAATTCAGTGGAATTCTTTGTGTCAAGGGACTCAAAAGTCTAGTGCTCACAAACTACATGTAGTACCTGTTGGGGAAGGTGAAGTCAAAGCTTCAGGTACTCACAGAGGAAGCACCCTACTGTGGAAAAGGAGACAAGGAAAAAGCAAAGTTGAGTTGGAATGGTAGACCTACTGGGTTCACTTGCTGTTTGTTACACTTTTAGAACCTCCCATTAAAAGAACCGATAAGGTGGACGATGCCAAGAGAGATTTTCTGCCACTGCAGTTGAAGGATTTCTTGCTCAGTTTAGAAGCTGCTTCCAGAGCGTGACCATCGACATAGTTTGGAAAAAGTTCCCTGTGTCCTATGCCACCCATCCAGAGACATTTCAAAAAGGAGCACAAAGGAGAGCACTAATGAGATATTCTCATGAGCACACACAGGTGACCACTGAAGACAAGACTAAGAAGCTACCATGGTTTGTTCCTGAGAATGTTGCTTCTCTCAGGGTTCTCTGCAAGTTATAAAAGTCCTAAGTGAACTAATGCTACAGGAAGAATAGGTAATGCATAACAATATACAAATATTATAGGCTTTGCAATTTACTTCAATTCCAAGTAACTTCCAACATTGGGTGCCAAAAAACTAGAAGTTCCTTTCTTCCAGGAGTCTTGATTTCTTACTCAAAGAGTATGCCATCCAGGTTGTTAAAAGTTCGAGCTGAATTATAAAATCTATGGAAGGGAGTGGTGCTTAGTCCACGTTATTCCAATTAATCATTCAAAAAAGATCTCCTAAACATACTCTGATAAACCAGTGGCTCTTAAATTTGTGTGCTAAAGAATTGTTACCAGGAATGACATTGTACCTCATCTTCTGCTGGGCTAGTAAGGTATTTGTAGTCCTGACAAATAGGATGTGTGCTCGGATAAGCAGGCTGTCCTCCTCCTTTCTCTGACTTTTAACAACATATCTCTTTGATTTAGAGGTATGTGTAAGCCTGGAATCCTGCTAGACAGCTGCAAGAAGTCTTGATCCAAGTAGGAGCTGCAGCAAGGGGCTTTCTAACTGGGGCTAAGTCTCTCTTTCTCCTGCTCATCACTGTCTACCTACCTACCCCATCAGAATCACCTGAGGTTCTGGTTAAGATGCGGATTCCTCAGCCGAAACTTCACACTGTCTGAGCAGAGATTGGGGGGTAGAGCCTAGGAATTTGCATTTTAAACAATCATTT
Source organism: Rhinolophus ferrumequinum (assembly GCF_004115265.2). Classification (NCBI taxonomy): domain Eukaryota; kingdom Metazoa; phylum Chordata; class Mammalia; order Chiroptera; family Rhinolophidae; genus Rhinolophus; species Rhinolophus ferrumequinum. The sequence continues at coordinate 11,952 of NW_022680355.1, read as the reverse complement.
CAGATGACTTCAATGCAGAAGAGCGAAGGACCTCTTTTAGAGAAATATTGCCCTAAGCAAAGGCAGATTGGTCAATCAGAGAGGACTTCAAGCTCACTTCTCCATTCATTCATTCATTCATTTTTTCATTCATTTATTCATTTACTCACTCCCTCTCTCCTGAACACATTAATTCAACAAACATTTCTGGTGCCTTAACAGTGTACTTGGCGATGTGGGACATAGTGAATATAAAGAGACTCAGTTCTTGCCCGAAAGGAACTTGTATCTAAAGCCTGAGATATATGTAATATATATCTCTCATTTATGTCCATTCATATATATATATGTATGTATATATACATGAGGTGAGATCAAAACATTTGGTGAATGTTTAAATTAAAAAAATGTATTAAGTAAAAGACACATTGACATTAATCCCTCACAAAATACTCCCTTCTCACTTTGAACACACTTATCCTAGCATTCTTGCCACTTTCTGAAGCAGTTCTGGAAGTGCTTTTTCACGAGTGTCTTTAGTTACGGTGTCCTGGCTGCCTCCATGTCCTGAATCATTTTGACTTTGGGGACGAGCCAGAAGTCACATGGTGCCAGATCCGGTGAATTAGGTGAATGAGGACACACCATAATGTTTTTATTTGACAGAAATTGCCATATATCAGAAGCAATGTGTGACACGGAGCGTTATCATGATGGAGGATGATTTATGGCACACTTTAAAGCATACCTTCTCGTCTCAATTGTAGCTCACACCTGAATGACTGCACTGAACAAGTTGAAACTTGTCACTGTTACTAAGGTTCGACGCGTCGCTTCCCATATTGAACGTCTCTGCCTTTCCGTTGGATGGCACTCAGCAGCACCACTCATTCTCTCTCTCTCTCTCTATATATATATATATACATATATATAAATATATAATATAATAAATATATATATAAAAATATATATACATATATTATATTATATATAATATATGTATATATATTATACACTCACACACACAGGAGTGCCACAAAAATGTATACACATTTTAAGAGATGTTATATATGCTCAAGCAGTAGTTTGCCGTCATCAGAAGTGTATGGATGCTGATGGTAACCACTTTGAGCACCTCTTGTAATTGCAGAAGTCAAATGTGACTTGCCATTCCTCTTTTGTTATTGGTATATATTGAGTATTACATTTTTAATAGTTTTTCCTTTCTTAAAATATGTATACATTTTTTGCCATATATCTACATCTCTATATATAGTTATATGCCATATGTGTGTGTGTGTGTGTGTGTATACACACACACACACACACACACACACACACATATATACACGTATTCACAGGATGTACAGTACAACATAGGGAATATAGCCAATGGCACTGTAATAGCTCTGTATGGTGTCAGATGGGTGGTAAACTACTTGGGGTTATCACTTTGTGAGGTGTGTCAATCTCTAATCACTATGTTGTTTTGTACACCTGAAACTAATAATAAAAAAACCTTATCACGAGAAAACAGAAGTTGCTCTTGATGAAGTTTGCCCCTAGTGGCCATCTGTGTCATTACTACTCCAGAGAGGCTTTTCCTCTGGTTTAGGACGTTACTGGCTATGTGTATCATTTCTACCCACTGCATCCTTTATGCTATATGCTTCTATTATTTTAGTTTTCTCTACCAGTTTCAGGAAGACTCAGCTGATTAACTTACCTCAGAAGTTTCTTTCCTTCTCTACCAAGTAGGTCCATGCTGTTTGCCAAATCTGAGTACTTCCCTTTTCTGTCCCATTGCTTTTTGATCTACATGTTTTTCTAATATGTTCCTCTAGATTTTGTTTTATGAAGTTTTCCATGGTGAGCTATGTGAAAACAGCAAGTTTTGGGTCTGCCAAAAGCATCTGCTGTTTAAACAAATCTTGTCCACATTCAACTGTCCTGGGTTACATAATCCCTCCCAGAAGAGATCCTTTCATCAGACCAATGACTATTACAAAATCAGTCAATAGGATATGGTCTTTCCTTCTACGTTCCCTCCAACATAGCTCATCTTTTCTGTGCTTTACCACAAATCCTAACCATGATTTCTTGAGCATGTTTTCCCAGGGTACAGCATACAATACGTGGTCACCTTAAGAGCCACTCACTAATTTTTGAGTTTTTACACTGATGTGACTTGACTTCCCCTTTCAAACCTGCCCTGATATTTGGTAACCAATTCATATTGCTGTCCCAATATTCACATGGAGGGTCCTCCTTGTTCTTCCTAGAAAGTCTTCTGCAGCTTTTAGACACACCCTCTTAGGGATCACTCTAGTCAGCTGAGATCCTGCATCCCTTCCTGTCTAAAGTTTCTGGGGCCCAGTCACCTTTCTGATCTAGTAACACTAAAGCACCACCCCTTTCCTCAAACCCTCTGTGAGAGCAGGTGGACCACCCACATCTCACTCCCCTGACCTATGGAGCTCAATTCCCCTTCACATCTGTTGAGTCTGACTCTCAAAATCTCAACCTTCCTCCTGAGGAAATCTTTCGCTTCCTCTGGTGAAATCACACTGAATTTCTTTATTCTGTTATTATTCTATTGCACCTATTCTTATAGCAAGGTTGCAGCACACTTTTCAAACCACCCTGTTTTCTCCTGTCCTCCGAAGAAGAGCTGATACCTAGAGATCAAGCCCTCCAGGTGCAGGATTTCTGAATTGCTTTTGAGGGCATCGGGCTATTGCAGCTTCATTGAAATGATCTTTTCCCTCAAACCAAGAACGTGCCATTTTTTTTTTAATAAGACCCCCATCTTTCTGTTTGTTGTTAATAAAATTCTATCACCTTTCTATGGTCAAAGCCACAATTTAAGTCTTAGATGTCTAAAATCAAGATCAGAGTTTATCTAAATTAACAAATCCGTGTCCAACTTGAAACTACAAAGTGGGGAATGAAAGACTCTTAAAAAGCTGTTTATAAATAATGTGTATCCATGGGTTGGTCTGTCCATAGATTCCCCCCTTGCTTGTTATTTCAGTTTAAACACCACCAAAAGAGAACAATCAGTACACATAGTTTAAAGCTCAGTTACACACTAGTTCTTCTTAGCATCACACAAGGAATTTATTGCACTAAATGTCCGGCTTGCACACGTGGTTGAAAATTCAGATTGTAAAAGCAGCAATAATTATCCTCCTGTCCTTATAAGTGAATCCATGCCCCAGCTGCACTTGTTACCTAGGCCCCGATGCCACACTGTCTGCAGAGGCCCTGTGAAGCTTGTTAAACAGGAGTGCAGTTCAAAATAAAACTGTAGTCATCCAAATTCTAAAGCCAGCACTCTGGACACCTTGAGCGATCACCAGCAGGAAAGACCAGCACGTGTCACAGCATCTGGCTGCATAACAATAAACACCTCCCAGGGGTCAGTGTGGCCAGGAATTACAGTGGTCACCAAGGTCAAAATACACAGCCTAAGACGGAAAGCGTTTGCAGGGGTCATGGGAGGACAGAAAGAAAATAAAAGTCTCCACGATCATCTGGCACAAATAGGCCATTGCAAACTTGTCAGGGCACGAACCCCAAAGGCCTGGCACTACAAAAGCCCTGGTCTCTGAATATTACTTTGTTCCTGATTCATGAACCAAAAGCAAAGAGTAAAACCTTAAAAGTAACCAAAGATTGTGGGGACAGGGGCCGGGTGTGGAATAGATTATGTTCAAAAAAGGAACAGTTGGGGAACCAATTACTCAACAGCAATTATGGAAGCCAAAGTGCAACAGAATGTCGTCTTCCATATCATCAAAGACACTAACTACCAACCCGGAATTCTCTACGAAGTGAAAATATGAGCCAATACTCAGACAAAATGAAAACAGAGATTCACTACCAGGCATTTCTCACTGATGAAAATTCTAAAGGATGTCCACTACAAACAGAAGAAAAACTACCCCATATGGAAGTTCTGAGATGTAAGTAAGAAACAGAGGAAAGAAAGGGTTAAATATGTAGGTACTTCAAGGAACATGGATAAGATCCTGAAAAAGTTATAAACATATCTTGTGTTTTTATAAGATACAAGACAGAATTCAAGTACAAAGCAACCTAAGTACTTGTTTGGAGAAGTGTAAATGTTGTTAAAGTGTTAAAAATCCTTTGTAGTTTCATTATCCACGAAGAAAGATGAAACAGTCCTCACCAGCGATTAGCATACTAAGTATAGCAATGTATAAAACAAAGCAAGAAAATACCATCACCAAGTTCAGCTTACCTGAGAAATGCTTGACTGATTTGACAAAGGAAACAAGGTAACTAACACACGTGAACAATTAAAAAAATTATCTCCATAGATGCAAAATAAGCATCGAGTAAAATTCAACCTTCATTCATGATAAAACTGCTAATGTAAGAAAACTTCCTTAACACAACTGAAGAACATAGACCTTAAGGTCAGTTCATAATATCTGCCTTTTGGTGTGCTCACCTCTCATAATCCTTTTCCATTGAGAATGAGCAGGATCTGTCCCTTGCCTCTAACCCTCAGAATGTGGCAAAAAGTAAAGGAATTTTGCACATGTAAGTAACTGAGATAATTCTGAGTTAATCAAAAGAGGAATGAAGCTGAGTGAGTCTGATTTAATCAGCTGAAAACCTTTAAGAGAAGACTGAGCCCTGCTCCGTGAAGTGAGAGTTTCCCCTGGCTGCCTCCTGAAGTCTCCGCCATACTGAGTGAGCCCACGTGGCCACGAACCGAGAAGGGCTCTGCCATAGGCTGAATGCTCATGTCATGTCCCCCTCAAATTCATAGGTGAAGTCCTGATGCCCCACGTGATAGTCTTTGGAAACAGAGCCTTTGGGAGACGATTAGGTCGTGAGGCTGGAGCTCTCATGAATGGGACGAGTGCCCTTATAAAAGGCCTAAGAGAGATCCCTTGCCCCTCTGCCATGTGTCACAGCAAGAAGACCGGTGTCCATGGACCAGGAAGTGGGCCCTCACCAGACACTGATTCTGCGAATGCCTTGGTCTTGTGTCATGCAGGGAGTCATGCGGGGTCTCAGCTCCCTGTCACGCGGGGTGTCAGGCGGGGCGTCCGGCGGGGTCTCTGGTCCCACTCCCCACATAAGAACGCAGGATATGGTGAGGCCAAAAAGGAACACCCACGGAGCCATAGGTAGGGAAGTCATACCACTATGGTCTCGCTGGGTTTACACAACGTGCGACCTGCTGTCTGCTTTGCTGCCAACCGACCGAGTCTCCTCCACTCTCCTCCACTCTCCTTCAGTCTCCTTCAGTCTCCTTCTCTCTCCTCCTCTCTCCTCCTCTCTCCTCAACTTCCCTCCGTAGCCGCAGCAGTTATATTAGTGGCCAATGGCTCAATGGCTACAGCTGACGGCCAACCAGCCACAGCTGATGGCCATTTACTACCTGAGCCAGCACCTTTCCACATGAGGCCGAGAGCCTGGAAACTGCTTTCTGGGGCTCTGTCCCCACACTCCCGCTCCCCACATAAGAACGCAGGACATGGTGAGGCCAAAAAGGAACACCCACAGAGCCATAGATAAGGGAGTCATACCACTATAGTCTCGCTGGCAGCTGGGTTGGAGACACAGGAGGCAGGAACCACACTGTCCACAACCCGCCATCCACGTATCTTTGCCAAACAGTCTCACTCGCTAGCAATTCTCTTCTCTGCAATCTGCAATCCACACTACATCTGTGGGAACAGAGCCAGGAGTGCAGTTTCCAGGCTCTCGGCCTCACGTGGAAAGGTGCTGGCTCAGGTAGTAAATGGCCATCAGCTGTGGCTAGTTGGCTGTCAGCTGTAACCAGTGAGCCATTGGCCACTAATATAACTGCTGTGGCTACGGTAGCAGCAAAAATGGGGGCTCGCAAGAAGATGGTGGCTGAGCGAGCAAGCGCGGATTGCAGCTAGCAAGTAGAAGTTGGTCGATTGGCAGAAAAGCGGACAGCAGGTCGCATGTCTTGTGAATCTAGCCTCCAGTGAGACTATAGTGATATGACTCCCCTATCTATGGCTCCTTGGGTGTTCCGTTTTGGTCTAGCCACATCCTGCGTTCTTATGTGGGGAGCGGGAGCTGAGACCCCGCAGGCCGCCCCTCAGGACAACATCCCTTAGAATTTTCATCACTGAGAAATGCCTGGTAATGAATCTCTGTTTATTTTTCTTCTGACTCTTGCAACGTATTTTTACTGCTTAGAGAATTATAGGTTAATGGCTCTTTGATGATATGGAAGATGACATCCTGCTGCTCTTTGGCTTCCATAATTGCTGTTGAGAATTGGTTCCCCAACTGTTCCTCCTTTGAACATAATCTATTCCACACCCGGCCCCTCTCCCCACAATCTTTGGTTACTTTTAAGGTTTTACTCTTTGTTTTTGGTTCATGAATCAGGAACAAAGTAATATTCAGAGACCGGAGCTTTTGTAGTGCCAGGCCTTTGGGGTTCGTGCCCTGACAAGATTGCAGTGGCCTATTTGTGCCGGGTGATCGTGGAGACTTTTTTCTTTCTGTCCTTTCATGACCCCTGCAAACGCTTTCCATCTTAGGCTGTGTATTTTGACCTTGGTGACCACTGTAATTCCTGGCCACACTGACCCCGGGGAAGTGGTGGTTGTTATGCAGCCAGATGCTGTGACACGTGCTGGTCTTTCCTGCTGGTGTTCGCTCACGGTGCCCAGAGTGCTGGCTTTAGAATTTGGATGACTATAGTTTTATTTTGAACTGCACTCCTGTTTAACAACCTTCACAGGGTCTCTGCAGATAGTGTGCCATCGGGGCCGAGGTAACAAGTGCAGCTGGGGCATGGATTCACTTATAAGGACAAGAGCATCTTGGGTGGGGATAATTATTTGCTGCTTTTACAATCTGAATTTTCAAACAGGTGTGCAGGTCAGACGTTTGGTACAATAAATTCCATGTGTGAAGTTAACAACTAGTGTGTGCAAGTTAGCTTTAAAGTGTGTGTACAGGTTGTTTCCTTTTGTTGGTGTTTTGAAGCCAAATAACGAGCAAGGGGGAAATCTATGGACAGGTCAACCCATGGAGACACACTATTTATAAACAGACTTTTAAGAGACATTCCCTACTTTGTGGTTTCAAGTTGCTCCGGATTTATTTAGATACACACTGGTCTTGGTTGTAGACATCTGAAACCTACAGTTTGGCTTTGACCATAGAAGGGTAGTAGAATTTTATTAACAACAAACAGAAAGATGGGCGCTTTATTACAAAACTAAACAAAAACAAAACATAGCACATTCTTGGTTTGAGGGAAGAAATCATTTCAGTGAAGCTGCAATAGCCCGATGCCCCAAAAGCAATTCAGAAATCCTGCACCCGGAGGGCTCATTCTCAAGGAATCAGCTCTTCTCTGGAGGACACATTAAAAGTGTGCTTCAACCTTGCTATACGAATAGGTGCAACAGAATAATAACAGAATAAAGAAATTCAGGTTGATTTAGCTGGAGGAAGTGAAAGGTTTCCTCATGATAATGGTTGAAATTTGGAGGGTCAGACCCAACAGATGTGAAGGGGAATTGAGCTCCATAGGTCAGGGGAGTGAGAGGTGGGTGGTCTACCTGCTCTCACAGAGGGTTTGAGGAAAGGGGTGGTGCTTTCAGTGTTACTAGATCCGAAAGGTGACTGGGCCCCACCAATTTAGAGGGTAGGAGAGGCAGGATGCCGGCTGGCTAGGGTGATCCCTGAGAGGGTGTGTCTAAAAGCTGCAGAAAGACTCCCTAGGAAGGACAAGGAGGGCCCTCCAGTCAAATATTGGGACAGCAGTATGAATTGGTTACAGAATATCAGGGCAGGTTTGACAGGGGAAGTTGAATCACATCAGTGTAAAAACTCAAACAAAATTAGTGAGTGGCTCTTAAGGTGACCATGTATTGTATGCTGTACCCTGGGAAAACATGGCCAAGAAATGATGCTTAGGAGTACATGGTTAGTAAGGCACAGAAAAGATGAGCTGTACTGGAGGGAGGGCAGAAGGAAAGACCATATCCTACTGACTGATTTTGTACTAGTCGTTGGTCTGATGGAAGGATCTCTTCTGGGGAGGATTATGTAACCCAGGACAGTTGAATGGGGACAAGATTTGTTTAAACATCAGATGCGTTTGGCAGAAACAAAAGTTCCTGTTTTCACACATCTCACTATGGAAAACTGCATAAAACAAAATCTAGAGGAATATAAGTGTTAGGAAAACATCTAGGGCAAAAACAAGGGGAAAGAAAAAGTACTCAGAACCGGCCCAAAGCATAGCCCTACTTGGTAGAGAAGGATAGGACTCTGCGAGGTAGGGTAATGAGCTAAGTCTTCCTGAAACCACTGGTAGACTAAAACAATAAAGGCGTATAGCTTAAAGGACATGGCTGGTGGAAGTGATACTCAGAGCCAGTCACATCCTGCTTAAACCAGAGGAAAACACCTCTCTTGAGTAGTCATGACACAGACGGCCACTAGGGGCGCACTTCAGTTAAAGCAACTTATTTCAGAACTTGCGGTGGTTCTCTCATTGAAACAATAATGGGGACAAAGTGGGCAGCGGAATGTTCCCTGGGAAGCAGGTTTGCCAGATCCAGGCACTTCCATAGTGAGTGACAGCAACCGTAGTTGCTCAGGACCAAAATCACTGGTCCATGGGAGGGAGGGGAATCCCGAGGTGGAGCCCACAGGCCATGCAGCATCGGAACGCCAGAAAGAGGACACTCAACGCGCTGGTCGGAACTGAGAGACTGAAAACGCTGAGTGGAAAGGACTTCTCAGGACCTGAGACCTGGAACTGCTTCCACTGAAAATTGTAAAGAAAAAAAGGCAGGACTACCTTAAACGACAACCTTGGGAAAGGAGAAGAGTGAATCTTAGCCCTACCACATCCTGGTTCCATAGGTATAGAAACTCCCACAGTGTCTAATTTAACCTCTTAGGGAAGGTTTCTTCTAATTACTTTTTAGAAATTGGGATATAACATAACATACGCTGTTCAAAAGAGTGCAAATCTGTACTTTCAGCATATTGATTATGTTGTAACACCATCACCAGTATCTAATTCCAGAATATTTCCATCACATCGAAAGGAAACCCTGTACCTGTTAGTAGTCAGTCCCTCCTGGCAACCACTAATCCAATTTTTGTGTCTATGGATTTGTGTCTTCCAGACATTTCACATACATGGAACCATACAGTGTGTGGCTTTTTAGACGGGCTGCTTTCACTTGCCATCATGTTTTCAATTTTCATCCATATTGTAATGTGTAGCATTACAGATTCCTTAGTAAAGCTGAATGATATTCCATTGTGTGCATATACAGTATTTGTCTATCCATTTGTCAGTTGATGGGCGTGGATTGTTTCCGTTTGGGGCTATTACGCACAATGATGCTATGAGCATTGCTGTGTGATCCTAAATGGTTTTCAGGGTCATGATCACAGACCCCCAGACAAGCATCATGGGCTGACCAGTATACTAGCAAAGTTGAAACTAACATTTTTTTAGACACGTCTCAATCTATACCAGAAAAGTTGAAACTAACTTTTTTTTAGACACGGCCTTTGACTACACAAAGTACTGGGGTTGGGAAAATAATTGTGTTTGGGATAACTGTACTAGGAGTCGGGGATTGCTTTATTTTCTTAAACGTTTAAGTGTGGAAAACAATTGCCGTGTAATTGTTTTGAATCAAAACTGCTTGACTCCTTAAAAGTGAGGCTCCTGAGCTGCTTAGCAGTGAACACACACAGTTGCAATGCCCTGAACTGCACCCACGCCTGGCTGCAGCTGCCAAAGGGATGCAGGCATGGACAATTGATCTGATGGAAACTGGCACGATGAGAAGTCCGGGAGAATGGATTCAGGCTCTGAATGGAGGTTTGGGACTTCAATTTCTTTGGATTCATAATGCCCAAGGACAGCAGGGCCTTTTACATTATAGCTCCAGTGGACGTTAACTGAAAGATTCAGGATTTTCATGTTTTAAGATTTTAATCTTTTAATTATATCACAAGAAATTAATGGGAGGGGTCATAATTTTGGAGTATCACTATATGCTGACATGTGAGTAGGGGAATATTTTAATGTAATTTGGAATATTTAATTTTAACGTTGTTATTTAATAGCATTGCAGAAACTCTGAGAGGGTATATTGGTCAATATGGCTGGTCAGAAGTTGGGGTAGGAAATAGCTTTAAATTCAGAATGGCTATTGAGATCATTCAATTAGTATAATACTATTCTGTTCTATTTCAGAACCTAGAGCAAAATCTAATTCTTTCAATAGAAAGAAAGGTCCTAGAATGTCCTAGAAAGATCGATACCTTAGTACAGAAGTGCAGTTATTTTCTTGTGACAAATATTTTGTTCTTCTTATGGTAAATATATACACCATAGTTCTCTGCTAATGATGCCTCATCGGGTAATCTTTTGAGGATATCTAAAGAGACAGAATACATTTTTTAAAGTAGCACGAACTAAGGTATCTCTTATTCAAAGGGAAGGGCAAAAGCACAGGAACTGGTGGTTATATTATCACTTATCATCCATCAAGGAGATGAAAAGATGCTTTTGCTGTAGATTTTTTAAGCAGCTAGATGACACAAATATTAAAATGTGGGGGAAAAATTCCTCCATTTTTCTCCCTTAGCTGAGTCTTTGCTCCTGCCATTGCCAGGTGTGTACAAATGATGATTAGATTTTGGCCCTTAGTGTTTCGTCCTTGGGCCAAAGTAGAGGATAAACCTGGGACATCTCCCAGTGTAGGCCTTGAACTCTTTATCTCCAACATGGGAAACAGACTGGGAACCCAGGATGTCCTTTCTGCCCCCTGCCTGCAGTAAGCGGGGATTTCCAGAATTCCCCCCACTTGCTGCTGCTGTTGCATATGCTCCTCTGCAAAGTGAGTGAGTTTTCCATTCCTGGTGTACTAACTTAATTTGGTGCAAGGTTTGTGGTAGGAGATCGGACTTTTTCTGGTGTCACATTGGTAGACGTGTTCCTCACTCTTTCTGCTTTTCTTTTTTCTTTTTTTGGAGGGTAGCCTGATTCCTTTAATTTATATTCATACAAAACAGGGTCTTAAGCAGGTCAGTATTCAAAAATTATGGATTAAGAATTAAACCACACCAACCTAGAAGCTCCTAAAACCAGACAATGACATTTCAGACACAGAGAACTGGACAGAAATGAAATCTTCAGATTTTCATCCAACAGACAAATACATTTTCCAGTAAACTCACCTGAACCCCCGCCCCCCAAAACCGCTGTCTTCTCAAGGAAGAGCAGGAGGAAATAATCCTTGCTTGCCTTCATCTAATCGACAGGGGCTGGACAGTTCTCTTTTCTGAGGAAACCCCCAGTTCTGGTGCTTGCTTTGGAAAGGAGTTCCTTCTGTCTCCTCAGGCCAAGCCCCAGTTATCACTGCCCCGGGGCACTGGGGGTGAAGGGACAACAGCATAAGCTAAAACCAGTGACAGCTAAAGGTCACCCTGTGTCACCCTGTCCTGGACCCACTGGAATTACAAGTGCTCCCCCCTACCCCACTAGAGAGGGAGCACATCTCAGCTCCCTTCTCACCCTTGGGGAGAAGCTTCACTACGCAGCGGTTTCTACTTTTTCAATTCACAAAACTCACTTTCAAGAGATTTCAAAAGAGGTTACAAGAATCTGTACTTACATGGCCATTTTATCCTGTATTATCTAGTTTTACAAATATTTCAGCCTCTTCTTTAAAAAACACTCTGGCATATTGGATTAGTTAATGAAGGGCACCCTGTCAGGTACTGAGGAAGAAGAATGGCACACATATTAAATGTGAGCTCTAGATTTTTGAAGCAAGACAAAAATTCTATGAAAATAATTTTTTAAAAAAAGCTATCCAATTCTGGCAGTTTGGGGAAGCTCACCTAATTTTCTTTTTTCTTTTTCTTTTTTTTAAAATAATTTTTAAGAATTTT